>NC_080672.1:324331126-324931126 GCF_030247195.1 Topomyia yanbarensis | reverse complement strand
CTCAACCTTGTTTTCTCCACGGACCCCTAGGCGGTTGCGGACCCACACGGCTTAACATAAATGCAGTCAATATATTATTTTCAGTCTGATACGATAAAAAAAAACTTGAAGTTTCAATATCCTTCCGGAAAAGATTTTCACGGCCCCCTAGGGGTCCGCGGACCCCAGGTTGAGAATCGCTGAGATGAAGGATTTCTTATGCATCCTCCACTCCCACTCTATTAACCCCCCCCCACAACCTCCACTTCCAAATGCATTCCATCAACTTTTCAAAATATGATCACATGAAGACAACATTGAACTCATGCTGATTAAGCTAATTCAATATTATACTTTTTTGTTTAAAGTGACTCAGCGTCTACTTTCGTGGTAGTCATGGTATGCGTGCTAAGTATATTAAGAATATAATAGACATTTCCACAATTTTATTGAACAAAGCCAGCTAATGAATCATAGTTTGGATAAATGAGAGTCACTATCACATCACTAGGTGGAGTAAAACAGGTTTTTGTTCTAATAGCGGATTAAGAAACTTTCAACTTCTATTAAAGCTAGAAAGTTTGCTAAGAAATGTAGATGTACTTTGAAGTGTGCTTATTAAGTATTATCCGTCGCTAGGGGTTTTTGTCATTGCCACTGCGGAAAAAATGTGACAAAAATACATTGCTATCTAGCTGCTAGCTGGAGCTCTGGCCAATGAGTATTCGTAAGATTAGAATATTTACTAAAAGCTGAAAAGCAGCTTCAGTTTGCGGAAGTTGCCTTCATTCAGTTTTACCTTGTCAGGTATGTGATGAGAATGCGGTGAAACTAACTCTCTTCGTGACCCTGCAATACAAAATTCATGGCGGCACCATTGCACAGACAACTATTAGCACGTATCAAGGACAAATCAATACGTGCTAATTTTGTGATAAGATAATACATTTCGAAAAACCATTCTCAGAAACCGCAACGGAAGACTTATCCATGTAAATAAAATCCAACACCCTGTTTATTTACCAACACTGCCAATGGTTGCCAAAATTGTTAAATAATGACAACTGCACAAGCTGCACTCAGTACCTCAAAATCGGCAGGCAGCTCTATCAGTAAGGAAATCAATCATTTCATATCGTTCAGACTCTTGCTAATCCAATGTGGTTGGATTCGATTAACAAGAGTCTGAAAGCTACGAAAAGATTATCTTAGAGATCATTCTACTCAATGGATTATGGTAGAAAGTATAGGAAACGGGGGAATATGGTCATATTACCAAACGTAATCTCGCGGCTGCTTAACCCCTTTTTTAATTTAATGAGTTGGGGTGTTTTAACTTTTCTATAGTATTCTTTGTATTATTTACATCTTGTCAATATATGGAAGAATTACGGTTTGCTTGAGCTAGCACAATGAGCCGTGTTACACAAATTAACTGAAAAAAATGATTAATGGAGAGTGCTTCCTCCTACCTACTGTGGTGCTTTCTGTGATAGATGTGTGTGCTGGTTAGAAGCACACTGCAATTTTTTTTTTATTTTTTTTTTATTTCTGCGTATTCTTGATATAAATTGTCTTCGAATTAATATTTTTCGTACAGACTGAAATACTATACTAACTTTCAGAGCAAAGGGTTATGTCCAACACCTCCTCTCTTGCAGACTTCACCAAAGTTGAATAGTTTCCTACATTCAGAATATGTAGATTTGTACTACTTATGTAATCCATCAATTCAGAGCATATTGACATCAGAGCTGCCCCAAAAGATGTGGAGAGCATTTGCATCATTGCCGATAATGAGCGGAAGCCCATTTTTGCTACAATATGGTGGTATGGCTCTTGAAATCATCAAGTAGTTATATGGCAAATATACTGGACAATATATATATATATATATATATATATATATATATATATATATATATATATATATATATATATATATATATATATATATATATATATATATATATATATATATATATATATATATATATATATATATATATATATATATATATATATATATATATATATATATATATATATATATATATATAAACTTCACTGAACTACCATCAGTCGAACCCCCAGCCAACACATAATGCCGATCATCGACGAAAAAAATTGGTGCGTAGAGCGAATGTTCCACTGCGTAATGGGAAGTTCGCCGGGTTCCCCTCAAAAACTTTAAACAAAGCACGGGTCGGATGACACTATGGAATTGGGGTTCCCGGTTTGGTGGGTTTTTACTACCGGAACAGGCTGTCCGTAGTGTAATTCTTAGCCGGTTGAAACAACTACAACCGACACTACACAGCTGAACTTGACCTTTGTCTTGTTTTAATGGAATCAATGGAATTTAATGGAAGGGCGCAATGATGGGTTATTTAGCACCCATTTTTTCGATCTATTCGGGGTCCCATATAACTGTGCCGAATTTGGAGTCGGTTGGTTATGACCTTGCGTAATGCATTGCGTTAAAAATGTTCATGGGAAACCGACTTTTTAACATTTTCAATTCTAGAGATCACAGTTTCTCATGCACGGAAAAAAAATCCGTCCATAAATTCACGAAAACTAGATCACGATTTCGTGAGCTGAAGGATTTACGAAAACCGTGACCAAGTTCTTGTAATTATGAATAATAAACCTCGTATTCATGAAACCATTTGTGTTTTCAAAAAACTAGTTCGCGTCGAATATATACATTGAAATGTTTGGTAGGGTTACTGTGGTTGTTCCCTTGACATGTTTAGTTTTTGTTGTGATCCTTGCTCACAATTTGGGAATACACAGCCGACAGTTAAATGATGTTCATTATTGCAGGAGCTTATTCGCGATTTTTGTGATTTCTCATCAAGTTACCGTGATATTTTATTCTTGAGTTTGCTATCGGATTTTTCTGTCAGAGTAGTGTTATTTATGTTTATAATTGCAGGTTCTTAGTCACGATTTTTTAATTTATATTTCGAGATATTTTAGTCATAAGTGGAGTGATTCCTGTTCATGATTTCAGGATACTAGTCACGATTTTTGTGTGAGAAATGTGATTTATATTCATGATTTCAGGATCTTTGTCACGATTTTCATAATTTATATTCACGTTATCGTGATATTTTAGTCACGAGTAGAGTGATTTATGTTTATGAATTCAGGATCTTAGTCACGATTTTTTATATTTTGATCACGAGTGTTTTTTTCATGATTTCAGGATCTTAGTCGCAATTTTTGATATTTTTGTCACGAATAGTACAATTTATGATCTTGATTTTGGGATCTTTAGTCACGATATTCGTAATTTATTTGCACGTTATCATGATGATTTATTCTAGAGCTTATTTTCGAATTTGACACGTGGAGTGATATGACTGATGTTCATGACATCAGCAATTTTATTATGATATTCGTAATTTTGTACTTGGGTTATCGCGGCGATATATACAGGAACATAAATGGACTAATAAGCGGGATCTTGTTCCATGAACTATATCACGAACACGATTTATGGCTTCATAATGAAATTTTGGTGCTCAGCGCAATTTTCTTTTTCTGCCGAGATAACGATGTTTTGGGTCCTAATAGTTTTCTTATATTGACTGTTCGTGCCTCTTGTTGGTCGCTAGCAGCTGGACATATATGACATTTTATGGAATAGTGCATGGAATTAAAATGAATCTACGAATAATACTATATATTTTGTGACATAGTTCCCGTGAAAATTTTATGACCATATTGCATGAAATTGAAAATGATTAGATATCTTTTAAATATCACAGCACGCAAGATAGATCCAAGGTCAAGTACTAGGAATCATGAACTAGCTCACGAGCCCACGAATAATATTTCATGATTTTGTGAAATATTTTACGTTCATGAATGATCAGTTGTTACTTTTGTACTAGGAATCATGAGTCAGTTCACAAATACATGATTAATATTTCATGATTACGTGAACTATTTCACGACCACGAATGTTAAGTCGGGACTATTATACTGTGAATTATGAACCAGTTCACGAGTACATGAATAATGTTCTATGATTTCGTGAACGATTTCACGAGCATGAAAGGTATGTCGTGACTTTTACACTAGGAATCATGAACCAGTTCACGAATAAATGACAAATATTTTATGATTTTGCGAACTATTTGACGAGTACGAATGAGAAGTCGTGACTTTCAGTTCATGAATACATGAATAATATTCTATGATTTCGTGAATTATTTCACAACCACAGTACTACTATACTAAGAATCAAGAAACAGTTCACAAATACATGCCCAATATTTCACGTATAGTGAATCGGGACTATTATACACCCGGGTTTTTTTACGCGGTTTTTTTTACGCGGATTTTCCAATTAACGCGGTTTTTGCAAAAATATTCTAAGTCCTTTTGAATGTAAAAGACTTAGACTTTTTTCTGAAAGAAAATTCTAAGTCCTTTTAAATGCAAAGGACTTAGGTTCCAGAAATTGATTTTTGACGCCATTTTGAAATCAAAGATGGCGACTTCCGGTTTAGCGAAATTCGCTATAACTCAATAAATATGGATATTTTTGGAATGGTCTTGAGGAGTAGGTGCCAGAAATTGATTTTTGATGCCATTTTGAAATCAAAGATGGCGACATCCGGTTTAACGAAATTCGATATAACCCAATCAATATGGGTATTTTCGGAATGGTCTTGACGAGTATGTACCAGCAATTTATGTTTGGCGCCATTTTGAAATCCAAGGTGGCGACTTCCGGTTTAGCGAAATTCGCTATAACCCATTTTCGGAATGGTCTTGACGAGTAGTAGACAAAGATCGATTTTTGACGCCATTTTGATTTCCAAGATGGCGACTTCCGGGTTAGCCACATTCACTATAGTATTTTTGGAATGATCTTAACGAGTAGGTTCCAAAAATTGATTTTTGACGCCATTTTTAAATCCAAGATGGCGATTTGCGATTTCGCGAAATCTGCTATAACCCAATCAATATTGGTATTTTTGGAAGTTGAAGTTGTAGTACAAATAGTTTTAATTAAACAGTTGAATTTACTTAAATTTAAGCAAACATATTGCTAAGCAAACAATTGCAAATTTGAATAAATTCAAGCCATCCAACTCACACCACATACTCTTTCTTCTCTCTCTTCCATTCTCACCGCACTCTTCTGGATGAACACATAAAAATATTTTGCATTTTGCTGGTTTATGATTAGATCTTATATTTGAGGGTGATTTAGATAGTTGCCCAAATTTTTCATGCGGGAATTTCGGTAAACCGGAAGTCGTCATCTAGAATTTTAAAATGACGCTAACCGTTTGTCTGCTACTCGCCAAAACAATTCCGAAAATATTCATGTTGATTGAGTTGTAGAGAATCTTGCTAAGCCGGAAGTCGCCATTTGGGATCTGAAAATGGCGCCAAAAATCCATTTTCATGGAAAACCTTGCGGGGAAGGTGCAGATTTATTTATTTCTGGCACCTACTCGTCAAGACCATTCCGAAAATACCCATATTGATTGGGTTAGAACGAATTTCGCTAAACCGGAAGTCGCCATCTTGGATTTCAAAATGGCGTCAAAAATTAATTTCTGGCGCCAACTCTTTAAGACCATTCCGAAAATATCCATATTGATTGAGTTATAACGAATTTTGCTAAACCGGAGGTCGCATTCTTTGATTTCAAAATGGCGTTAAAAATCAATTTCTGGCACCTACTCTTCAATAACATTCCGAAAATACACATATTGTTGGGTGTGGGCCATAAGGAGTCTTCCAGACCCGCCTCTTCCATCTTTCCGAAAATCTTCTAAGTCTTTTGCATTCAAAATATTTTTTGCAAAAACCGTGTTAATTGCGAAATCCGCGCACTTCCAAAAAACTTCCAAAAATATTCTAAGTCTTTTGCTGATATTTTTTTTACGCGGATTTTCCAATTAACGCGGTTTTTTACGCGGTTTTTTTTTACGAAGTACGTATTCCCCGCGTAAAAAAACCTGGGTGTACTAGGAATCATGAACCAGTTCACGAATACATGAATAATATTTGATGATTTTGTGAACTATTTCTCGAGCACGGATATTGGATCGTGACTAATATTTTAAGAATCATGAATTAGTTCACGAGGATTGTATGAATTCAGGAATAAAATTCCGATTTTCGTGAAATAGCTCACGAGAAAGTGTCCAGACTGTATTGATTTTGTGAACTAATGTTCTTAAATTTATGAATAACTTCATAAGTCAACCTTTGGTTTTATGAATAGTGTTCTTAAAGTTGTGTACTAGTTCACGTACATAAAATCATAGTATCACGGAAAACATGACTTAAGTTCACAAAACTAAAACAAATATTTCCACTAATAAAAGCGTTACGCGGGCGTTACTGAAGAGAAATTGGACATATTTATAGAAGCCATGATTTTTGTTCATGGTCCTGTTTTCGTAACGTAAAAACGATATTGTTTTAGAATCCATGGCTCGTTTGCTCAATCTCATATGCGTAATGGGAAAGAAGAAAAGCGTCATAATGTATTTCCTCTACTAGGAGTCTGTCTTATGTAGGCACAGTTCTCTTATAAAGTAAATAGCAGGAAAAGGGGAGTAATCGGATATGTGTAGCAAATACACACCCAGTCCAAAGTAGAGCATTTCTTCATTTAAAAACTACCTATTTATAAACGCATCCGCAAGAGAAAGTATTCTCGTTAACCTCTACACTTTGTCAACTCGTTTTGGTAATAATAATCTCACGCTTGCAGATTATCAGGAATGAACGCAAAAACAAAGAGAAAGTTTTCCTTCAAACACAGTAAAGATAGAACTTTAGCATACCGCAGTTTGCTGCCTCTTCGTAGTTTCAAGTGCTGCGAAGATATTTTCGTACCGCTAGCTTAGTGGTAAAGTTTCAGCCGTTTCACAGAAAATGATACAGTCAACTCCAAAATTGAGCGTACATTTGTGATGAGAATCTTTATTTATTATTTTGGGTGGAAATCGTAATCATATATTAATATTTTTTTATGTAGTGTTAATTGCTTACAATAGGTATTTTCAAAGAAAAACTACGTAAATTTGCATTTATTTTGCTGGTCAGGCGAATTATTTCGATAAACTTTTGGTGTACGCTCAATTTTGGCGCAGAAAAGGAGCATATTTTTGGATTTTTAAAAAAACCTTCTAGTCAGTTTTTTACAATCTTCGTGTGTTTTCCTCAACTAGACCAAAGTCATATCAACTTTTGAATAGGGCTAATAAGATTTGTAAACAAGCTTTTGTTTTGCTGATTTCTCTTAATTTGTTATAATTTCAATACAGAAAACATTTTAAATTGATTCTACCAGAGGTAATGATGTTGATTCATGTGTATCTTTCATGAAATTCAACTCGACAGCGGAATAATTAGCGAAATAAAATTGTTTTCAAAAATCTCACTAGCGCTTTTGAAGAATTGATATTGAATGCATAAGTTATAAAACTACATCAATAATTTGATTATTTGTAAACAATTCCCGGCCTCAACAATAAATAAAAAAATTTCATCGCAAGTTTTGCACAAATTGGTGATTCACTGTACATTATCAATAATTCAATCTATATTCAAGCGAAACTTCTATGTGCTGGTTTGGGTATGATGCGCAGAAAGTTGCTTGTTGATATTGAGATATAATATTTTTGGACCAACATAAAACTATCGTTTTCAATGCACAATTTTTATTTTTATCTGGTTCGAATACTATGTGCCCCATTTTCATTATAGATGAAATCAGCTTCGTCAGTTGGTGCCACAGAATGAACGTCATTTCGTTAAAAATCAATTTTACCTGAGGTCAAATCAATCGTTTGTAATTTCAAGCCCCGGGAACACTACAAATCCTATCAGCATTTCAGTTCAATCCTGATGGATTTTCCGGGTCAATTTGTAAGGAATTTATTACACCTATTTCAGAATCTTCCACCCCATACCAGTAGACAGAAAGCAAATTCGTGAAAAAACTCAATCTCTACTTATTGCTAAAGAACCGAACCGTCGCATTAGTGGAGAAGCTGAGCCAGCGGAAATCAACCGCTCCACTCACCCATGCTTCTTCAGGTAAGGAAGAGCGTAGATAATTTACCCTCCATTATTTTTCGTCAGCAGTCAGGCTAAACTTTCGGAATTGCGAATTGATCGCCGTGATTCGATTTGCACTAGGGTGAATAACCTATTGTTAATCTCACCCATATCGTTCCATTCTTAAATAGTTAAAAAGTAACAAAAACTAACACGAAAAATAGCAAAACACTAGAATTTTAGTGTAGTGTAGCTTTGCTCCAATTTGTACCTAAGGTAATCTAATCAAATATGTTGGCCGACCAAATTCCCAGATTCTAATCTTACAGGTTTAGATTTGAAAGAACAAGACTAGAATGCGATTATTACCCTATGTAAGAAACTGACTGTAATTAGATTTTTTTACGTTTCTCTTTTTTTCGCAGGTTTCATCGTAGTGGCATCCTGCGTGATGACATTCGAGGCCCGTGATTCGGCAGCCAAGGTTGTGCCGGCCCGGTTTAAATTGAGTAGCACCGCCCGGAATACTTCCCGCCGGTCTACGAGTAAGTTTACTGGTAAAGTTATTCTTCGGCATAGTTGCGCCGCTTACGATTCATACTGCTCTCTACTGGCGACAACTTTTCGGTGGACTCACAAAACGAAACGTGATAGCACTTAATTTCGAACAAAAACATGAAGTGAACCTTGTCACTAGGCCAAACTAGACTAGCGAAAAGTTACTCGGTTAATTTGGTACATGTCAGGTTTTGCTTTTGTTCAAGTTTATACGTGAATATTTTTTGTTTGGAGATTTAATCGACGTTCAAGGTAATGACGTTAAAGAAGATGAAGTAAGGCTGCCACCGTAAGCAATCAAATATGTAGCTCAGAAAAGACAATATCTGTCACTTCCACACATATGAAAAATCCCATATAATAAGAATATAAGGTAATAAGAAGGTTCACCAAGACGGTCACGAAAAACCGCCTAAATTTTTTTTACAGTTATCTTAAAACTATAAATACAATGCTGTATACAACAGTCTGATACAACAGTTCTTTAGAAATATTTTTTGCAACTATCTTTTTGTTTTCTTTTTTCTTTTTTTTCTTCTTCCAACAAATACTAAAAAATTCGTTGGAGCAGATTGGTCTTTCGTATAAGTCACCTTCTAATGCAGATTACTAAAGAGTCGGCCTTTTCATTGGCTGGAATAGAGCAATGAGAGGGGGCCCAAACAAAGGTACTCTGGTAAAATTTTTCAGATAACGTACACAAGGACGAAGAGCCTCGATAGAGCTGAGGCTGTCCGAAATGATGAAGTAGTGATCTGTGGGCAGAGTGTGGATGATCCCGAGAGTGTATTGAATTGCAGCTAACTCTGCGACGTAAACTGAAGCGGGATCATTGAGCTTGAATGAAGCGGTGATAGTATTGTTGAAGATACCGAAGCCAGTGCACCCATCGAGATTTGATCCGTCAGTGTAGAACATTTTGTCACAGTCGACTTCTCGGAATTAATTAAAAAATGTATTGGGGATCACGGGCGTATATGTTCCGGGATTCCACGAATCTCTTCCTTCATGGATGTGTCGAAGAACACAGTGGAATCAGAAGTATCTAGGAAACGGACACGGTTGGGATTGTACGAAGAACTATTGATGCTCTGTGCCATGTAGTTGAAGTACAAGGCCATAAATCGGGTTTGAAAATTAAGCTCGACGAGCCTCTCGAAGTTTTCAATCTCCAACGGGTTCAGAATGTCGCATCGGATGAGCAATCGATATGAGAGTTCCCAAAATCGATTTTTTAGCGGAAGAACGCCCGCCAGCACTTCGAGACTCATCGTATGGGTCGAGTGCATGCAACCCAAGGCAATGCGCAAGCAACGATACTGGATTCTCTCCAGTTTGATGAAGTGTATGTTCGCAGCGGAGTGGAAACAGAAACACCCGTACTCCATCACCGACAATATCGTTGTTTGGTATAACCTGATCAGGTCTCCTGGGTGAGCACCCCACCATGTTCCAGTTATTGTTCGGAGAAAATTGATCCTTTGTTGGCATTTCTGTTTCAGATACCTAATGTGACATCCTTTAGAGTCGAACCAGACCCCGAGATATTTAAATGTGAAAACCTGGTTGATCGTTGCACCCATTAATAGAAGTTGGAGTTGCGCCGGCTCACGCTTCCTAGAAAAAACCTCCGTGGAGAACTCAATACCCAGCTGAAGAGCCCAAGCAGACAAATTGTCCAAGGTATTTTGTAATGGTCCTTGCAAGTCGGCAGCTTTGGTCCCTGTAACAGAGACCACGCCGTCGTCTGCAAGTTGCCTTAGCGTGCATGAATTGGCAAGACAATCGTCAATGTCATTCACGTATAAATTGTAGAGCAGGGGACTTAGACATGAACCCTGGGGAAGACCCATGTAGCTAAATCGCGATGTTGTTAAATCGCCATGCGAAAAGTGCATGTGCTTTTCAGACAACAGGTTTAGCAAAAAGTTATTTAAAATTGGCGAAAGACCATGCTGGTGCAGCTTCTCTGACAGAATGTTGATAGAAACTGAGTCAAAAGCCCCCTTAATATCCAAGAAGACTGATGCCAACTGCTCTTTTTTAGCGTAGGCCATTTGGATTTCTGTAGAAAGCAACGCAAGGCAATCGTTCGTCCCTTTGCCTTTGCGGAAGCCAAATTGTGTATCTGACAGTAAGCCATTTGCTTCAACTCAATTGTCGAGGCGAAACAAGATCATTTTCTCGAACAACTTCCGAATACAGGACAGCATTGCAATCGGCCGATACGAGTTGTGGTCGGAGGCTGGTTTTCCTGGTTTTTGGATGGCGATGACCTTCACTTGCCTCCAGTCATGAGGGACAATGTTACCCTCAAGAAACATGTTAAATAAATTCAACAAGCGCCTTTTTGCAGTGTCAGGCAGATTCTTCAGCAAGTTGAATTTGATTCTGTCTAACCCTGGGGCGTTATTGTTGCATGATAAGAGAGCAAGTGAGAACTCCACCATCGAAAACGGTGTTTGGTTCGCGGTATCGTGAGGAGACGCGGCGCGGCACGTTTTCTGTACCGGGACAGAGTCCGGACAGATCTTGGCGAAAGCGAATATCCAACGGTTTGAATATTCCACGTTCTCTTTGGTACTATTACGGATACGCATACGTCGAGCTGTACCCCAAAGAGTGCTCATCGCTGTTTCTCTCGTTAACCCGTCGACGAACCGGCGCCAATAACTGCGTTTTTTGGCTTTCATTAGACTCTTCATTCGCCTTTCTAACGACGCGTACTGTAGATAGCTAGCGGGTAAACCGTCTTCCTGGAAAGCCTTATATGCAGTGGACTTTTCTGCGTACAGCTCTGAGCACTCTTTATCCCACCACAGGGTGGGAGACCGTCCATGGGTATTCGCGCTGGGTACTGGTTTAGTCTGAGCTTGATTCGCACTGTCGAGAATCAAGCCAGCCAAAAACCTGTACTCTTCCTCCGGAGGAAGTTCTTGAGTGGATTCGATTTTAACGGATATCGCGGTCGCGTAACTCTTCCAATAAATGTTCCGTGTGAGGTCATACGAGACATTGATTGTTTCCGATGGTCTTGAACCGTTAGCAATTGAAATCACGATAGGCAAATGATCGCTACCGTGGGGATCAGGGATCACCTTCCACCTGCAATCTAACTGTAGCGATGTCGAGCATAGCGATAAATCCAACGCGCTTGCGCGTGCTGGTGGTGTAGGAATCCGCGTCATTTCTCCCGTGTTTAAGATGGTCATGTTGAAATTGTCGCAAAGATCTTGGATTAATGTTGATCTGTTATCATCACGAAGACAGCCCCATACCGTACCGTGCGAGTTAAAGTCTCCCAGAACTAGCCGCGGTGCCGGTAAGGATTCCGTGATATTACAAAGCGTTCGGTGCCCTACCGAGGCTCTAGGAGGAATGTAGATGGAAGCAATGCAAAGGTCTTTACCTTTGATTAGAACTTGACAAGCGACAATTTCAATGCCTGGTGTCGAAGGGAGGTTAATTCGGTTGAAAGAATAGCACTTTTTGATCCCAAAAGTACTCCTCCGTAAGGGTTTTCTCGATCCAGACGGATTATATTAAAGTCGTGGAAGTTGAGATTTATATCGGAAGTTAACCAGGTTTCACATAATGCGAAAGCATCACATTTTAAACTGTTTAGTAAGAATTTGAAGGAATCGATTTTCGGGAGGATACTTCTGCAATTTCACTGTAGGACAGTGATCGAATCAGTGACCTCGTTTGATGACTTAGCCATCGAAGGATACGATCGCTGCAAGGAGGGGCCATTTAGCAGTCAACTGTTTCAAAAATGTTTGCACCATAGGGAGAAAATGTATCAGAATGCTTTTAAGAGGATCAGTAACATTGAAAGCTGTGAAAATTAAGTCCACTATGTCAGAAAATTTCATTAGTCCGCTACTGGACTGAGTATCTGTTTGAAAAAAGGGAACACTAAAGGTTTTTGGTGTCCCTGGAAGTGGTGAATACTCCTTGTTAGAATTAAAATTTCCAAATCCTGGAGCAACTTGCTTCGGCTTTAGTGCACCACTTCCATTGGATTTATTGATTGTAGTTGGCGCACTCTGAGTGGACGACACCTTGGCACCCTTACGAGGCAATCTAGGGGAGGCTAGATTTCTCCTCTTCCTGGACTCCCCTGAGTTAACCAAAGATGTTCCCTCTTGTGGGTCGTCAGATTCTTGCTCAACGCCAGCCAAAAGAGCAAAGTAATTTTCGGAAGGGACAGATGGCGAAGTTATTCTTAAGAATTTCTGCATAAGAGCGCTTCGAGCGTTCCTTAAGGGAGCGCTTAATTTTATCCCCGCGCTGTTTGTACGCGGGGCATGATTTAAGATCATGCGGAAGGCCCCCGCAGTAAATACACTTTTCAGTTTCTCCACCGCAAGCGTCATCCTCATGTTCTCCCTCGCATTTGCCGCACCTTTTCTTATTGCCACAATAGGTGGCTGTGTGGCCCAGCTGCTTGCAATTGCTGCAGTTCATTACCCGCGGTACAAACAGGCGAACAGGTAGACGAACCTTATCCAAGAGGAGATAGTTGGGGAGGGAAGACCCGGAGAAAGTCACCCGAAGCGAGTCTGACAACGAATAAGTTGTCTTATTATTCTTAGTTTTTGCGGAATACAATTGCTTGCATTCCAGAATCTTCACATGTTCAAGTGAGGGGTCCTTAAAGCAACCAACTCCGTACTTCAACACGTCTTTGCACTTCAAACCCGGCTCGGTGACGACCCCGTCGATCTCCACTGCTAAACAAGGTATATACGCTTTAAATTGCTTTGTACAACGCTCGCTGCGTGCAATCTGGTTTGCCTGGTCAAGGTCATTCACTAATATGCGTATCTTATTAGCTCAAACACGTGTTATCTGAGCTACGGCCGGGTAGTTAGCAGTCAGCTCCCGTGAGATTTCTAAAATATTAAGCGATTTCGTGATGGGCCGGAAATAGACCACCCAGGGCTCAATTGAACTGGGTGGGTATGTTTTAATACGAGGAGTACTGGGGGAATCAGAGGAGGGAGTGATTTCGGGTTTATCCAGTAAATCCATGGGAATATCATTCCCATCCAATGTTACTTCGCCCTCGGCCATTTAGGCACGAGGATAGCACGTGGTGTAAACGAGAGATGAAACTTATATTCAGGGGAAAGGGATCTAAGAAGTAGCGACAGATCGGGGGAAAGGGAAATGAGAAAAAAAGATACTTAGCTTATATAACGGCTTGTCCGGTTATTGAACTGTTCACTTCACCAACCGTGTATCCGTTACCTAGCCTTGTATACATCCGAAAAGTCTAATATAAAACTAATGGCACTATCATAGTGATGATTTGGCTAGTTCCAGTTACGCAGTACTCAAATTATAGAATAGAATCTTATTTTTGCACACCGAGATTGTTGTTGAGCATGTTGTAAACATTTGTGAAAAATGACTTTTTCAAATGAAACGCTAGGTTTTTTGTTTGGCATGTCGTCAAAGCAATAAAAGTAACCAGCAGTGTTCCTAGAATATTTTCACTGTCAACTCATTATTTTCCATTGAAGTGGTCCCTTAAATATATCATTTTCACCGCATTCACCGCATTACCGCGCGGTGCGGTGCGGTAAATGCAGTGCGGTTGCGGTAAGCGGTGCGGTTTTACTATTTTTCGCGGTAGCGGTGCGGATTTTTACCATTTACCACCCACCTCCGCACCGCGACGAATCCTAGTCTCAACGATGCTACACTCATTCAAACTTGGGTGTTCACCAAGAAAAAACGCTATTAGCTTTCAAGCCACACCAGTCGGCGAATACAGAGATTTCAACGAGTTGATTCATAGGTGATATCACAATTTCGATGCAGGATTCAATTTTGTTGTAGTATTTGGCATTGTAAAACCAAATCCAGGAGGGTTACGCGAAATTTTTTTGACATAGTATTGACATTTGTAGCAACTAATAATATGTCATCGAGAAAAAAAATGGCTCGCCATTTATGATAAAGTTATTCCACACCGAACGTCACCGCGCCCGGATTTGGAACAGTGGATTGAAGGCGTAAATAGCTTGCTTTGCGGCGACTCTGCATGGACCATCATGTCTTGCAGATTTTGTTGCATTATGAAAAGATGGAAGCGCGAAAAACATGCGTGGTAAACCTGTATTCAGCCTATAACAATGAATTCAATGCGAAGATACTATACATATTTAAGCATCAATCGATTGTAATTAATGCAGGTTACAATATATGGGTGAAAGTTTTTATGATATTCATAGAAAATATACAAAAAGTTCATGGAAATTCGAATAAATTAAGAATGTTCACTCTTTCAGCGTCATATTTCCAATGAATTTTAAAATAACTCGATATGTATATATCATCGCATTGAAGTCATTGTTATAGGCTGAATAACGGTTTACCAAGCATGCTTTCCGCGAAATTTTGACTCTGGTGTTAGTCTAACGGTTGTGGCGCGTGGGTACTAACCCTTTCATTGTCTCTTTAAAACTATTATTAAACAAAATATTATTGCATAACCACTTGTATGTACTTCAGTAGGAACCTTCTGATCTTCGATCCAACAGGCAAAGTTTGTTTTGATTTCATTTGTAATACGCACAATTAGATTTTTTACGTGATTTTCACTTCAACTAAAAAAACCTCAATTTAGAATTAACTGATTTCATATCTTCTTATCATTAGTAAGGTATATTTTATGTAGAAATACAAAAATGCTTACAATGCAAATAAATTTGAATTCAAAGCATCTATTATATTTTCATTATATATTTTTATTCGAGAAGCGACAGCAAATATTTTGGACGCAATGCGACCACACATATTATTAAATCCCGCGCGTCCGCTAGCTCATATGGACGTATTCGAAACGTGCTCTGCTTCTGATTCACCATAAACCCTCCGATTGCTACCGCGCAAACTGATTTCCCATTGGAATGCACCGGGCGCGATTTCAAGCGCTGCAGAACATTGCACACTAAATTACTCGGAAGGCTGCTGTCCTCTTCAACCTACTCGCCGGGTCCTAGAGTACTGCAAGCGCAGCAGACAGTCTTAAGAATTAAACCTTCCCAAGCACCAGAAGCAATTTCGCACGAACGACTGTATGTATCTGCAAACAACAGACAAAAAGTCGGTGCCGGTTTCCCGGAGAGCTAACATTGTAACATAAACAACCCGGTTAGTGGAGGGTACACAATATATGTATGCGACAGAGTACAGTCCGAACTTCTACAGTACGGTAGAAGAGACAATGTTGTTCCGATCTGTTATGAAATGTTCTTAGATAAGTATTGTTCAATACTTAAATTGTTACAAAAATCACCAACAAGCTTAAGTGACTCGTATTTTTGGGTAAATTATTTTATTAATACATAGATTTCCATACATCTACCGTAATACCTACAGAAGAGCCAAATATACCGACTGCAGCAGCTTTGGGAAGTGCTCAAGAAACATTATATTGCATGGAGCAGCACATTTTCGTAGTTAGAGCCATGTGGCTGCTGAAGGTACGCGGTAAGTATGAGCAAACAGCTGAATTACTCGAGAAACGATGAAAATGAACTTTTATTTGGATAGACAATGTAGCAAAATGGTGGTTTCGTATTGAGGATCGAGCCATTAGAAAAATATTAGTGGTAAATATTTATGTTTATATTGTACGTTAATTTTCCGAACCAAATCTATGAAAGCTCTCTAGGTTGAGTTATATTTTTTAACAAAATATTCTCTAAATAATAGTACAGTGATATGTAATTGAGAAAAAAGCATTGCCTTTAAACCGTATTAGCATTCTAGTTAAAACGAAATTGCCTTTTTAATAACGATCGTATTTGCCTTCCCATTATACACTTCAGTGGTAAATCGCGTTGCAAACCAGCAACTGTCCTTGTGATGACGATTTCAATTTATTTATCATAATGTTTTCAAAAATGATTGCACATATCAGGTGCGCGTAGTTTTCTAGTTTATGTTGGAATCCTTTTTTTTTTTTTTTATTTTTATTTCGATTATAGAGGTTTTAACCTTAAGGTCATTCGCCTCTTCGGGTTAGAAATATCTCTTATGAAAAATTTCTAACCCTATGTGCGGGGTCGGGACTCGAACCCAAGTGCGCTGCGTACTAGGCAATCGATTTACCAATACGCTACGCCCACCCCCATGTTGGAATCCTGTTTCCGGAAACATAATATAGTGTAAAATTTGTAGATTACCTTTAGTTTGATTCTGCAGAAGCAGTAGTGGGCACTCTTATGCAGTGATGTACCGCTGAGAAAAATCAATCTTCCAGGGTTTTTATTTTTGGGTTTTGAGCGTGTTTTTTTCCAAATCATTTAACCCGGCCGAAACCTGGGTATTTTTGTTTGATCGAATTTAGAATGTTTGTTTAGCGTTTTTAAGAATCTTGCATTTAGATTGAAGCGACCGGAAATGTCAAAATCGAATATAAACATCAAGCATATAAATAGGACAGAAATCCTTCAGCGTGAGAATCGCTTAGAAAGTTCTCACCTGAAAAATTTGGCAAGGAACCCCCAGCATAATTGGCTCGCAGCTAAATCCGTATAACGTTGCATTCAAGATTGAAAGTCGGATAAAGAAGAGTCCTTTGAAAGAACCTTTTACCTTTTATTTTTTACGGTTTTTATACCGAAGGTTTCTATTAATCGACTCTTACATGGAAGAGCTCTTGTCCGATTTTTACATTCTAATATATTTCAAATGGGTTTTATGATGCATGTTCTGCTCTTGCGACATTTATTTTCGGTCACTCATTTAGTCCGCAGCCAAAAATTTTAGCTCGTTTTATATAATACATCGAACAATAGTCATAGTTACCCCTGACTAATAAGGACCAGAATAATCATATGATGCCCAAGCCACTTTTATCCTGCTTGTTACTTATTTTAGAAGTTGTAAAAAGTAAAAATGATCAATGTGGGATCAGCGATCAGACAATGATCAAATCAAGACAGACTTAGAATTTTCTGATTCAAGCCAATCTTAATGACAGTAATGCTCATAAATATAAACAATGTTTGGATAACAAAACATTAATGTTCAATTATTCAAACATCGAAAACTTCAAAAAACTCAAACTTCCCATAGAAAAAGCGTTTTAACCGAAAACGCGATTTGGTACATCACAAGTCTTGTGACATAATAGGCACAAATCAATATGGTTTTCATAAGCATCTAGCATTGTTTGCGTTAAGCGTTGCTTGGCTTGGCAATAACTGGTAGAAAAAGTTGCTTTAAGCGTGTTTTCATCATACGAGCTCTGCAGGTCTCATTGGTAATGTAATGCGCTTCTTCATTTCGCAACTAAGGTATTATGATTCAATTGGGAAAGAAACGCTGTGCTATATTATGTATCATATTACTCGCTGAGTAGAGCAGTGTCTACCATCTTTGTTCATCACATTGGCTCAAATCATAGGATGCAAACTCACATTGTCCCTCATGACTGGAGGCAAGTGAAGGTCAACGCCATCCAAAAACCAGGAAAGCCTCCGACCACAACTCGTATCGGCGGATTGCAATGCTGTCCTGTATTCGGAAGTTGTTCGAGAAAATGATCTTGTTTCGCCTTGACAATTGGGTTGAACCAAATGGCTTACTGTCAGATGCACAATTTGGCTTCCGCAAAGGCAAAGGGACGAACGATTGCCTTGCGTTGCTTTCTACAGAAATCCAAATGGCCTATGCTAACAAAGAGCAGATGGCATCAGTCTTCTTGGATATTAAGGGGGCTTTTGACTCAGTTTCTATCAACATTCTGTCAGAGAAGCTGCACCAGCATGGTCTTTCACCAATTTTAAATAACTTTTTGCTAAACTTGTTTTCTGAAAAGCACATGCACTTTTCGCATGGCGATTTAACAACATCGCGATTTAGCTACATGGGTCTTCCCCAGGGCTCATGTCTAAGTCCCCTACTCTACAATTTTTACGTGAATGACATTGACGATTGTCTTGCCAATTCATGCACGCTAAGGCAACTTGCAGACGACGGGGTGGTCTCTGTTACAGGGCCCAAAGCTGCCGACTTGCAAGGACCATTACAAAATACCTTGGCAATTTGTCTGCTTGGGCTCTTCACCTGAGTATCGAGTTCTCCACGGAGAAAACTGAGTCGGTTGTCTTTTCTAGGAAGCATGAGCCGGCGCAACTCCAACTTCTATTAATGGGTGCAACAATCAATCATGTTTTCACATTTAAATATCTCGGGGTCTGGTTCGACTCTAAAGGTACCGGGGAATGTAACATTAGGTATCTGAAACAGAAATGCCAACAAAGGATCAATTTTCTCCGGACAATAACTGGAACATGGTGGGGTGCCCACCCAGGAGACCTGATCAGGTTATACCAAACAACGATATGGTCGGTGATGGAGTACGGGTGTTTCTGTTTCCGCTCCGCTGCGAACATACACTTCATCAAACTGGAGGGAATCCAGTATCGTTGCTTGCGAATTGCCTTGGGTTTCATGCACTCTACCCATACGATGAGTTTCGAAGTGCTGGCGGGTGTTCTTCCGCTAAAAAATCGATTTTGGGAACTCTCATATCGATTGCTCATCCAATGCGACATTCTGAACCCGTTGGTGATTCAAAATTTTGAGAGGCTCGTCGAGCTTAATTCTCAAACCCGATTTATGTCCTTGTACTTCGACTACATGGCACAGAGCATCAATCCTTCTACATATACTCCCAACCGTGTTCGTTTCCTAGATACTTCTGATTCTACTGTATTCTTCGACACATCCATGAAGGAAGAGATTTGTGGAATCCGGGACCATATATGCCAGCAAGTGATCCCCAATATATTTTATAATAAATTCCGAGAAGTCGACTGTGACAAAATGTTCTACACTGACGGATCAAATCTCGATGGCTTCGGTATCTTCAACAATACTATCACCGCTTCATTCAAGCTCAATGATCCCGCTTCAGTTTACGTCGCAGAGTTAGCTGCAATTCAGTACACCCTTGGGATCATCGACACTCTGTCCACAGATCACTACTTCCTCATTTCGGACAGCCTCAGCTCTATCGAGGCTCTTCGTGCGGTGAAGCCTAAAAAGCAATTCCCGTATTTTCTGGGGAAGATACGGGAGTCCTTGTGTACGTTATCTGAAAAATCTTATCAGATGACCTTTGTTTGGGTCCCCTCTCATTGCTCTATCCCGGGCAATGAAAAGGCCGACTCATAGCAAAGGTGGGCGCATTAAATGGTGACATATACGAAAGACCTAGCTACATTCGATTATCCCAAAGGTATCAACGGAGTCTTGGTTCAGGGGGATGGATGTGGGTCGGGATTTTATTCGTGTAATGTCCCGACTTATGTCCAACCACTACACCCTAGATGCGCATTTGCGGCGTATTGGGCTTGCAAAGAGTAGTCTGTGCGCTTGTGACGAGGGCTATCACGACATCGAGCACGTTGTCTGGGTATGCGCCGGGTATTTGGACGCCAGGTCTCAGTTAAAGGATTCCCTTCGGGCCCGAGGTAGACCACCCAATGTCCCAGTCCAAGATATGCTGGCAAATCGTGATTTCCCCTATATGTCCCTTATTTATACTTTCATAAAAACGATAAATTTAGCCCCTCTCTTTTTATTTCTCGTTTTTAGAAGTTTCTTCCTGTCTTGTGGAACCGATCAGCTCCAGACTGTGGTAGTGTGAAGCGAGAGCGACTCGAGGTCCGATGACTTTTGAAGGATTCCCCGCGGGTCCGAAGAATACCAAAGTTGCAAGTTTTGCTCTTCTCTCCCGGTCACCATCTACGCCTTTTCTCCCCTGTCCTTGATACAACTACTTCTACACCGATTTTGGAAATGACCAAGCATAAGTCTCCGATAAAAAATCAAATTTGTGTTCCGTATTCCTAGTTTTAAGATAGTTGTAATTTCTACTCTTTGTTAAAACTATTGTCCCCCATCTTGTAAATAGAATTGTATCCCTAGTTTTAAAAGACCTGTGAAATTTTTCATAAATATTTGTTCTCGCTTTTGTGTACCAAACTATATTGTTAGTTTTAAGATAACTGTAAATATTTCCTAAAAAACTATTACTATTGAATTCCTTGTTTTAAAATTTTTCATAAAAAAATCTTTTGCCTCCTCTCTTGTATATAGAATCTTTTTTCTAGTCTTAAGATAGCTGTAAAATTTTTCTCTTTTATAAAAAAAAATATTTCGACATTGTAACCTCCTAGTTTTAATATATTCAAAATGTAAAAACAACAGAATTTGGTACCGACAAGCTAACGCATTTGTGCCTATCAAATAAACGAAATGAATAAAAAAAATAAAAAATAGGATGCAAATTGGTACACTCGATTCAAGTTTTCTTTACACTCATCCATGCGTATTTTACCATCCTGATATTTTATTATTATATTGATTCTTATGAACGATACCAAGATAGGTACTTATACCAATTTAAATGCATTCCCTCAATTGTAGGTCTAGTAAAAAGTAAAGTGTAGAGTCAAGAGTCAAGAGTCAAGAGTCAAGAGTCAAGAGTCAAGAGTCAAGAGTCAAGAGTCAAGAGTCAAGAGTCAAGAGTCAAGAGTCAAGAGTCAAGAGTCAAGAGTCAAGAGTCAAGAGTCAAGAGTCAAGAGTCAAGAGTCAAGAGTCAAGAGTCAAGAGTCAAGAGTCAAGAGTCAAGAGTCAAGAGTCATGAGTCAAGAGTCAAGAGTCAAGAGTCAAGAGTCAAGAGTCAAGAGTCAAGAGTCAAGAGTCAAGAGTCAAGAGTCAAGAGTCAAGAGTCAAGAGTCAAGAGTCAAGAGTCAAGAGTCAAGAGTCAAGAGTCAAGAGTCAAGAGTCAAGAGTCAAGAGTCAAGAGTCAAGAGTCAAGAGTCAAGAGTCAAGAGTCAAGAGTCAAGAGTCAAGAGTCAAGAGTCAAGAGTCAAGAGTCAAGAGTCAAGAGTCAAGAGTCAAGAGTCAAGAGTCAAGAGTCAAGAGTCAAGAGTCAAGAGTCAAGAGTCAAGAGTCAAGAGTCAAGAGTCAAGAGTCAAGAGTCAAGAGTCAAGAGTCAAGAGTCAAGAGTCAAGAGTCAAGAGTCAAGAGTCAAGAGTCAAGAGTCAAGAGTCAAGAGTCAAGAGTCAAGAGTCAAGAGTCAAGAGTCAAGAGTCAAGAGTCAAGAGTCAAGAGTCAAGAGTCAAGAGTCAAGAGTCAAGAGTCAAGAGTCAAGAGTCAAGAGTCAAGAGTCAAGAGTCAAGAGTCAAGAGTCAAGAGTCAAGAGTCAAGAGTCAAGAGTCAAGAGTCAAGAGTCAAGAGTCAAGAGTCAAGAGTCAAGAGTCAAGAGTCAAGAGTCAAGAGTCAAGAGTCAAGAGTCAAGAGTCAAGAGTCAAGAGTCAAGAGTCAAGAGTCAAGAGTCAAGAGTCAAGAGTCAAGAGTCAAGAGTCAAGAGTCAAGAGTCAAGAGTCAAGAGTCAAGAGTCAAGAGTCAAGAGTCAAGAGTCAAGAGTCAAGAGTCAAGAGTCAAGAGTCAAGAGTCAAGAGTCAAGAGTCAAGAGTCAAGAGTCAAGAGTCAAGAGTCAAGAGTCAAGAGTCAAGAGTCAAGAGTCAAGAGTCAAGAGTCAAGAGCATAGCTGGAAAATGTCATGGTTATGACCAGTCATCTGGTGACTGGTCGCATGTTTGCTCGTGACATGTACAAGTTGCGGATTCTTGCGACATGTGACACAAGCGCGTGTACTATGACACGATACATTTTCCCCGTGACATGTCATAAAATTTGTACATGTTTCAAAACAAAACTGGTTTGTCAAGCGGCTGTACATTTACTGAACTGTGACATGTATGTTCGTTTGGGAACGGTCGCGACAATAGAAAAACAGGTTTGCTTGTTATGTGACATGTCGACAATGAACCGGTATTGAAAATGGGTAAAATATTGGATACCGTACTTTGGCGGATAATTGGAAATATAGAAAATGAGATAATTGTATTTCTTTCAACATTTCACAAATAAATATTGTTTGTTATTGCGGTTTAGAGGTGTTGAAAATCAATAGTTTTAGACATTTTAAACGTACACTGGGAAGTAAATGCGTCAAAATCGAAAAAAATTCAACTTTTCACAGATAAACATTGTTTGTTATTGCGAGTTAACAGGTGTTGAAAATCAATAGTTTTAGAAATCGAAAAATTTTCAACTGTTCGCAGATAAACATTGTTTGTTATTACGAGTTGTTTACTATTTTTACCTGCAACCATCGGCGCGGGCCCGGCGCGGCGGCGCTGGACGCACCTCTAATTTTAAACGCATTTTTAAATTTCCATTTTGTCGAAATTACTTCCCGTTGTGCATTTCAAATGTTCAAAACTTTTGATTTTCAAGTCCTAATAACTCGGAAAAACAAGCAACATTCATCTGTAAAAAGTGAATTTTGCGATTTTGACGCATTTACTTCCCCATGTGCGTTTAAAATGTTCAAAACTAGTGATTTTCATATCCTAGTACACTGCCGCTCTACGCATAATTGTCCCATGTTTATAGGAAATCCCATAGCACATGGGACATTTATGCTTATAGCGGCAGTACAGTAGGATTCCGTTTTTGGCAACAATTTTATTTTTTGCTGTTGCCAAAACCGGAACCGTGCCAAAAATTGAACCTTATTTTTAAAGTTTGGATTTTCAATTTACGACTTCAAAAATGTTTCAAGGATTTTTAACCATGTGTGATATGGAATTAGATGAAAGGAAAAAATAAGAAAATTCAATTTTATTCATAGGCTTATCAAATTCGGTCTTCGCACAGTGATCACCTTCCATAAAAAAGTCGGTCAAAACCTAAAAAGGGATCCGAATTTGATAAAAACTTCACATTGGGGTAATTTTACGTCGCTGAATTCATGTTTGGTGTTAATTTATTATTTCTTTTTACCAGAAAATTTTGGCACCTAGGGAGGTTTGCAAATTCAATATTTACGAATATAAAGTGCACTATATCTGAAAATGCATTTTCAAAAAGACATCGTAAACTATTTGGGAGCTATCAGTTTTGTATTCCTAAATACGGGCTTTCGATATGTATTGCAAATTTAGTGCCAAGTTTTGTAGTGACGTTGTATTATGCGGTGTAGCGCATTCATCTGCATTCGACTATAAAAATTGATGCCGTCTAACACTAGTTACACTGCTACCACTTGTATTATACATAAACAATACATTTCTATACTTATTGTTATCATTAAATACGACACATATAGTGTGAAACATACTTAAGGACATTATACATGCGAGCCACAACATAGCTGGTGCGCCACACACACCCCTCTCCCCTGCCTAACCATGTATCTGATATGAGCAAATATAAAAATACGTTCTTCAACACACTAACCTTGCTGGTGTACCACGAAACTGCTACTTAAGGAATCTAGAATATTTTCCTATACAATCAATCCGAGTTTTTGACGGAATGCCATCTGTAGCTCCTATTTTGTGCGAAAATATCGCTTCTCTTCACTCGGGGTTTCTTTTCGAAACACTTCTTCTCGTTTTCATTGCACTTTTTCAAATGCACTTTTTTCACACACCACTGCAAAAACACTCGCGAAACTTTAATCATTTACTAACAAAACTTCAACTTTTCTGCCAATGTGCAGATAACCAAAGGAAAATGTTCGGAAACTCTCATTTGTGCGTTTGAATTTTCACTTCAGATTTCAGTTTTTCCTAATGTAAACAAGCGAGTCGGTGCCTAGCAACGTGGCTTCGGCATATCTTCACCTTAACCTTTAAATGCATAACGCTTTTTTAAAACAACATTGCGAAAAGCATCACAAAATTATCACAGTAAAGTATTGAAACTGTAAGACAAAATAAAAAAAAAAAGATTTGGGCTTTTGAGGATTAATATGACTCCCATGTTTGGAAATAAAGTCAAATGCAATGTCAATTGATACAAAAAATATCTATTGCACATTTTTAAAAGATCTATTATGTACAACAAGAATGTTGACAAAAACGGAACCCATTTGTTGCCAAAATTGGAGTGTGCCAAAAACGGAACGTGCCAAAACGGAATCTTACTGTAACTCGAAAAACAAAAAAAAATTAGCGAAAAGTTGAATTTTTTTCGATTTTGACGCATTTACTTACTAATGTGTGTCTAAAAAGTCCAAAACTATTGTTTTTCAACTTCACGTAACTAGCGATAACAAATAAAAATTTTGTGTGAAAGTAGATTTTTTTCCATTATGACGCATTTACTTTCAAGTGTGCGTTTAAAATGTCTAAAACTATTGATTTTCAAATCCTCGTAACTCGCAATAACAAACAATATTTATCTGTGGAAAGTTGAAAATTTTTCGATTTTGACGCATTTATTTCCCATTGTGCGTTTAAAATGTCTAAAACTATTGATTTTCAAATCCTCGTAACTCGCAGTAATGTGAAAAGTTGAAATGTCTAAAGCTATTGATTTTCAAATCCTCGTAACTCGCAATAACAAACAATATTTATCTGTAAAAAGATGAAAAAATTTCGATTTTGGCGCATTTACTTCCCAATATGCGTTTAAAATGTCTAAAACTATTGATTTTCAACACCTCTTAACTCGCAATAACAAACCATATTTATCTGTGAAGAGATGAAAATTTTTCAATTTTGACGCATTTACTTCCCAGTGTACGTTTAAAATGTCTAAAACTATTTTCAACTCCTCGTAGCTTGCAATAACGAACAATATTTATCGTGAAAAGATGAAAAAATTTCAATTTTGACGCATTTACTTCCCAGTGTGCGTTTAAAATGTCTAAAACTATTGATTTTTAACTCCTCGTAACTCGCTACATTTACTATCAAAAAGTTGAAAAAGTTCAAAGTAATTCAATTTATATAGCGTCTACCATTCCGTTTATCTGCCACTGCACGGTACTTAAACGATCAAGAATAAGATACAGGTCAAACAAGCAAACCATAACAAAATGTTCATCTTTGTACAGATTCCTAAACTTTGTGACTGGTATCGCCTTACGCGCGACTGGTAAATTATCCTCATGACCAGTCTCAAGACCGATGACGCATTTAAATTCCATGACATGTCACGAGACCAACCATCGAGGCTTGGAAGCTAACCTGTTTGAGACATGAGACATTTTCAGCAGAGCGTGAATGTACGGGTGGCTTGACATGTCGCGAAAAATGTACACAGGTTCCAACTATGGTCAAGAGTCAAGAGTCAAGAGTCAAGAGTCAAGAGTCAAGAGTCAAGAGTCAAGAGTCAAGAGTCAAGAGTCAAGAGTCAAGAGTCAAGAGTCAAGAGTCGACGGCGCCGATGGTTGGGTGGTAAGCGTGACCGCCACCCACCCCAGTTGGTCTGGGTTCAATCCCAGTCGAGGTCGTTGAGATTTTTCAGAGGTGAGAAAAATCTGAGGTCACGCCTTCCTTCGGAAGGGAAGTAAAGCCGTTGGTCCCCGGTCCATGAGTTGATGGGTCGATATCCAATCCAGATAGTGGGAGTGTCACCTCTCTGGCGTCGGTGTTTGGCCTCGTAGCGGAAATAGGCCGACGGAAAATAAACAGAATTGGAAGAAGAAGAAGAAGAAGAGTCAAGAGTCAAGAGTCAAGAGTCAAGAGTCAAGAGTCAAGTGTCAAGAGTCAAGTGTCAAGAGTCAAGAGTCAAGAGTCAAGAGTCAAGAGTCAAGAGTCAAGAGTCAAGAGTCAAGAGTCAAGAGTCAAGAGTCAAGAGTCAAGAGTCAAGAGTCAAGAGTCAAGAGTCAAGAGTCAAGAGTCAAGAGTCAAGAGTCAAGAGTCAAGAGTCAAGAGTCAAGAGTCAAGAGTCAAGAGTCAAGAGTCAAGAGTCAAGAGTCAAGAGTCAAGAGTCAAGAGTCAAGAGTCGACGGCGCCGATGGTTGGGTGGTAAGCGTGACCGCCACCCACCCCAGTTGGTCTGGGTTCAATCCCAGTCGAGGTCGTTGAGATTTTTCAGAGGTGAGAAAAATCTGAGGTCACGCCTTCCTTCGGAAGGGAAGTAAAGCCGTTGGTCCCCGGTCCATGAGTTGATGGGTCGATATCCAATCCAGATAGTGGGAGTGTCACCTCTCTGGCGTCGGTGTTTGGCCTCGTAGCGGAAATAGGCCGACGGAAAATAAACAGAATTGGAAGAAGAAGAAGAAGAAGAGTCAAGAGTCAAGAGTCAAGAGTCAAGAGTCAAGAGTCAAGAGTCAAGTGTCAAGAGTCAAGAGTCAAGAGTCAAGAGTCAAGAGTCAAGAGTCAAGAGTCAAGAGTCAAGAGTCAAGAGTCAAGAGTCAAGAGTCAAGAGTCAAGAGTCAAGAGTCAAGAGTCAAGAGTCAAGAGTCAAGAGTCAAGAGTCAAGAGTCAAGAGTCAAGAGTCAAGAGTCAAGAGTCAAGAGTCAAGAGTCAAGAGTCAAGAGTCAAGAGTCAAGAGTCAAGAGTCAAGAGTCGACGGCGCCGATGGTTGGGTGGTAAGCGTGACCGCCACCCACCCCAGTTGGTCTGGGTTCAATCCCAGTCGAGGTCGTTGAGATTTTTCAGAGGTGAGAAAAATCTGAGGTCACGCCTTCCTTCGGAAGAGAAGTAAAGCCGTTGGTCCCCGGTCCATGAGTTGATGGGTCGATATCCAATCCAGATAGTGGGAGTGTCACCTCTCTGGCGTCGGTGTTTGGCCTCGTAGCGGAAATAGGCCGACGGAAAATAAACAGAATTGGAAGAAGAAGAAGGAGAAGAAGAGTCAAGAGTCAAGAGTCAAGAGTCAAGAGTCAATAGTCAATAGTCAAGAGTCAAGAGTCAAGAGTCAAGAGTCAAGAGTCAAGAGTCAAGAGTCAAGAGTCAAGAGTCAAGAGTCAAGAGTCAAGAGTCAAGAGTCAAGAGTCAAGAGTCAAGAGTCAAGAGTCAAGAGTCAAGAGTCAAGAGTCAAGAGTCAAGAGTCAAGAGTCAAGAGTCAAGAGTCAAGAGTCAAGAGTCAAGAGTCAAGAGTCAAGAGTCAAGAGTCAAGAGTCAAGAGTCAAGAGTCAAGAGTCAAGAGTCAAGAGTCAAGAGTCAAGAGTCAAGAGTCAAGAGTCAAGAGTCAAGAGTCAAGAGTCAAGAGTCAAGAGTCAAGAGTCAAGAGTCAAGAGTCAAGAGTCAAGAGTCAAGAGTCAAGAGTCAAGAGTCAAGAGTCAAGAGTCAAGAGTCAAGAGTCAAGAGTCAAGAGTCAAGAGTCAAGAGTCAAGAGTCAAGAGTCAAGAGTCAAGAGTCAAGAGTCAAGAGTCAAGAGTCAAGAGTCAAGAGTCAAGAGTCAAGAGTCAAGAGTCGACGGCGCCGATGGTTGGGTGGTAAGCGTGACCGCCACCCACCCCAGTTGGTCTGGGTTCAATCCCAGTCGAGGTCGTTGAGATTTTTCAGAGGTGAGAAAAATCTGAGGTCACGCCTTCCTTCGGAAGGGAAGTAAAGCCGTTGGTCCCCGGTCCATGAGTCAAGACCCATCAATATCCAATCCAGATAGTGGGAGTGTCACCTCTCTGGCGTCGGTGTTTGGCCTCGTAGCGGAAATAGGCCGACGGAAAATAAACAGAATTGGAAGAAGAAGAAGAAGAAGAAGAGTCAAGAGTCAAGAGTCAAGAGTCAAGAGTCAATAGTCAAGAGTCAATAGTCAAGAGTCAAGAGTCAAGAGTCAAGAGTCAAGAGTCAAGAGTCAAGAGTCAAGAGTCAAGAGTCAAGAGTCAAGAGTCAAGAGTCAAGAGTCAAGAGTCAAGAGTCAAGAGTCAAGAGTCAAGAGTCAAGAGTCAAGAGTCAAGAGTCAAGAGTCAAGAGTCAAGAGTCAAGAGTCAAGAGTCAAGAGTCAAGAGTCAAGAGTCAAGAGTCAAGAGTCAAGAGTCAAGAGTCAAGAGTCAAGAGTCAAGAGTCAAGAGTCAAGAGTCAAGAGTCAAGAGTCAAGAGTCAAGAGTCAAGAGTCAAGAGTCAAGAGTCAAGAGTCAAGAGTCAAGAGTCAAGAGTCAAGAGTCAAGAGTCAAGAGTCAAGAGTCAAGAGTCAAGAGTCAAGAGTCAAGAGTCAAGAGTCAAGAGTCAAGAGTCAAGAGTCAAGAGTCAAGAGTCAAGAGTCAAGAGTCAAGAGTCAAGAGTCAAGAGTCAAGAGTCAAGAGTCAAGAGTCAAGAGTCAAGAGTCAAGAGTCAAGAGTCAAGAGTCAAGAGTCAAGAGTCAAGAGTCAAGAGTCAAGAGTCAAGAGTCAAGAGTCAAGAGTCAAGAGTCAAGAGTCAAGAGTCAAGAGTCAAGAGTCAAGAGTCAAGAGTCAAGAGTCAAGAGTCAAGAGTCAAGAGTCAAGAGTCAAGAGTCAAGAGTCAAGAGTCAAGAGTCAAGAGTCAAGAGTCAAGAGTCAAGAGTCAAGAGTCAAGAGTCAAGAGTCAAGAGTCAAGAGTCAAGAGTCAAGAGTCAAGAGTCAAGAGTCAAGAGTCAAGAGTCAAGAGTCAAGAGTCAAGAGTCAAGAGTCAAGAGTCAAGAGTCAAGAGTCAAGAGTCAAGAGTCAAGAGTCAAGAGTCAAGAGTCAAGAGTCAAGAGTCAAGAGTCAAGAGTCAAGAGTCAAGAGTCAAGAGTCAAGAGTCAAGAGTCAAGAGTCAAGAGTCAAGAGTCAAGAGTCAAGAGTCAAGAGTCAAGAGTCAAGAGTCAAGAGTCAAGAGTCAAGAGTCAAGAGTCAAGAGTCAAGAGTCAAGAGTCAAGAGTCAAGAGTCAAGAGTCAAGAGTCAAGAGTCAAGAGTCAAGAGTCAAGAGTCAAGAGTCAAGAGTCAAGAGTCAAGAGTCAAGAGTCAAGAGTCAAGAGTCAAGAGTCAAGAGTCAAGAGTCAAGAGTCAAGAGTCAAGAGTCAAGAGTCAAGAGTCAAGAGTCAAGAGTCAAGAGTCAAGAGTCAAGAGTCAAGAGTCAAGAGTCAAGAGTCAAGAGTCAAGAGTCGAGAGTCAAGAGTCAAAAGTCAAGAGTCAAGGGTCAAGAGTCAAAAGTCAAGAGTCAAGGGTCAAGAGTCAAAAGTCAAGAGTCAAGGGTCAAGAGTCAAGAGTCAGCAGGGACAGGAAGGAAAGGAGTTCAGAGGCTTAACGACCCCCTCCCGAACCTACTACTTGTGGAGTAGGATATGATGGGGTTGGGGTAGCATCGGGCTCTGCTAAATCTCTAATAAATGCCATAATTCCGAACGCAGCTCCGACGAAGCGAGTCTGTGCCGCTTCTGGTTAGATCCTTATATTTTAGAAATCAAAAATCCTATCCTTGCCCAACCGGAGAGTCCACTGGCACATCAGGATCGACGCCAGTAACATCCTGATTACGGCATACTGATCATTGCGAACGTCAACGGACAGAACACGGACCGCGAATTAGACGGCGATTGTGGGCTGACAGTCATACTGTTCTGCTCCCTAAGTAAGGAAGGAATTGTTTTGTAACGGCGAGTGTGCTAACGGTGCGACTGCTTCATTCCCGGTAAAACCTTGGCAAGCCTCCAAGTATGCTTGGAGCTCGTCACCTGGCTGTGTGGTAGTAGATTCAGCTGTATCATTCCTGATTAACGCCAATCCGATCCCCATGAGGGATCGTATTCAACCCTCGATTGCTTGCATAGGTAACCAGTGGATCACAATAGGCGATTACATTCAACGAGTTGAGATGGCGGCCTGGAGTTGGGACCTACCAGCATGTAGATATTCAAAAAACAAATGTAATTAGAGAGGCAAGAGGAGCAAAGGAGGACGCTATTGCGTTTGCAAGTGGTAAGTTACAGAGTTTACCGGTAATGCCTAGGGTAGCCATAGCAACTACCAGAAGCAGCTTGGTACAGAGTAAGCCACGAGAAAACCAACGGGAGATGGAATTACACCCAGAACGACGCACATCTTCACTGAAAACCATTCGATGAAGAAAATAACAAAACAAATTCTTGTTTTCCTAATTAGTTGATTTCAACAGAAAAATGAAAAACGTAACTAAATTTTCTCTTAATTTTGCGAGATTCTCAAATAAAAGTTGTTGAAAATTATTATTGATTTTGATTCAAGACGCACATCATACGAAATGACAGCAAAGTAGCCAAGATGCACACCTTACTGAAATACATCAAGGTAGCGACAGCAACTATGTTCATACATGCTGGGCATAACGGTTATGCACGTAGGTAGTTGTCTCGGCTTGGAAAGCTTGTTTTAGCCTGGACGCAACTACCTGAACCAGTACACAAAAAACAGAAATTCAACTGAACTCATTTTGGTATTACCTAGTTTTTCTTTAAAAACCTTTCAATAAAGGGATGATTTTGATTGACATTTTTTTTCAATACATGTATACTGAAAGTTGAAAGTATTGTCAAAAATTGTCAAAATCATTCTATTTCGGATTTAGTCGATTATATAGCAAAATTTAAATTTTTAACAAATGTATTATGCAATATGATAGTTATTTTTCATCATTTTAGATTCCAAACTAGATGTGGAATAAGTATGAAGTTTTTTTTGTAGTGATGGCTGACTAAATAGAAAAAATTATACCTTTCATCTAAAATTGAAATCATCAATCAATTACCAACAATCCTTAAATACCTTTGGCTATTTCGTTTAATTTAAGAGTGCAGTTTATAAAAAGATAACGTTATGAGAAACATAGCTCTGTATTATATTTACGTGTGAATTACTGACATACGGAGTATTTCAACAATTTAATTCCATACCTTCATCCGTCGGTCGGTGAAAAAAAAAAGTTTGAAATATCCTATGTTGTATTTTACGATGAAGCAGTTTAATTCAACAATGGGTTTAGTTGAATTCCAGTCGTTTGTGTCTTGGTTGAAAAGGTAGTGTAACGGTATATGCAATTGTGTCTGGACTAAAACAAGCGTTAAAGCTGAGACAAGCATTTCAAGCTTTAGCTCAGGTAGGCTTTCTAAGTTTTGTGCTAGGCTGAAACGTGCGTGTCCAGACTGAAACTGACAGCATCAAACCAACAGCTTTGGATTATTGTTTTCAACAAAAATTTAGTTCGCCCAAATATTAACTAGACGAAACCAAAAACTCAACTAATTTTTTAGTTGAAATTGTGATGAATCGGTTTTCCGTGTTGAGAAATTCTGAGTAGAGTTCCGTAAGAATCCTAAATGTATTTTTAGCAGTATTCTCGGTAGGAGTTTATCAAAATCTCGCGTACGATTTCATCATCAACCTTCTTCAGAATGTTAAGCAAGCTTTCACCAAAGTTTAAAGCAGGATTTCGTCAGATTTCTATGCAGAACTCCGTCCGGATTCTCAGTGAGAATCCATCAGAGGAAACTAGAAGCCGATTCTAGAGATTGTTGTAAAAACCGACTATTCGCTTCACTCAAATACGAGTATTTTACATTTTCCAGGTTTGATTTATTATTCTACTACTTCTTGTGAACGTGACAAAGATATTGATACCTGTTTAAGTGCAATCCAATGCCGTAAGCCGAGTTTTTAACGAAATAGTTTAGACAGAGTCTAATTAGATGAATAAGGACTCAATTATCCTTTTCCCCATTTAAAACATTAATTGATTTGTGAACGATTTAACATGTTCCAATTAAACTCAAATTTTGCCCAATTTTTATGTATATGACTGACGATTGACAAAATTTCAACATCGCAAAAATAACTACCATCCTAATGTGCGTACTCTATCTTGTAGGCACCTCCAACGGACCGACTTCAGCAGCCTCGCAAAGCGCCCGGTGGGAGCAGCATCTCGGGGTGTTCAGGACATCCCCCGCCGTGGAGCAGGTGCCTGACCGGAAAGCGTTAACCGCAGCATTAGTTCATTTCTCCAGAGCTCTCGGGTAAGCAAATAGAAAACCATCAACCCGATTGTCTCTCTCTCTCTAATCGCGATAAATACCGAACGCCTAACAGTGAGCAAACACAATTCTAACCAACCATGCATGTGCATTCAAACATAAGGTAATTCGATGGTAAAACATTGACCCACAATCCCCGTTGAAATATGACATCGTCCTGTGGCATGTACGTGACGTTATCTGCACATCAGATTAAATTTATGTCCCCATCAACCATCCACGCCACACACGGTCTGGCAGGTCAAGTGCTTCCTCGTGGACTGCCTCGAACAGTCAGCGTCTTGCATTCACCGAACGTTCCCCAGACTGCTGCTCCTACCGCTTCTGGTCTCCGATGACAAGCAAAGAGGCAAGCAGGATGGCGAGCCTTTTTCCGCCCGTTACCTACATCGTAGTGTGAAACAAGTGGAATTACTAGCACTAGTCTGAATAACGAGGTTTTGCTTATGTGTAGTGCCAGAGGTGGCGTCAAATGTATGCGGAAATCCTATGCTTTCTGTACGTTCCCTGAGCCTGAGAGATGTAGTGTTTTCGTTTAGAGGACAAACTCATCTAAAAGTGATGGAAGTTGCGGGTCTCTAAACATTAATGTCAGATTGTATTTTGTTTGTGTAGGACACTTCATAGAATCTTTTCCTTAAGTGCAGGTAACCCTTCAACGCGCAAATCATTTTTTTCACTTTTGATAATATTGTCTCAAAACTTACATACATTCCTAGTAATGTATTAATTACTAGGAATGTATGTCTCAATCTTATTTTATTACTACATTGCACATTTAAGGGTTAAACAAGAGAAGCGTTCAGTCGATTGAAACGTGCTAGGCGAAAATCATCTCCTAAGAATCATATACCATTCCTTGGCAAAGAGTACGGTATCATCTATGCCGATTTAATTATCTTGTATTCAGAGCTGCTGCAGCCGGTGCTTGTCATTCTGATGAACAACTATCATGAATGCGAGGATTTTCCGGTGATGGAGACGGAATGTGAAACTGGGACGGGATAGAGAATGATAAATTCTTCACGCTTGTCTTGACGAAAATGCGCAAATTTGACTATAATGAATGATTTAGCACTTTTCATTCAATTTGCAAATTCCAGAATATGAACTCTTGTGTCACATGAACAGTAAACATCATCCAATGTTTTACCGTTGCGGAGGAGACGCATTGCACTTTACGCCGTAGTGGATATATCTTTTATACTTTTATAATCCAGAACGAGTTGAGAAATTCCACGAAGATCCGTCCGTGATCGACCATTTTAGATTCCTATGAAACTTTACAAGTTTCACCGGCATGGAAGCCTAAACATTTTTTACAATTTGAAAGATTATTTTGACTCACGAGCAATTTTTTAAAAGGGCGTAGAAAGTTCTACGCCCCAAAATTTCAAAATTCATTAGTTCGAATCGATTGCTGTATTTTATTCAACAAAACATTCCGAGAATGAATTACGGGGAATGTACGAAAAAAATATTCACCGAAAAAAATGATGTGTCGTTTTTTTACGGAAACAAAAAATTGTGTTAAAATTTAAATTGCAAAAAAAACCCATTTTTTCTATTTTTTTATATTTTGTCAACAAAAACCTAAAGAGAAAAGAAGCATTTTAAATGTGATTGTATGATGGAGAACTTATCAGTAAAAAGTTTTTTTTACAATTACTTTATACATGTTTTTAAATTTCATACTAATTAACATACAAAACTGTAATATTATTACAGAATTATAATTTTAAGCGCATTTAACAAAAACATTCCGAAATGTAACAGTTTTCGAGATGTTTGGAATTTTGTTCCAACAAAAACAGTGTTGAAAGCTTCTCCATGATCCAAATAGATTGAAAAAGTTTCTTTTACGAATTTTAAACGATAAATATTAGATTTTTGTCATTTCATGAATAACTTAAAAAAGGGCATAATCACTGTAATTGTTTTTGTTGGAACAAAATTCCAAACATCTCGAAAACTGTTACATTTCGGAATGTTTTTGTTAAATGCACTTAAAATTATATTGTGTATAATTATGACAGTTTTGTATGTCAAATAGTATGAAACTTAAAAACATGTATAAAGTTATTGCTAAAAAAAACTTTTTTACCAATAACTTCTCCATCATACAATCACATTCAAAATGTTTCTTTTCTTTTTAGGTTTTTGTTGCTAAAATATAAAAAAATTTAAAAAAATGGTTTTTTTGCAATTTAAATTTTTAACACAAATTTTTATTTTTGTGAAAAATGACACGTTTGGCATCCCTTGTAACTCGTTCTCAGAAAGTTTTGCTGCATAAAATACAATAATCGAACAAGAAATATTTGAAATTATGGAACGTAGAAATGTCTAAGCCCTTTTGAAAAATTTCTCTTGTATTAAAAGATTGCACTTGTTAGAGAAAATAAATCGAACACAACTTCAAAGTTTCGTTCGAATCGACGATGGTCATATTTTGTGGTCGGCCGGTTTCTAAAGGGATCACTCAGTTGGATTCTTGTGGAAATTGTCTCGCAAATCCCATGCTTTGAATTTCTAGTTTAGAGCGAATGGAGAATCGCTATTTTCTGCTAAATATTTTGAAGATTTCCTTAGCTTTAGCGTGCAATTAAATGTGTATGTGGCTATAAACTTTGCCCGCTGATAGCGATTGAGGTTACTCATTCAGTAATATACTACCACCGTAGCTAAACTCGGAGGATATAATAGGTCAACTATGCTTGTTCATGAAGAGCAGTGATATCGAAGCAAAAACCAACGTCTTCCAGCCAACCCATATCTGGGCCCTTGACCATTAGCAAGGAGACTAAGGATACGATTTGCAGACTCCATCAACAAGTGAATGGCTGTCGTCCAAAAGGGGCTAACCCACATTTTGCATTTTTTAAAGCAAATGGAAAAACTTCCGTATTTCCAAATTAACATTGTTTTTATTGTTAAAATACATGATTTTAGTAGTACTTCATTGTGTCTAGAAAAAATATCCCTACATACAAAGGTTGCCAATAGGTAACATCGTTTTTCCACCGGTCGATGGGGATAGTTTGACAACGTCAAAATCGCTTGAAATGTCATCAACTGTAGCAGTAAACAAAATAAAAATGTGTATTTTCTATAATGTGATAGGGTGATGAGCCTATTTTGGCACCATTATGGAGAGGGTCGTACTATTTTTTGAACAACTTAAAAAGAAGCCATATTACCTATAACCTTTTTCAGAATAAAGTATCAGTGTACTGTTTCTTAAACATCTGTATAATGCTTATTTGGCAGAATTGTCTCAATTTTCAGCACAAATGAAAATAAATGTTCTATTCTGTGCATCTATTCCCACTTGAACGTTCCAATTATCGCCTCATGTGTGTGCCGATTTCCACCTCATCGAAAAACAATCTAGTTGAAACGCAATGCCTCATATTTCATTTGCGTCAATTCTAACTAGGTATCCAGATCATGGACGCCAACGCGTGATTTGTAAAACGAATCATTCTGCTTTTTTCAGCCGATCAAAACAAACGTAAACATCACGCATACGAAAGAAACTCATCAGCTGTTAGTAGAAGAGCGCCCAGAACTGCGCATGCAGGAAATAACCATGCGAATGTTAACAACTGGAATATAAAGTTTCACATCACACATTACTTCCTCCCTATCCAAATTGTATGTGCAGATGAAAATAAAATATCTGCAATCAACAATTAGTTGAATAGCTTGAAATAATTGATTACTTATACATGAAATTGCATTACAATATATTTTCAAGTTCATGTTTTGGGTTGGCCGCACTGGTGATTCTTTTCTGTACGATGGATGCAAAAAAGTTTGTTTTGATTCTGGTAGTGTATCGGCAAAACATGGCAAAATTATGAACGCCAGTATTTAATATGTTCCTATTATAGCACTAGGCATATCCTAGTGTTTGACGAGTGTTTTTAAAGTGAAATAATCGTAAAAAGGTTCTCCAGCTAAAATAAAGGTATGTATCAGTGCAATATTTAATATATTTGTGCCGGAATAACGAGATATGAGGCGGTAAATGCTGGCTCGAAAGTGTTTATTTTGCTAAGCGCCGTTGCGTCCTGTTTCGGTTCACTACGCGAGTGAGGCGGATCAGCAGATATTTCAATAAGGTGATTTTGTTTTAATTAAAAGTTGGATTTAGTGGATAGTTCTGAATACGTATGTGCACAACAAATAAAGAATATAACTTGAGCTTATTTTTGCACACCTGTTTTAGCCAAATCGATATTGTCATTATCTCATATGCTTGGTTCGAAACCAAGGGGTACGAAATAGGGTCACAATAGGCTCTACTGCCATAATAGGCACATCACCCTACAAACTAAAATTCTAGTCGTTCATAATTAGTATGCAATTTATGTTAATTTGTTTACAAACAACGTCCTCATGTTGACTGCGATAATATGACGCAATGTCACCCTCTTGCATCTAGCGCATTATTTAATCATTTCATATTAGTTCGGAATTCAGTCGCTAGGGTGACGCTGTTTTCAACTTTTCAATGGAACGAGATAGAAAGATGATACCTAGGACAAAGTTGTATGTCAGGTAATTATAAGGTTTCGACTGTATTATATTTATATGCTGGAATTTTTTCGGCTAAGCAGTCTTTGCGTTATTGAAACAACTTAAGTTGTGATTATTCCGACGTTTCGATGCAGGATTCGCATCATCTTGAAGGGACACTGTATGTTAACCATTAAATGCGCAATGTTGTTTAAAACAACATTGCTAAAACCGTCTCAAAATTATCGCAGTAACGTGATAAAACTGTGAGACAATTTTCACAAAATTCGAAAAAAATTGATTTGCGCTTTTAAGAGTTAAAACAATTACACGAATCAAACAAGTACAATATAAAATTTTAAACTAAAATAAATACTGATTAGTCTTACAAACTACTTGGTTGTTCCTCGGCATGTCTAAGGCGTAGTTAAATATGAAGGCAGTGGGTGGTATACGCAGAAAAAAAATCAGTAAAAATAAACAAATTTTGGTTTTAAATAACAATTTCCCGTTTGATATAGTGATAAACAAGATTCATGTTTGATTCAATCAATACTGTTGGCTGAAATTACCAACAAATTCATTTGTTGACTCTTCAATAGTTTCAACAAATGTTTCGTTTGAAACAACAAAATCATGATAAGTTTAACCGAATTTAACTTGTTTAAGTTCGAAGAAACAAAAAAAATCTTTAGTATTAACCAAAAGAGAGAACAACTCAAATTTAGTTGAAATCAAATCTAAAATTCTGTTGGTTTTTAACAAAGGGATCAGTTAGATCTAACAAATAAATTGTCGATATTACATTACAGGTGTGGAAGTGAGACAGTTCTATTACTAATATTGCTGGGTCTGTTAGTGTGCTTTTATATTGTGTAATACTGCCGCATATGCGGTGTTGAAGCCAGATAGAGGGAGCGGATCATCTGTTCAAGACACTGTATATCACACTTTGTATGGATAGGAAAATAACCATTGAATTTTATAACTAGACACACTTTGAAATCATTAGCACCTTGAAAAAGTCTCTATGGAAAATTTCAACTCACAGACATGCATTTCTAGAGTGATCTGCCCCTAGTATCAAACACTGACTTCCCTTTTAAATCATACACATTGAACTCTAATCTTCTTTTGGATCATAGACAATCCGCGGCAGAAATATTTATCATCGCAGTTTTCTCGAAAGCTCACCCATATAAGCTCAGAATTGTGTTATTCTGACTAAAGCATGCAAATTACGTTACTGGCGACAAGCTTCCTATGGAGGATTACCCTGTCTACATGCCCGCTTATAACGTTGAGATCGACGGTACGACGGTGAAAACGTCGAAAATGTCATTAAAATCGACACCAAATTGTTAATTGAAAAAAGTTGTGCAATAAAAAAATAAAATCCTACGTACGTAGCTGGACAAATCAATTTTGAATATACTGTGAAAATTTCGAAGCGAAATCATTTGTTCGAGTTACGTTTCCGGCCAGCTCAAAAAAAGTGATTTCGTGAAAGATGCGGTTAAAGTTTTCAGTACACACGGAATATACATAAGAGGCGTTGCGGCAGAATTGATAATTTGAATATTTCTAGAGAAAATTTTCAATAGGACGTAAGTAACAATGAGAGATTCTCTTTGGGGTCTTTCTCTTCTGTTCATTACTCGGCCATTTCAACATTTACTACTCTACTCTTTGCATAATATTGTAGTAAAAACCGTCGGCTTTCGATATGTACTGGAAAATTAGTACAAAGTGTTGTAATGACGTCGTAATAAACGAAAGAGAAAGTAAACAAAGAGAGGCTCTCAATGTTACTTACGTTCTATTGGAAATTTTCTCTAGATTTATGTATTGTTTTCGTCTTTCATATTTTTGGATACCATTTTTAACATTCTAAAGCACATTTTAGCATAATAAATATAAAATCGAATATCAATATGAATAATAACATGATATGAATAATGTTGCCTCATCCTTCACGGCAAGTGCGCTGCGTTTGCTGCCTAGACTATATTGCATATGTTCGATTGAAATGAAATATGCCGAATATTACAATAGCATTATATCGACTTTCTATTTGCTCTGTAACGGCACTAAATGCACATGTAAAACATACATACTTAATAGATCCTTGAAGCATGTACGCGTTATATCAGCTTTATATACGCATATAGAGCAAGCAATAATGCTATATGCCGGCTGTGCATTTATGCATTATAGATACTAATATAGAGCTTTATTGCATTGTTAATGCTGTAATGGAGTTTCAATGCAACATAAGTGCAAATGTATAGCCAATATTGTGCAATGGCTTAATGCTTATTTATGGTTACTTGAGGTAAATACGAAAACGGGCTCAGTGATCGAATTCTCACCAAAGACTTTCTAGAAAGCTCTGTCTGCTAGACTCCCAGAGTTTTTTTAACAGTGAAAAGCTGGGGAGAAGGTACAGTTGGTTAAGAGGTAACGGGGGTAGACAGTTCCCTTTCGACGGTCCCAGTTTTTTGCTCAACTGATATGGTCACACTATATTTGACCCCATACTACTCTATTGTCGGATTCCTAGTAAGCCTACCGACTAAACATAAACCTTTTGCTCCTCCCAATCGTCATCCGAGGTCATTATTAGGTATTCCTTCAGGGGGGATTGTGCTCTTGCTATTTTTATATTGTGTTATTCGGTCCGGACTTTCACTCTTCACATCCATCTTCATAGCACTACTCGTTCCTATTTAGCTGCTAGCTGGTGCTGAGAGTTCTTCACCGGTGGAATTACTCCCGATACCGATGTCCGTTTTCGTGAGCTGTTTAACTATCAGCCACTCTGACGGAAAGATCACCGGCGGTGAAATTTTTCTCGACAACGATATTCCGATTCTTCCCGACTTCGTGTTGTTCGTTCGTGTTTCCGTTCCTTAGCTGTTGTTGCTAGCTCACTGACAGACCTTTACTGTGTAACTAGTCTACTCGAATCCGTTACTAATATTGAAACTTGTCGAAACGTGAACGGATCCGGGGATGCAACTTGACTTGCATCACTTTACAAACACACTCGACTTATTTCTAGAGTGATGAAACTCAAACGACAAATTTATGTGTCAAAATTCTATCCTAATCAGGAAGTTGAGAAATTTCCAGAAGAAATTCAAAACTCTCAGGAGGAGGGTTGAACCCCCAAATCCACCCCTTCCCGATCAGAAACACATAACAGAAATATTTCAAAAATTTATCTCACGTTGTTACTTGTTATAAATTTCTGTTATTTTAACTACTAACGAGACCAAATTTATAACACAATATGTTACAAAAATTGTGTTCTGTTATAATCTTGTTATTTCATTCTGATCGGGTTGCGTAAGGGTCTGAGTATAAAATTACTCCAATTTCAGTAAATGAAGACCGTTCAATACTTTCTGGACATCAAATTTGATAAAGTTCAATAGGTTGACAAAATCGGGTCAAAAAGCTGATGAAATTGGTGGTAGACACAATAAAGGACAGACAAAATCGGGACGAAACTATAATTTGATTATTTTTCGGATAGTATTCAACAAAAAAGAAGTGGAATAAATAAATAACTGATTAAATAAGAAAATATATAAATAAGTTGATGCTGGCACCGACACCCTCCTCAATAATTATGTTTCGAACGAGTTGTAAACAACAGCAGTGAATAGCCCCTTCAGATACCCATTTAGTGTTTTCCCTTCGGCCGACTGTATACATGTTTTCTTCAACACAGGGACAGTGAAACAATTAGTGTTTCATCGAGCGTCCTTTGCGCCAACATCATCGTTTTACTCACAATAAAGCACGGTAAAGACTGAAGCAGACCCATGGGAATTCTGCTTTGCCACCGCTCTAAGACGAGCCGCCGCACAGTGGCACGACTTAGAACAAAATGTGGACTAAAGTCCAAACTTATCCGTAGCGGTTCATATAGAACGTTTTTATGTAACTTTGGTACGCTGAATTCGTTTTCAATATTAAAACATCTCAAAAATAAACATTTACTATTCATTAGGGTGTCTCAAAAATATTTTTTTCTTAATCGTCCTTAAAATTCGTGTATATTAATTTTCGTGTGCTAAATCGTTTTTGATATCAACATTTGTAAAAAAAATTCATTATACATTAGGGTGGCTCAAAAATAAATATTTTGCTGTGAAAGTTCAAAAAAATTTTAAAGACATTTTTGTGCGCTGAATTTCTATGTTGGTTATAAAAATAGAAATTAACTTTACTACTTATTAGAGTGGCTCAAAAGTAAATATTTTGTCTTTCATAATGATTTCTTTCAATTGTAATTTTGGAATTTATTTTCCGTATTGAAACGAATTGATTGACATCTCATTATGGGGCTTCAGAAATGACTATATTATTTTTAAGGATCCAATAAGATGTGATCGACTAATTTTGGAACGTTTAATTCATTAGTGGGTTACTTGGTATGAAAACTACATTTTCTTTCATTTTCAAAGCAAACATTTGAGCGTCTTAGTGGAATATTGATTTACATTCACTAATCAACAAGATGGTTAACGATTTTGTTTTCGTAGGTGTGTTTTAAGTTACTTAGATTGCTTATTTCATACCTTAAATAATTATAAATCCAAGATCCTTTTTTCGCGTATATGGTTCATTTAAAAATACTCTTTTTTCTTTGGATAATATCGCATAACCTTCAGCTATATCAGTGCTATGCAAACTCGGATAAAATAGTCTCACCAAATGACTAGAACTCAACTGTGTTCACTCAATTTGACAGTTATTGCGTAAGTTAGCAAAAATAGTTCAAGACACATTTCAATGGTTGAAAATATTTACTGATTTTTGAAAATTCTTAATTCCTTTACCACTTACTTCCCACCATACTTCCCACTCGGCTCCTTACTCTTGATCACTAGTAAAACCCTTGTAGATTGTGCTCTAAATGCTATTTGAAAGTAGTGCATAAATTAGTGTCATTATTCTAGTTATAAGGTGAATATTCAAAATAAATATCATTAATAACCATGCGTCTCCATTCACAGTTTTTTTTTCAAATTTTGACTGCTTATCGCAAGTTTTCGCAAAACTAGCATAGGCTCATTTTAAACAGAAAATGAAATGCTTTCGAATGAGCATGGTGTGATCGCGGGCATTCACGGGCGTCGTTGTTGTTTTCGCTTTAGAAGTTCGAATTCAATAAAAATTCATGACAAACAGTTATCTAAACACTAACTAAACCAACTAGTGACTTATTTTTGGCAATTTTACGATGTAATTTTATCACACGAATAATTTTGGTGAAGTAATGCAACTCATAAAATCAACCGTTTCTTTGAAAAACGAGAATAAACCTATGTAGTTCCTATGGTCAAATAATGCAAAAAAACCTCGATTTATGCCCTTCAAAAAGCTGTCAAAAATTCATTTTGCATTCAAATCACCTAAAATCTCGGGAAAATGTCTCCGATGGCTCAGCTGATACGAGAAAAATACTGGTGAGAATATCTCATAACCTTCATATATGGACTTAAGTCCGGGCTCGTCCCACTGTGCGCCGCTTCGCCTGCCTAGATAAATGTGTACCGCATGGCGACCTTGCGGCGTCTGCGCTGGCTGTTGTCACCGTCACTGAGGTATGAACTTGATTTATGAGGGTGTTTTGAAGTGGGAAATTTTCAGTACTTATCACTGATCCTGATAATGCGTGCTCCTGCTTTGCGTCCTTTTTGGTGGTTGCTTGGTGAAAAGTTGCTCTTTTGTGGTGGCTTGTTTCTCATCATGGAATTGTGTTTTACTTTATCACGCAATAAATCCGCATATTCTGGCATTCATGTAATGATTATAAAGGACGTTGATGGATAGGATTTGATATGTACATAAATACTATATTGTAGACATAAGTAAAATGTAATCAATTATTTGTTTAAATTGTTTGCGTTTGAATTATATTTTAAAAGATAGAATCACAGGAAACTATGCTTGTAAGTTACACTGGCAAACAGCATTAAAAACTCAAACATAGAATATTAGACTATTTGAAATTCCCAATGCTGAGGTAACGCATATTGATTATTTTCACCAAAATAAAATATCTAAATGTATTCTAAGCAAATGTTTTCGTGACATAGTGTTTTTATTTTTACCAACCCAACAAGCAATGTTTACGTCTTTTCCTAAGAGTTTGTTGCTGAAAATATGTAAAAGTAAGCCAACAAATAATTATGAAGATGAAAATCACTCGAATCTATACATGAGACTTGCCCAACTCATTTCAGCGTAGTTTTCATGATAGCCGTAGCTCATAATTAAAACTTTACCGACACTGATATTGATTATTTTCACCAATAAAATGTAATCAGAAAAGAGGTCGTTAAAAAATTTCCCCAAATAGGATGTGGACTGATTCGCTATTGTAATATGAACAATCAGTGCGATATTGTAATCCATTTAAAAAAAAAAAATTTCCAAATAAATCAAGTAGCGGAGCAAATGCCACATCCCAACCTAAATGTTTCATACATAACTACTAGCATGTGCCATAACAGAATTTCATTTTACTGCATTATCACAGAACCCCGAAAGTGTCACATCAGCCAAGCGAGAGCCGCCGCGTATCGAGAAGTGGCTCGGAGCCAAATTTAACCGATAAGTTGCCCGTCCCTCTGACTGCGGACTCGCCAGCCAGGTCAGTGGTCCGACATCATCGTGGGTCGCGTGTCAGCAGCATGGTTCATCGATCGACACGGGAAACAAATGGCAGCTTGTTGCATCCCGGCATATCCCAGCTGCATCGACATGCACAATCCGTTGATGAACCGGAGCCGTTTGCGAGGTAATCCGATTGCATAAATATTTCACATAGAGTAGGACTAAATTTACATTTTCTATTTTATGCCCGTCAGAAACTTGAACCAGTCCGGCTCGCACGGATCGGTGCACCTCGGCTACCCGAATGACATACCAGTGGTACACAAGTTACGTGAACGAAACAAACGTTCGGATACGGCCCGCCGGCATGTTCTGTCGCGACAGACCAAAATCGAGAAGGAAGAACCGGCCAGCCCAAAGCATAATCCTTTCGTCGCGAGCCGACGTTCGTCGACCATTTCAGATGCTTCGTCGAGGGTGAACAGGAGCAGTCGGCGTGCCTCAACCGTTTCCAAAACACCCAGCGTTGACTCACGGGGTGCGGTTTCGACGGCGGAAGTTAACAGTCCGGCATTGACACCCCGGCGGGCTAAAGCAATGCAACCGATGTCGACGCCGTCAGTGGAGAGAGAATGTCGGTAAGTGGTATAGGTGCTTTTCAAACATATGTTTGCTATTGAGGTCAGATAGCTTATTATTGAGAAAAACACACTTGCGTATGAAAAAGACACGCCACAACACAACAAATGTCGTTTGGGTCGGAGAGAAAAGAGTATTAATCAAGCACCGATTTTTTTGTGTTCATTAGCTGCCTTTATTTTTTGTTTTCACGTTTTAAATTTCCAAATTTACAATTTGTCTACTTGACTCGTATTCGTTGCTTTGATGCTGACAAACAAAGACTTTTAGTTTCAGTATGTTCTTGGCACTAGCCTTGTATTTGTTCTGTAAAGGGTAATAATCGGTTGCAAGTTAGCGGAAATGCCATTTTTGGTTTTATATCGCTGTCTCTCTCGCCAGGATGTCTGTGTGGACTTTTTTGCACGATATGCAGTTTTTAGAGGTGACCATTTTAACATTTTCTTTTCTATGACAGTATTCTATGCAAATGTTTTCGTGACATTGTGTTTTTATTTTTAGCAATCTAAAAAACAATGTTTTGCGTCCTTTCCTAAAATATTGTTTGTTGTTTAAAATAGGTAAAAGTAAGCCAAAAAATAATTTTGAAGTGAATCACTCGAATCTATACATGAGACTCGCCCAACTCATTTCAGCGTAATTTTCATGATAGCCGTAGCTCATAATTTAAACTTTACCGACACCGAGGTTAATTGATACACATCGCTTTCGAGTCAACAAAATCACCCAGTCATTCGCTATCATATCGGTCAACTGAAATCTGCTGCTGGATGACAGGCGTGCGAAAGTGAGGCACTTTTGCCTAACAGGGTGACCGAGAACGTTGATGCGGCTGATCTAACGGATGTTCAATAAAAAATGAGAATGAATTGCATACCTTTCTGTAATTAAAGTAAAGAGCGTAATTTTTTCTCTCTAAGAGAATTGCTCGCAGGACACCCTAGGAATGGGCGGCATGTTTCTTTTCGCTCGGGTGCTGTCAGATCAAACAAAGATGACGTCGAAACATCAAGCACTCCGCGAGTGTGTTGTACGGTTTTACGAAACGCATGGTAATGATGGAAAAAAGGTTATTGTAGACCACTTTCGAGAAGAAAACGTGCCCGTGAGTACAGTTTACCGGATCCTGGCATCCCTGAGCGTGAAGCGAAAGGCCGGTAGCGGTCGTCCGGCGAAAATAATGACGAAGAAGAAGAAGGAAGCGTTGAAAAAGCTGTTCGACAATAAGGACGGAACGAGTTTGCGTGATGCCGGCGAAAATATCATTGCTCCCATACTTTGATTCACCCTCAAGATGGAGGACATCATTTGTCGGAAGAAGACTCGGTCCGCCGAGTACACGGACGAGCAGATAGCGATCGTGAAATCGCAGTGCCAGTGGATGACGAAGAACTACCGTTGGACGTCGTCCGTGCTGGACGACGAAAGTTACTTTTCGCACTCGAAGACCCACATTCCAGTGAATGACAGCTACTATTCCAGCGACAAGTCGGTCACACCCCCCGAAGTAAAATTTAAGTTAAAGCAAAAATTAAAAAAAAAGTTATGCTGTACATCGCCATATCGGATAGAGGGATTTCAAAGCCGTGGTTTAAGCTGAGCGGTCTGACCATCAATCAACAAGTGTACCAGGAAGAGTGTCTTGAGAAAATTCTTGTACCGTTCTTAAAGGAGCATCATGTGGATGGGAAGTACGTCTTCTGGCCGGACAAGGCGTCTTCTCATTACGTCAAGAAGACGCTGGAGTATCTTAAGCAGAAAATATACCGTACGTGCCGAAAGAAAGGAACCCGACCAACTTGCCCTAGTGCCGTCCCATTGCAGATTTTTTCGGATCGCTCAGTGCCCTAGTATACAAAAATAATTAGCGGGCCAAAGATACGAAACAGTTGACCACCAGGATCCGGAATTGTATCCGGAAGATGGAGATCAGTGCCGTTCAGCGCTCTTGTGAGAGCATCGCGACTACGTTGCATCGTACGGCTGACACGGGACCCCATCCCCTATTATTCACTGACGTTTTTTGAAGAATAAACATTATGTTTAAAAAAAAATTCTTAATTATCTATTTTTGTTTGTTTTTTAACTTCATAACTGAAAACATTATCATTTTTTATTGAATACTTAGCTGCTCACTGCCGTGTTTAAAAAGTTCAGCCGGAAGCTCGTCCTTCCCCGCGGCAGTAGACACCAACTCCGAGGGAAATTGTTACTGGCTTTCAACACAACAAAGCAACCAGGCAATTCAGTACCGTATCGGTCAACGGAACCATGCTGCAACACGGAGAAGGTTATCCGGCGAGCGAAAGTGGAAGACGAAAGCCTTCAACAATAATCTCTTCAGTGAGGCACTTCGGCCGAACGGTGGAGCCGAGAACGTGAATGTGACTGATCTAACAAGAAGTATTGTGACGGTTCGTGACGCCACAATGCCGCGTAAACTGGAACAACGCAATAGATGGCGTTCAGGTTACTGGTGGAATGAGACGCTTAATACTCTAAGCGCTGCTTGCCTCCGAGCCAGAAGGCGGGCTCAGAGAGCAATATCGGATAGAAAAGAGCGCAATACAGCATTTCGGGAAGCTAGGGACACTTTTAAACGGGAGTTCAGACTTAGCAAGTCAGATTGCCACAAGGAGCTGTGCCGAGAAGTAGACGTCAATCCCTTGCGACGCGTACAGACTCGTGATGGCGAAAATGAAGGGCTCGACGACGCCAGCCGCAATGTACCCGGGTAAGCTGAAGATAATCGTAATCGTAGAGAGTCTCTTCCCGAAGCACGATCTAACTGTCTGGCCATCGACACCGTACGGCGAAGAGGAAGGAGCAAACACGGATGATCGGCAAGTGACTAACGATGAGCTCGCAGAAGAATCGAAGCGCTTGAGAGAATCAGGTCCGGATGGAATACCAAACGTAGTGCTTAAAGCTGCATATTGGGGCATGTTTAGGATGATGCTGCAGAAGTGTTTAAATGAAAGAAATTTCTATCTATGCCAGATCCGGAAGAGTGCTGCTGTACAAGGCGAACGAGGCTCAAAAGTCAATGCGTGTCGCGGACGACGTGTCACTAACGGTGATGAGTGACACACTTGAAGAAGTGGAGGTATCTGTGACGGAGACAATAGATCCGATCGAGAGCTGGATAAACGGGGTCAAGCTACGAATATTTCTCTACAAGACGGAGGTGTTGTTTGTTAGCAACTGTAAAGCGGTTCAGTGGATGCAGGTCGACGTCAGAGGGCACATAGTTACATCGAGGCGTGCACTGAAGTATTTGGGAGTGATAATCAACGACCAGTTGAGCTTCAACAACCACATTGACTACGCCTGTCAAAAGTCGGCGAAGGCAACGAACGCAATAACGAGGATCATGTCAAACGACGGCGGTGATACGTCTGCTAGTGCCTTGGATGCGGCGCTGAAAATCAAGCAGTGCCGCGAAAAGTTGAGCAGGACGTTCCAGCTGATGGTCATACGAGTTGCGAGCGCAGTTGAAGACATTGTGTGTTATTGATGGTATGATCCCCATCTGGATCACCCTAGCGGAGGTTATCGAGTGTTACAATCGGAGAAGCAGCAGAAACGTGAGGACGATGGTGGAAATCGAACTGATGGCGAGGTGGCTGCAGAAATGGAACAATACAGAAAAAGGAAGGTGAACCTTCCGACTTTTTCCAAATCCGTCGACGTGGAGAGGTGATCTTCAACCTGGCACAGCTCCTGTCGGGCCACGGCTGCTTCAGGAAGCACCTTCATCGATTCGAGCACCGTTGTGCCTGGAGTGTGCGAACGTCGAGGTAACACCGGAGCATGTGGTCTTTTAACGTCCGAGGCTCGAAGCGATGCGCAGAGAGATGCTCGAAATGGGAGGGCCGGACATCAACCCAGATAATGTCGTCTATCGTCTATAAAATGACAAGCAACGTGAACACGTAGAACGCGGTCAACATGGTGGTTGCGTAGATCATGACTGCATTTCAGTGGAAATACCGCGATGAATAGCGAGTAACGGTTTCGGGAGAGCAACGACCGCTGGGAACCTTTTAGCGAGAGTACTTTAAGTAAGTCTAAACTCACCGCCGGGACTAGTCGATAAAGCCCCGGGTATGGGTCGCCGGGGCGCCAGCGAACCGGACGCTTCGCGCCACCTGGAATCGCCGGACCGACCACGGCACCTAACCGGTTAACCCGAGAGAAATATAGCGAAAGCGTATGCTAGATTTATCGCAAGGAACAAGATTGAGTAGACCGCGTCGAGACACCACCAACCGGGGGTCGTTGGTGCACCAGAGAACAGGAACCTCTGCTCCACCGGAATCGCCGAACTAGCCTCGACCCCTTGGTTGGCTCGGTTTCAGAAGAACTTCTCTCGCCGGAGAATTCTCCGGCGGAGTAGTCTAGGTCCATCATCTGGGACTAGACCGAGTAATTCGTGAACAAGTCGGGAGCTCAACAAGTAAGTGGTGCTGAATAGAACGAGAACCCGAGTAGCAATTTTTGTTTCGGTAACCACTTCATAACCAGTTTGCAACAAGAAATGTATATATTATTTGTTGCAAACTGGTTGGTTATGAAGTAGTCACGGCAACAAAAATTGTTACTCGGGGAAGGGAGTTGCAGTGCTGAATGCCACAAGGGAACCGAGTCGTGGTGGTGAATGGCACAAGGGAGCCGAAGGGCTTGGTAAATTAGACAATCGGATGTTTGCCGCCCAGATTGTCTTCGTAGGGCAATAGCTAGCTCTCCGACTGCCATGCAGAAACTGCCAGCCTGTGTATCAAGAATTGGTGGTGTGTCAAGGAGTGGTACTGTAACCCTACTGAAGGAATGAACTACTGTAACTAAGTAGTTGGATTAGAGTAGGTGCTATGCACACAAAAATCCCTCCCCGAAGCAATGCCGTAAGGTACTGCTGGGGAGGAATCCGATTCTGGACAAGAGTAGCGGGTCGAGTGGCAGCCCAAACCCAGTCTCTGAGACGTTGGGTTTTGTCCTTTTTTTCCTGCTTACTGAAAACTTTTTTGAAAGTTTTTTTTCGTGTTCTCTCTAAAAACATACAGGGTGCGCCATCTGGAGGTATCCTATTTCAACATTGAACAACTCCGCCATTTTCCAGCCGATTTTCACAAATAAACAAGTTAGATACGCACACGAGGTAACAGCAGGGACATAAAGGACGGGAGTTCGGGAGCTCAACGACTGCCCCGAACCTACTGCGAGTTGAGGAGTATTGCTAGGATATGGTGAGGTTTGGATTGTGCTATGATAAACCTGCCACTTCTGCCAAGATCCTAACATTTCAGTAATCAAGTATTTTAGCAATAAAAGCACTTTAGCCTAACCTTGGTGCCAACCGGATCGACGCCAGTAACATCCTCATTACAGCATACTGGCCATGGCGAACGTCACCGGATAGGATTTGGATCACGAATTAGACGGCAGTTTTGGTAGACAGGCTTGCTGTTCTGCCCCTGAGTAATCCTACCTTACGATATTAAAATAGCGAGTGGGCCAATAGAACGGCTGCCTTCGTCCTATCAAAACCTTGGCAGGTCTCCGGGTACTAAAATAGGCTGGACCATTTCCGATTTTACGTCGATCCGGTTCCGAACACTACTCCCCATGAAGGATAGTGTCAACCCTAGCATGACCTCCCTTCTCGCATAGATAACCATGAGATCACTAGACGCGAATATGTACAACGAGTGGATATAGCGATAGCGTGAGATGGTATTACTGAATGGAGTGTTTATCCCGAGATGAGGTAGGACACCACCTAGAATGACTCATACTTTGGAAAGTTGTACTTGATGGAGGTGAGGAAAAAGATTGACGAGCTCTATGAATTCCTAAAGGACAAGCACAATGTGCACATCAAGGTGAAGCAGCTAGTAACAAATATTAAATCGGCCGTAACAGCTGTTGAGCGCGAGCAGAAGGCGCTCTGGATAAGAGCTGATTCAGCCGAAACTGGCCCTGATGGAAGCCGCAGAATACGCGACGCAGAAACTGAGCTGACCTACCGCGAATTCGTTGCTAAATCGAATGCAAGGGTCTAGACGAGATAACTACCGTTGACGAACTGAAGGGTGCACTGACCCACCAGTACCAGTGTACCAGTGGATCTAGCATCGGTGTGGACATGCTTCGTTACTCCTTTGCCAGGAGTGTGCAAGAGACACCGGAACACGTGGTCTTCGAATGCCCTAAGTTCGAAGGGGTATGCCTGGTGTGACAGTTGACAATATCATCGAACAGATGTGGCGCGATGAGCATATCTGGGACGCTGTCAAAAGAGCGTTTACGAGTATACTCTATAAGCTGCAAAGGAAGTGGCGAAAGGACAAAGTAGCGTCATTGGCTAGAAAGCCGCCGTGAAACCACCAATCACGTTTCGGAGGAAATTTCACCGCCGGGGAGTTCTCCGTCGGTGTAAACTAGGTCCACCGCCGAGGACCAGTTGAGAAGTACGCGACGTAGCATCGCATTCGTGTCGTCAGGGCGCCAGTGAACCGGACGTTAGGCTTCACCGGAATCGCCGGACCGACCTCGACACCGCCGGGTATTAGACCGAGTAGATCGCATCGAATAGCACTGCTAGGTCGTGATGGAAGTGAGCCTTAAGCTACGCTCCATCCGGAATCACTGGATGGACCTCAGCACCTATTGGCTGGCGCGTTGAGTAGGCTATGTCTATCGCCGGCAACTAGATCGAGTAGATCGGATTGAAGCGGGGAGCTAAACCCTAGTAACAATTGTGGTTTTATGATAGTTTTATAGCCACTGATAAAACTTAGATTGTACTTGTAGCGTGCTATAAAACTTTAATTGTTACTTGGGAATGGCTCGCGGAAACGAACATCTGTATCGGAAGAAATCTACCGCCGGGGAATTTACAGTGATGTAGATTGCCGCCGTGGACTATCCGACTAATCTTGACAAAAATGGGAGCTAATTGGCTCACGAAATAAACACCGGTACCGAGAGAAATTCCGCTGCTGAAGGACTCTCAGCCGGAGTGGGGTAGTTCACTGCCGGATAATATTTAAGCAGATCTCGATAAAGATGGGAGCTAAATGGCTCAAGGACCGCTTCTTTGAGCTAACGGTGTCGGGAGAAATGATTCCGCTGGGGAACCATCGGCCGGAGTAGGATGAGTTCAACGTCCGGGAGCTGAAAGACTCACTGAAACAGGAGCTAAATGGCTAATCGAATCAGCATTTAAAAAGCTCTCGGGGACGAGAGCTGAATGGCGGCGTAATAGATGGAGACAAAAAGAAAGAGAAGAGTCGAGAGTTAAATCAAAGCTCAAAAGTCGAACCATTTCACAAATTAAATGAGGCTCCGAGATTGAGCAGAAAAAGAGGCATGTCGAAAGCACAACGAGTTCCCCCACGAAGTAATACCTTGATGTAGTGAGTCCCATACAGCGCCAATACACTACAGGCCATGCTTTTGAAGCTTTTCAAACCTTACAATAAAAATATGCACACACATATCTAATTTTATAGTGGGCTTCAGAAAATAAGTTGCACACACGAATAACCTAAGAAATATTCAATGCATAATGACTAATGTTAGCAACGATCCAACCAGAGTCGGATACTTGATCATAACTAAGGCACCTCGGCTGGCACAGCGAAAGTTTCAGGAATAAGAGTTTGGTATAATAATAATGAAGAATCAGCCAAAAATAAATTATCAAACTTCACTGTAGTGACAATATTTGGAAACAGAAACAACTGTGAAAAGACTACCAATCTCAAGTTCCATCCATCACCAACTGGATGAAATGAGAAATGGTTTGAACAAATAAAAATATCAAATATGCATGTCTCGTTTGCTAGACGTTTTCATCTGGAAGCACAGCAAACCACACGAGAGGTCCAATTTCTCATTTTGTCAACATCTGTCATAAAGCGGTACCGCCCAAACCACAACGGCTAGAATGGACTGAATATCCCAAGCTGAGCTTTTCATATTCATCAATTACTCTGGAACACACAGTCCACTGCAGAATGCATAAATTGCGTATGATGGGCAATTTTTTTCTCCGAATAGCACACACTTTGTCCCACGTGGATGTCCACTCCGCCCCGGTAGCCCGTCCACCGACCGACAATCCTTACCAGAGTGGCTCTATAGACTCACCACTCATACACTCTGTAGCATATTGTGTCAGCGACAGAGAGTGATTCCCAGTGGAATATGTTTGATGTGTGTCCAATTTTGAACGAAATGGAAATCCGTTTTCTTGGACGTCCAGAGAGAAATGATGGCAATATCCGTTAGATGGTCCAATGAAGATATCATATGTCTTCGGGCGAGTGCCTTGCGAACGAAACTGATGTGTACTTAGGCTATGGAAATGAACATAGGCTTTCCCCTTCGGCTGGATTGGTATGCTGATGGATGTGGTACTTTGCATTTGAACTGTGCATTGTACATCTTTTAACAATAAATCTACGTATGTGTTTTTGCCTTTGATAGTCTTTCCGCAAGCCTACTGTACCGACAATGTAGTACATATCGCTGCGAGTACGATGTTCCACTTTTACTATGTGGTTATAGTCAAAGATTTATGACTTTCATGTGGTTTGGCGTTAACGAACTGAAGAAATGCGTTGTAATCGGAAAGAGCATAAATTCAATGAATGTGGTAATATTAGAAGAGTGTGAATAAAAACTTTTAAGAAACATTTTCTCTTGGGTAAAGAGAGCACATGTTCCAAATGAATAAACATATTCTCAAGTGTCGTAGCCAACACCAAATTATTATCAAAATAAAAAATAGTTTTTATCTTAAATGAATAGATATTGCATCTTTCTGTTAGGTGGAATTGTACCTAGTTTATAAACTTTAATGCTACTATACGTAAATCACAAGTTCATAAAAAATTGTTTGTTGATTCTAGATGGAATGTATATGTTCGTTATAGTGCCAGAGTGTTCGTATAATTGTTATATAGACAGCTTATGTGATGCTATCGCACTGATGACTCCACAGACACCACCATATCAAATTTGACATTGGTGTGTAAATTCTCAGTAATTGTTTTACTTGGCACCGAAAACAAATCCATATTTTGTAAATGATAGAAAACAATTGTCGAAAATATTTATAGAGAAAAACGTACAAATTGAGCTATTTAGTTTTCTGCTGACTACACCATTTCCACATAAGCAACGGAATTAAATAATAAAAGAGCCAAAAAGGTGACTACCCGAAGTAGCGAAACTTGATATCAGTGACCTTTGACTCTTTATATACTAGAGAGTTTTTCAGTAACCGACAAAATGGAAATATCATGATGACTCAGTCGCTCCCCAATTTTCCATTTGCTAGTGTGTTGTAGATGGTTTTTTCTTGATTTGATAAGGGGTAATGATTACTATAGTGACTGATCGAAATATAGAATACCTAGCTCCGTGAAATTATTTCGGCATATTAATGGAGTGGACCTAGTTGGGATGCCCAAAAAAGCTAAAATTAGGATTTTTATTTCGTAAAAATATTAGAATACTAAATACTAAATGATTTTAACATAATACCTAAGAATTTCGTAATAATTGGTAATATCATTCCTTACCGAATAATATTCGACCACTATTTTTTGATTTCGACATTTGATTGAAATCATTGCACTGAAATATATACATGGTTATATGAAAACAATAAAATTTAGCTCCGAGTAACTTTTTGGGTCCCATTTAGCTCCCAGAACAACTCTGCAAATTTTAAGCTCCGATCGGGTGAAACTATACTTTTGCGCCCAAGGTTTAAAGTTTATATGGGATTTTGTAATGGGAAATCTTCTTTTGCAAAATAATTCTTCCAAGAGCCCTCCGTTACCTCCTAAAAATAAATAGATATCTGATTTGTCAAGAAAACAAAGCCTAGAAGACCGCGAAACGATCTGATGCTAGTGGAAAAAGTTATTAAGCAAAAACCGATTGATGCCCTGAAGATTGATGAAAATTTCATAGCTGCTGAAGGTCGAATTATATGCAAAATTATTAAGTTTTTCTTATTATGTACAAAAGCAACCTCAATTTATTCCTCAAAACTCTTGCGAAGTGGCCAAATAGAATAAAAAAATGATTTAGACACATTAAGAGAAGATCAAAACAAAATTACGTATAATTGGACAACCAACAGTAGTGGTGCTAGAAAAAATAAATATGTTATCAATCGTCAGAGCATCAATTGGTTTTTGCTTAATAACATTTTTTCTCAATCGTCAGATCGTTTCGTGGTTTTCGAGACTTTATTTCTTTGTTAAATTTCCTATAGAAGCCACATAACGATTTATATTTAAGAAGTAATGGGCGACTCCGGGAGAAATTAATTTGTGAAAGTTAATTTTCCCATGCAAAATCCCATGTAAACCTTAAACAGTGGGCGCCAAAATATAGTTTCATGGATTGAGCCAAAAATTTGCATAATTGTTCTGGGTACCCAAAATGATACCCAAAAAGTTGCTCGGAGCTGGAATCTAATTTTTGTCCCACCCTAATATACATCACACGTGCATGGAAACGATGAAGATGCATAGTAGTGCACCATGTGTCTCAATTGTGTAACTGCAGCGGAAACTAACAAAATCTAAGAATTATTTACAAGCTGGGTGCAGCATTCGTTTCGGTCTATTGCATGTCCATATACCTTTAACCAGGATTTTTATCATTCGAATTCATCTCGTCAGTAACTAGCATCAACTGAAGGCCAAGTTAAACGATGTATCTAAGATAGTACCCAAATTAGCACCAGTTAGACGCTATATTCCAATAGTCACACGACATTCAAGACGTTCCTTAATACACAAATTGTTTTAATCCATTTTTTCCTTTTGGGAATAAATATTGTATAGTTCCAGGTGCTTGACTTCATTGTCAAAAGACAAGCGTTTGTTTTTGTTTTTTCGGGAGCTTCTGGCTTTGATTCCCGGGACATCACTCGGAACTTACCAGTTGCTTTGGTGCACCATAAATGTCGTGTTTGGATATTGTGTCTAACAAGTGCTAACGAATGCCAAGTTTACATACATCGTCTAACTTGACCTCAAGTTGGTGCTAATTACTGACGAGATAAACTCGAAACACAAAAATCCAACCTAATTTTAAGTTAGGTCTTGCTCCGTTAATGCACAACTTGGTTTAATCTAATTTTGACCTATTGGGAATAAATATTGCAAGCTTGTTATATGGTATACAAGCCTTTCTTCGGTAATAAACGGAAGCATATTGCACTTTAAAATATCTATATTTATTTTTCCGTTACGTATTTTTCATTGAAATTTTGCATGGAATTAGTTCAATATGTATTATTTACATTGTTCAAATTTCACTAACAATTTTGCAACCGTTGCGAAAAACGAGTGGAAAGATCATTAGCAACGTGAAAAAATTTTGCGCTCGTACTTAGAAAATCTGAATATCTACCACATCTAGCAAAAAACTTGGAATGGTCCAATCTATGGTAAGCCGTGTTTTGATACAGTACAACGCACGTTTGAACTGCAATTGAACGGCAAAAAATGACCAAAATCGATCTTCGTATAGTATGAAGGATCATAAAGGCGAAATCGTATGTAACCTGTCTTTTCCAAAGGGAAAAAATGCAAGTTGCACATAAGGGCACTCCTCAGTAACTAACACCAACTTGCTGTCAGACGATGTATCAAATCTAACACCAAATGTGTGTCAGTTAGACACTAAATGCAAACAGTTCACACAGCATGGGTTAACGCCTAAAGCACTTTCTTATTCTTTCTGGTTCCGAGTGATACCTCGGTTAGCCAAGCACAGAAAGTCTGGGTTGCTGACGAGTATAGGGAAACGAACTGTCTTTTGGCATGAGATCCAAACCCCTGCGAGTATGCAACCTGTCTTTTTCTCAAGGAAAATGGAGTAGATTAATCAATTTGCGCATTCGGATACAAGTCCTAACTTTTAAAAGTTGCATAAACAGGTTTAAAATCTTACGGACTAATATTTTGTCTTCTGCTGGCAGGAGTCGAGTTTTGGCAGCATTACTACGAATTGCTCAAGTTTAGCCAACATGTCTCACGGCAAAGACAGACTTTAATATTTCGTGTTTCACTCGTCAGTACACCAACGTGCTGGCAGTTAGACGATGTTGTATGAACTATTTGAATTTGGGTGCGCGACGTTCGGCATAAATACGTTAGGCATAAGTACGTTAGGCATAAGTATGTTAGGCATAATGGACGTTAGGAATAATGGACGATTGGCATAATATACGTTAGGCATAATGGACGAATGGCATAATGGACGTTAGGCATAATGGACGATAGGCATAATTCATAAAAACATAAAATTAATCGCAAGCCTTTATTTATTGTAGATATTTAAACCTTACCCCCATTTTTCGGGTTAGAAAAAACTACACTTTGCAATACCATACCATCGTATGACTTTATCGAGACACCGTGATATGAAAAATACAATGCTAGATATTTATCCCTTACTAGTGTAGATTTTTTTCTATTTTTTACGTAGGTTAGCTGGGTGCTTTCCTCATTTAAGTCAACAGTTTTGGTTCAAATACATTTCAAGTTTATTGGATGTGTTACCAATATAACTGTAATGAAGTATTGAAAAATAAGTCAGAATAATTACCAAAAATTATGCTTTGGAGCTATGGAAGCATGCAGTATTATGGACGCATTAGGCTAAGGTTGTTACATTTGTGACGATACCTTTTTTATTTCGGTGACTTTTCACAGTACACGAAAAAAATCTCTCGTATCAGACAGTTTCTGTAGTTCTACGTTTGATGACGTCATGAATATAATTATTGAACTGTATCCCAGATTATACAGTTCAATGAATATATGAATATGGCTGCTTCTATATTATCTCCCATATTGGATAATATAAAAACAGTTATATGAATATATTCGTTGAATGAATAATAAAATGCACCATTCTTTCTTTCATGAGCTGTTCTTAAAGGAATATACGAAGATTTTTTTCCAATAGGTCCAATTTGCAAATGAGAGCCCTTTTTTCGCTTTCTCTTTCGTTTATTACTGCAAAACCATAAAACTTTTTAAACATTTATCTGTATGTTTCGAAAGACCGAGGTTTTTACGCAAATAGTTGAAGGGAATCATAAAGGTGACCGAGTAATTCGCGGAAGAGAAAGTAAACAAAGAGAGGCTATCTTTTGTAGATTGAACCTATTGAAAAAAAGTCTTCATATTTTCTTCTTGGAAAATTGTACCATGCATGAATAGGAATTTAAGAATTAATCTAAGTTAGTATGCATTATTCATGCCTTAATGCAAATGAGATTGTTTTTAAACAAGCATGTTGAGCCTATTTTAGTCATATGCTGTTAATCGGTTGTATGTCGAGAAATTAATGAAATCTGAGGTAGTTTCAACTTTTAGTATACCGCAATACCGCTTTTGACGCAACGCACTCATTATGGGATGCCAAATGTGTTCCCATGCACTGTAAATTTTCACATGCCGCTATGCCGCTGTCATTGTATATGGGCCTTATCAATGGAATCTTTGCAATTCTATTTTACTTTTCGTATGCCAAGCTTTCGATCTGCTTCCTTTATTTGAGCAACGATTTCTTCAAGCATATACACGTATGACAAACGTCCTTATGCCTAATGGGGTACACCCATTTGAATTTAGTTATTTCCCTATACTCGGTTTAGGGATTTAGTTATTTCCCTATACTCGTCAGAGACCCAGAGTTTCTGTGCTTGGCTAACCGAGACATCACTCGATAACAGTCGGTTGTTTTAGGCTTTCACACATGTTGTGTGAACTGTTTGGATTTAGTATCTAACTGAGGCCAATTTGGTGTTAGATTTGATACATCGTTTAACTGACAGCAAGAGCAGTCGTAGTTTTCAAGAGGAATCCCAATAGTGCAGTGAGAGGAGTAGCGAAAAACTGCATTTAAACAAAACATTTACGCACAATGTCAAAAAACATAAAGGACTACACTCGTATAAAGTCCAAATGGCATCGAATCGCAATGAACAGCAGAATAAGGTGGGGAGTTCACGTATGCGGAATTTCTACACTCAGGTGTCAACCAAACCGTATTTTATCGTTATGGATGTCGAGACTTATGTGAAAGCAGATTTCCGGCTGCTTTCTGGGCTCTTTTTCTTCTCTGTTCTTCGATGTCCCTAGTGAAGTTGGAAAGCAAATGTCTAAAATACCTACATGATTCGGCAGGCAATTTGCACGTATGTAAAGAGAAGAAAAACAAAATACTACGTAATGTTGGCAGGTAAACTAAAAATGTTAGAGGTTTTTGTTTTGTTGTGCAAGAGGAATAGGCACTAGGGTGGCACAAATTTTGGAATTCAGTAGAACCGATCTAAAACTACTCACTACACGATCTCATTCAACCATGCAAAATGTTAATTTGATAGGTTGCACTATATTTTAGCACAAATGGTTTAAAGTTTGTATGTGATTTAACATGGATAAACGATCCACATTATTTAATATTTCGTAGACACACTCCTATGTATTCTAAAAATATTTGCTATGCTAATATCGGTAGATACGAGTACCGTGTACAACTTCCCCGAAGAGTGTAATAGGCTGCGACTTCTGGTTAAAAAGTTATTCTTTATACAATACTTATGTGTCTACATCGTTGGAGAAAATTGAATTTATCTGGATACTCTGGCTGATACCTCAATCAAGTTAACCGTGAGTCATAAACTGAATTAGGCAGCTATCAACATAGGCGGATTTATAGTTCAGATGCGAGCGTCATAAATAGACAATCTGAAGGACATGAGTTCATTTCTTCATTTTTTTTTGCTGCATGTAAAGCGGGAACGTTATTATGTAAATTTTTAGTTACACATAAAGTAACAAGGGAGATCATAACCGTTATTTCTAACGTGTTATTTTATTTTAGCAAAGTTATGTTCTAGCGTTATATTCACTGCTACTCCAACCTTTATTCCTGGATGATTCGTTCAAAAGTTTTGGTTAAAATCAAATCGTGCTTCATGGGCGGAGACATTCTTGCTGGCGTATAGTGACAGATATAGCCCGGCTTACTCAATTAACCTACCTTCAGTTTACGGGGCAATCTATATAGCAGTTTCAGTTCTAGCTCCACAGGGATGGGAATCTTTCCCACTTCAGTCTCGTTTCAATTTCAATTTGCTCAACGTATATTATTGCACACAAAAAATACATGAAAATAATTCTGTTACAATTCGATCCCAAGTCTTTTAGATCACATGTTTCGGATACCATCTGGACTATATTTCCGCTTTACACCAACGCACTATGGTCCCAAAGCTGTATTTAGGAAGACAAAACTGTTTGCGCCAAAACCGTTGGTTTTAGATATATAGTATCTTCGACAAACTTTGTGAGTACTTTCTTGCCAATTTTTTTATATTAGTTGAATTAGGGTGGTCCTTGTGGTTAGGGTGTTCAAAGTATCAACTTCTTAGATATGTAAAATTCAGCTACATAATGTTCTACAAAGTTATAAATCAATCAAATTGAAGCAATTTATCTGAAGAAACTATGTGGCTATCTCTAACGGTTCATGTGCTATGATTTTTGCAATATTTAAGGTAGGGTGGGTCTTCAAAAATTGGTTTTTTATTAATATCTTTTCATGTGTTAATTTCTCGCTAATACTTTGTTCTAGAGGTTTTTAGAACTTTTATAAATACACATTTTTGCCGAAGCAATGAAGTTTCTATCTCTTTTGTTTGCATAGTTACAGGCGATTTTCAAAGCTAAATGGTTTTTTTCAAAGCTATATATCTTCCAACATTGCAAATGAATTTTCAATCTTTTAGTTTCATTTGAATGATTGAAACTTTTGTAGTTTTTGGTGAAAAAACTGCGAGAGCGTTATTTCTGTAAAATAAATAATTAATTTTTGAAAATGGTGTTTTTTTCAACAAAAATCGTTCATAACTTTTCAAATAGACGAGATAATAACTTTGTTACTTCAGCAAAAATCTTCGCCATGCAAAGTTCTAAAAGTGCTGCAAACAAAGTATTTACGATAAATCAATGTATGAAGTGACAAATGAAAAATAGTGATTTTAAGAGGTCACGTTTTCATTGCTCAATCTCTTAGGGTAAAATCAACTAAGAAATAGTCAATGTGTGTTATAATGAAAATCTATTGAATATGTGACACTGTTTGAAAACACAACAATTTACCGTACAACTATATGTTAGCGTGAATTCACAATATTGTTAATAGCGTACTATAGTAAACTCTAAATAAAAGTTATCTATTACGGGGCCAATAAAGCAAGTACCGTCATCATGCATTATATAGATGCTAGGGAATTATATGCTTTATGAGTTATTTTACCAGTTCACGGTTAGCGATTTTCAGACCTCTTACTTTTATTTATTTTGAAGTAACAAAACAATGAGAATCTTTCCTTAACTTACCCACAGCCGTCATTATAGTCGATAATTAATTTATACTTTCAACCATTGCATAAATGTTGGAAAAGCATACAATAATTTCCGCTGCTATGAATAACAAACTCGTTTCAAGATTTTATTTTAAGATAACAAGACGTGAACTAAAACATTTTCTTTCTAACACTCGTTTTGAGCACTAGTCCAAACCAAAAAGGATTTACTTAAGCGAGCATAGATAACTTTTGTTGGCCGATTTAGAATTAACGATAGTTTGCAGCTCTACTGTAAATCCACTGTACTATTTAGATGTACGGTAGATTGTTCTTTCAAAAACGTTTACAAATCCAATATAATTGCCATGCCATTCGGTATTATCACACTCAATGACTATTTCTCAGCTGATTTTACCATAAGAGATTGAGCGATGAAAACGTGACCTCTTAAAATCACTATTTTTCATTTGTCACTTCATACATTGATTTATCGTAAATACTTTGTTTGCAGCACTTTTAGAACTTTCAATGGCGAAGATTTTTGCTGAAGTAACAAAGTTATTATCTCGTCTATTTGAAAAGTTATGAACGATTTTTGTTGAAAAAAACACCATTTTCAAAAATTAATTATTTATTTTACAGAAATAACGCTCTCGCAGTTTTTTCACCAAAAACTACAAAAATTTCGATCTTTCAAATGAAATTACAAGATTGAAAATCTATTTGCAGTGTTGGAAGATATATAGCTTTGAAAAAAACCATTTTTGTTTTGAAAATCGCCTGTAACTATGCAAACAAAAGAGATAGAAACTTCATTGCTTCGGCAAAAATGTGTATTTATAAAAGTTCTAAAAACCTCTAGAACAAAGTATTAGCGAGAAATTAACACATAAAAAGATATTAATAGAAAACCAATTTTTAAAGAGCCACCCTACCTTAAATATTGCAAAAATCATAGCACATGAACCGTTAGAGATAGCCACATAGTTTCTTCAGATAAGTGGCTTCAATTTGATTGATTTATAACTTTGTAGAACATTATGTAGCTGAATTTTACATATCTAAGAAGTTGATACTTTGAACACCCTAACCACAAGGACCACCCTAATTCAACTAATATAGAAAAATCGGCAAGAAAGTACTCACAAAGTTTGTCGAAGATACTATATATCTAAAACCAACGGTTTTGGCGCAAACAGTTTTGTCTTCCTAAATACAGCTTTGGGACCATAGTGCAACGGTATAACTGGTGACCACAACAAATACGTCAAGGTTCACTTGATTGAAGGTTCAGCTCGCCGGGTAGCCAGAGACAGCACTATTTTCATAACTTTCAGGGCAACGAAAGTTTAATTTTGCAATAACTCATGATCCAGTTGTCATAGCTATGAACTGTCTTTAGAAAAAGTTGTTCTACTTGACTAAATCTATAGAATGTAGCATACAATATATTTTTCAGGGGCATCAGGCTGCATAGTTATGAATTTATTGAAAATGTATTATTTTCTCATAGGAAACTCCAAACAAACTTAGAATCATTTGTGCTAAAACATTCTCCAACAAATTTTATTCAGATTTAGCATAGGAGTTCGTTGAAGAATTACGAATTTTTCTAACTTGGTTCTGCGGTATTCAATTTTTTTCATACATCCTCGTGCCACCCTAATAGGCATGGTCTTGTCTAAGTGGAAGGAGTTGAATCATGTAAGAGGGTTGAGAATTGACAATTCGTGAGAAGGATAACAAAACAGTTACCATTTTGCGGCAGCCCTTTCAGCACGAAGAACATAAGCATAATAATATTATAGTTTGATTATTATTTATTTTTAACCGCTCAACATTATTTCAAATTCTGGCGAAAACAATCATGGTCATCACGAAACGGTAAGTGTTGCTCCAGGAGTTAGGGTTTACTTCTCTGCACAACTCCATGTATCAGGTGGACTTAGTAAGCACTATCTCGTGTTAATAAGCGGGCCTAACCGCCCGGAATGTCACTTTACACTAATGATCTCTTTTTTCATTTTTTATTTCGACTTATGTAATCACACTTTCTTTTTTACTTTTTAACGACATTCATTTCGCTAAATATTATTAAGGGAAAGTTATGAAAATTTTAGAGCCATAGTACTCAAGTAAGAGCAAGGATGGGAAATATACAGATCGGCAAACTAGAAGTGGCAGGGTCATTAGAAACGCCACGTTGATCCTGGTGATCACGAAGCCTGCGTGTCCAATCCACCACCTCTTATATAGGAAAACCGCCTATCACTCATAATTGCAACGTCGAACTTCGTTTCTGTTGTTGACTGCCGCAACGGTTTTTGTGCAATGTCGCAATGATTGATATTAAACTGGGTTATCTCGATAATCATTGGCCTGCCTTCGTCTTTTTGTACTCTAGGCATAAGGCCGTCATGCGGTTCGTTACGCCCTTCTTTGTGAAGATCATGCACTTCGGTTGCTTTGTGCAGTCTCTAGCAATGTGTTCCTTCTCCCTACATTTTCTGCACAGATCAGATCTGTCCAGACCTCTGTAGTTTCTTATCTGATGGCTGAAACTCAGGCACCTTAAACACCTCTTCATTTGTTTAGTGACACTCGACCACTGCTTCCTGAACTAAAGCTAGTCTCCCTGGGCTGCTTTCGCTTCCTTTATTCTTTTTGGGACCCAACTCCAATCCACTACCTACGCCCGTAGTAGGTAATTACTCGCCTTTTTATGATCCCAAGGTTACGTTTGCAAGCATGCGATGGTTGACACGGTCGTTTATTGACAATGGCGTTCAGAACGGGTTGGCGCTAGTCAGGGACGTTCAACTGAGTTTACTTCCGCCGGTTAAGGCGCAAAGTTTTGAACTCATTTGGAGATCTACCACAAATTCAAAACAAAAAGATTGCAAAACAATATCTCGCGCTGCTACTTGTTATAATTTGCTGTTATTTTAACTACTAACGAGACCAAATTTATAACGTAATATGTTACGAAAATTGCATTCTGTTATAGTCTTGTTATTTCACTCTGATCGAGCTGCTACCCGCTTTACATGTGGATGATACTATTGATACTAATATCTTCGCCGTTACCCTGCCTTCAGCATTTGTATTTACTACCAAAACGTCAGAGGATTACGCACCAATTTGACCCCGTTCGCTTCATACTGCCTTAAAAATATCGAAGAAGAATCCCAGGTAGACATAGTGTACACGGATCTCAAAGATTCAACGACTGGGTGAATCATCTAATTTTACCGAATGACTCAAAGCATATCTCGTCGATAGTTTCCTATCTGTAAAGTTTGAGAATATTGAATCACACAGTTTTGTAAATATGTAAGGTGTGCCCCAAGGAAGCAGTCTAGAATCTTTGCTATTCTCTCTGTTCTTCAATGATGTTTCCTATCTCAACCCAGCAGGATACATACTTATAAACGGTTATGATCTAAAACTGTTTCTAATTATACGATCTACGACAGATTGTAGTGCACTTCAGCGACAACTAGATGATTTCTGTGATTGGTGTAATCGAAATTTGTTAACTCTCAGTGTATCTAAGTACTCGGTGATCTCTTTCACACACACTCTGCAGCTACGTTATTTCTGGAAATTCGCTTGAGAGAGTGTCAGTCGTCAGAGACCTTGATGTTCTTCTTAACTTGCATATGTCCTACAGAGATCACTACTCCTACGTTATAGCAAATGCGAAATAGAAACGTCCGTTTCATCATAAGAATGGCATTCATTGATTCATGGAGTTCATTGATTCATATTGTCTACAAGCGCTATATTTCTCACGTACTTGGTCGTAGAAGCTTCAGTGACTGTTTGGAATCCTTTCACGGGGACTTGGATTAACAGATTAAGCCGCACAATCAAGATTCCGTTGATTTGGCTCTTAGAACATAACCGTGGCGTAACCCCGTGGATCTGCCGCGGTATATCGATCGCTGTAAATTGTCGATTGTCCAAATGATGGGAACATATTCAAGGCTGTTTTCGTGGATTAACTACTGACTGGTGAAATTGACGCTCCAGATATTGTCTCATAAATCCCAGAAGCACAAGATCGTGGAATTTATTGAGACTTGAGTTCCATTGCGCCGAGTCTAGCCAGAAGGAACCCATAAGGGCAACGTGTAGTGTCTTCAATAGTGTGTATGATTATTTTGATTTTTCTGTATCTAGTGATGTTTTTATAACAGGCTTAGAAGATTTACATAGATTCAAGATTCTATTTTTAGTGTTTGTTCCAGCATGCCCGTGCGCAGAAAATTTTCAAGGGGAGGGTTTTGACTTTTTTTACGCAAGGTTGCTTCAACGACTTGTTTTTAGAGTGACCGAACTTAAATGACATTCTATGTGTCAAAACGGCTCGCAGTATTTTTTTTCCAAAACAGGAAGTTAATAAAATTATAAAAATAACCCAAAACCCTCATGGGAGGGATTTGAACTCATAAACCCCCCCTTGCGCACGGGCCTATGTTCTACTAATAATGTTCAATGTAATATTAACTTATTCGGCGATATTTTTTCCATGAAATCCTTCATAAAAAATCATCGAAAAAGCTTAAAAACAGTTGTCACTTCAACAGGATACCACCTTCAATCAAATGTCGAGCACAACCTTGCTTGACTTGAGCGCGAGTGATTCCTCAAGGCAACGAGATTTTCCTTTGTTAACGTAGATTATAACCCAGCCTAACATACTTTCTTCCATATGTATACTTATCGTACATATTCCGCCGTGCGTGGTAAGTATTTAATGCACCCCTAGCGTGAGTGACTCAACGGCACGACCTGTCCGTCATCATAAAACCTGATTTTGATAGTTGCTCTGTTAGCTTGCCGTCAGTAATTGGAAGTTATTTTGATAGGCCTTTATTGCAGGTCAACGGACTTCAGTCCCAATTAAGTCGCAAACAGTTTCTGTTGTCATACCACAATTCACCACAAAGTTCCATTTTTTTCCATTGCAGGAGTCAGCTGTCCATCTGCTCCGAGCCGGCCGTTGGACCGCGCAATCTATCCTGTCAATCGAGCTTAGAACCATGTGTGCCCGAGGAAGATAGTCCTGAACAAGAGGAATCACAGCCGTGCATTGGTAAATCAACTAGTAAATCTCAATGCAGCGACGACGTAAAGTCGGACATACCGGCCCGGCCAGACTCGCTAATATTGAACGGCAGGATGGTTAATGGTGGCATGTTACCAGGTGAAAAGGCCAACCGTTTCCTCTATCGGAGCAATTCGACGAAAAGTTTCCGCAAACCGAAAGCGAAAATCAAAAGCAAAAAACTAAGCAACGAATTTGATCAGATTTTTGTGATTAGCAGTAGCATAACAGGTAACGAGAGTGGGGAAATGTCGATGGCGAACGATGGTAGCAGAGGAAGGGATCGGTATCCTAATTTCAACCGAGCACGTGATGACGAGTACTACGATTCGATTGAGGTGATACACGAACGGCGTAGTAAGAACTTTAACAAATTCAACAGTGTGGTGGCGGGTGATGAGGTAAGACCGGTGGAGCAGCAAAGGGAAGAACCGGGGCAGGATGTTGTTACTCGGAGGCAAGTGTCTGACGAAGGTTTCTGTCCGGTGGGGGAAAGTCTAGGATCGAACAAATTTAGTGTGGTAGCTGATATATCTCCGGCAGTGGCAAATCTTCACACCGGTAGTCCGGAAAAGTTGCTCCCCGGAGAGGAAGCGGGGAAAACAATTCCCGGCGACGATGTTACGGTCGATAGCGGTGGAGGGGCAACCGATGTCGATGAAGATGAGGAAAGTGAGCGAAAACAACCGACGGATCACAATAGCTCTATTCAACGGTATGACACGGTTATCTACAATGCAGCTTCCAGCAGCGTCGAGAGTGAGGAAACAGTGCCGACTTCAGGGGAAGGCTATGCTGCAGGCGGTGGGCGGGTTGAAGGTACGGTTGCTATGAAAGCTTGTACCGGTGGGAAGGATGACATGCCCGGCCAAAGTGACGAGGGCGATGATAATGTTTCTAATACTGTCAATGATCAGGTGTGTGTATGAACGAGAAAATTAGTTAGTAGAGATGAAGAAGGTTTAGGCATGGTAATATTAAATATCATTTTCAGAGGATTACAGTAGAGCTCAAGTGAAAATTCCCCGGTTTAGCAATGTAAATTACGCGCTTGCTTTTTTTCTTCTCTTTTTGTGCACAGAACAAAAATATTTCCCAAATATAGTTGGACTTCCCTCTCATAGTAGAGTGCCTCGTGAAGGCAGTTGGAAATTTATTGAACAGATTTTGTTGAAAACGGATTTGATAAGCTCAGGAACTCTAGAAAGTAGGGTCACTGAAGAACATTCCAACTATACTTCTTTACCTTTAAATTTTATAAGCCGATTAGGATGGAAGTGCCTTTACAGCACTCCTGGCTGGTGAGTGGTGATACTTTTTTCCAATATCGGTCAAGTGCACTCGGGAAATCATCCATTTGTCGTGGATAGAATTGAACAAATCCTGCTCTCGCTTCGATGTATTGAAAATAAAAAAGTGCTTTCTCTAAGGTAACACAGTATTGTACATTGCCTGTTAGTGAAGTAATGTTTCACTGAACGATTTTTCTATTACTTTAAAAACAAACGATTATTTTGATTGTATGTAGAAATACGAACAGTTTTTTTTTTAATTTTGCTTCATTTATATAAGTGTAAAATATGACAAAACTTAATTCCTTACATATGAAGAGTTAAGCGACCTGAACACTAATTACAACTTAATGGCACACTACCTCTGAGGTGCATGCTTCAAACTTTGAACGCGATTATCTCGGTATTGACTTTTCAAACAGCAAATTCGCGGTGATCAGGATATTTCGAACACCGTTGAACCAATTGATCTAAAATTTTTACATGTTATTCATTATAACAATTGCCAAATATTGAAAGCAGGAATTTCAGTACAAACCATTATTATTATTCCTTTTAGCAAAGGAAGAACAAATAATTAGGCTTGGATACAAAAAAAATAAGTTTGTCACCTCTTCAGGCTTGACCCGGAGCCTCCGGTTTTCGGGGGCGTTCTCCGAACCTCCGGGCTTTAAATCAATTACTCCGGGTCTGGTGAGACGACGGATAATTTTAACTTTTATAGTACTGCATTCATTTGTTTCAAACGAACTCTTACGGTGTTAACGTTGGCTACTGCTGCAGCGGAACTGTTGATTAGCGAGTAGACCTTTGCTATTTTGTTGGACCCTCTTTGGCGACTGCAGTAAGAAACAACGGGAATTCGTCCACCCCGTTAATAATTTTGAAAGATACCGCAGTGTGCTTCCCATACGATGCAGCTTTCTTGGGGATTCACTCTTCTCTTTCTGCTAGCTGTGGTGAGAGAAATGTTCGTTCGACCTATCTTCCACAGCGAGAGTGACTGGTGGTCTTGGATTCTTCGCAGGTTGCCAGGGAAACGGAATTGTACATCTATCTAAACGCACAAAACAATTCACAAACACGTACAATTTACCGCTTTATGTGAACAGCACAGAACAGTGGGGCGCATTATGCTTTCCCGAAATAAAATTTATATTTGTTCAATTCAGTAGGTAATTGAAACCGAATAGAGTATTCTAAAATATCGAGCAATCGCTTTAAGACAAATTTCTGTCTGGTTTAAGCGTTGTTTCTCGTGATGCCTATTCTGCCCATAAAAGCATACGAGTCCCATGTGAATTTTTGTCGAAAATGAGTTATCTGTTGGATTGTATTCTAAATCACCACTGAATCACAATTCATAAATAAGATTACCAGATTTGTTTAGAAAATATCGAAAAAAAATTCCAAAACATGGTTGTCCCATCCATAAGGCTTAATGAATATATTAATCTTGAACAGCGTTTTTCCCAGTTTGCTGATTTTCCATATGGGACTCTTATGCTTTTGTGGGCTGTATTCCAAATCAGTAAAAATCTCCGGTTGAAAGTCAAACTAGAGGTGGCAACCCTAAACAGACGTTCAGTTGGCCATAGCTTTTTTTCGTTTGATCGATTTTGATGCCGATTTCTGTGATAAAAATCCGGAAATTATAAGTATTAATTTGAAAAAAAAAAACGCTTTGCAAATTGGATTTGGAGCTAAGATCCCGGAATAAATTCACATTCTACTGGGGTAGCAACGTTTAACCATTTTCAGTTTTTCCTAAATATTTTCAAAACAAAACAACGCTATATTTTTGATAAGAATTTGTTAGGGATGACCCTCATTCAAAAAAATTGCACTTCACATGTGAGTAGCACAAATGGGCAAGTTTCTAAAAGTGGCCAATCGTGAGCATACTTTACATATGCTTTAGTTATAGCAGAGACACTTTTCTATTCCTAAAAATCATGCCAGATAGTCCACTGAGTACAGTAAGTAATTCATACAATCAAGTTTTAATACAGATTTACCACTTTGTTTGTTAGGCGACATATTGAAAAACATCAACCTGAAGATCTATGAAGAATCAAATCATATATGAAGTCATCTACGCACATGCCGACACTTTATGAGCAGTTTAGGGGATTCCGGAAAACGGTTCCCACTACGATTTTTTTGGTTATCTTGATTACAATTTAAAAGTTTGTTTAGTCATCTTATAATTATACAGTTTTTTTTATATTTCAAGAACCTTAGAAAGTTTCCACAAAGGTTTAGAATATGGCATGATTTGTTCAAACTCTTTCGCGAAATTTTCATTTCTTAAGGCTCAAGTTACCTCAAGGCTTGGTAATGTGCGTAAGAAATATTGTGTTCAGCTTTGCCACCAGATTATCCATTTAAACCTTTCCAAAACTCTAAAGGAAGAATATCAGTCGATTTATTAGATCATCACGATTCAATTCATGCAAAATACTTGCTGGAAAAACTATCGGCTTAGCTGAACGGTGCTTTTGAAAAAGTGGCTGTGGTTTTTTCATTGCGCTGTTGTGTTGCGTACACCAGTACGGTGTGGTAGCGTGACAAAAAATCACAGCCACTTTTACAAAAGCACCATTAGCGAAACCGATAGTTTTTCCAGCAGCTATTTTGTATGATTTGAATCGTTGTGATCTAATAAATCAGCTGTTATTCTTCTTTTAGAGTTTTGAAAAGGTTTAAATGGATAATCCAGTGGCAAAGCTGAACACAATTTTTCCTACCCATAATACCCAGAGTTCAAATATAACACATGCTCAGTAAAGGTAACTTGAAACTTAAGAATGTGAATCTATGCTTATTTTTTGTTAATCCTGATAGATATATTTCATAGCAGGATCACGAGAACCAGTGGCCGATCCAGAGGGAGGGTCTTGGGGGGTCCGGACCCCTCCCGAAATTTTTTAACTTGTTGAGAAATTTTAAAATAGTTTCTATTTTGAATTCATTCTAAACGCTAAATCAATCCAAGCCAGATTTGACCACCAAACTGATTTTAGTAAAAGGAGATTATAACATATTACGTATTGTGCAAAGAACATTTCAAAATCGAAATTACGGACCCCTCCGAAATCTTCTTCTGGATCCGCCCCTGACGAGAACGTTAATATTAACGTCTTCGAACATTCTTCAAGCGAATCAGAAGTTGAAGATCGTCGTCAATAATAGGAATATTAAATTTTATCTGTGCTGTTGGTACTGATAAATTTCTAGCATCAACTATAGAATCACTTAAATTTCGCCATGCCGTATCAATGTCAGCTTTATTTTGTAAATCATGATCTTGATTAAAATTATTCTCAATATAAGTTTTGTACCTTTCCCAATTCGCTTTGTGATAATTAAACACTGAGCTAATGGGATTGGAAAAAGTTTCGTGAGAAAGTGAAAAAGTTACTGAAAGGTGATCAGAATCAAAGTCAGCATGTGTAATCAATTCGCTACAAATGTGACTTTGATCTGTCAAAACCAATTAAATTGTTGATGGATTCCTTACAGACGAATAGCGCGTTGGTCCATTCTGGAACAAAATTGAATAATAACCAGCAGAGTAATCATTAAAAAGTGGTTTACCGTTGGAATTGCTTTGAGCATTATTCCAGGCTCGGTGTTTGGCGTTAAAATCACCGATTATGGAGAATTTCGAACGATTTATTGTAAGCTTTTGTAAGTCTCCTTTCAAGAAATTAATTTGCTCGCTAGCGTACTGAAAAGGCAAATACACTGAAGCAATAAAAATGATACTAAGATCGGTTTCAACTTTGATATCCAAATCCTCGATCACTTTGGTGTCAAGAGACAGTACAACGGAATGTTTGATCCTGCGATTAACCGCCATTTACGATTGCTCCGCCGAATCCAACAATTCGATCAAAACGATGAATTCCAAAATTTGAGTACTCTTCAATTTAATATTTGGTTTAAAAAAAGTTTCAGTCACAACGGCTATATGCACATTATGTACCCCCAAGAAGTTGAAAAATTCGTCTTCTCACGTTTTTAAAGAACGAGCATTCCCATTTAATAAATTTAAATGATTATTTAAAGTCATTTGTTAGTAAATTCCCACCCAGTTTGAAAAGCTTTAAACATGGAGGTTGAATTTAGTATAGCAATCATCAGCTGCTGCATAGATTCGTGCAAGAAATTCAATTTTTCTTCCGTTACACTACCTAGATCCATTGGACTAAAGGAAGCGTTGGGTGCAAACGAGATTACAGGCGGGGTAGCCGTTATTTTGGCCGTGTTATCTGCCATTGAAGCATAAGATGACACAAGTTATTTTGAAGCGGATTAGCATGTTTAAACTTGTTTTCCTGAAATGTACCTGAAGAAGTAAATAAATTTTTTATTTGCTGTTTTTGTTGCTTTGAACGAGAATTTAGAATTTTTTTTTCGAATAGTGCAAGCTCAAAAATGCGATTTATGGTTTTCGGTACAATTAGCGCATTTGGAACTTTTTGTGGTTATTTCACCGGACAAGTATCTTGCGATGTATCACCACAGATCATACATTTGGAATCCAAATGTTTTTTTGTGTGCTGGGCCCAAAGCCTTGGCATCTACGACAATGGGTCAGATTTTGAATTCTGCTTCATGTCGTCTATAATGTTTCCACTTTACTCGTACGTGGAAGATAAAATGTGCTTTTTCCCATGCTTTCAAATGATTAACCTTATTACGATTAAAATGATTCCAGTGCGTACTGGCGTGTTAGTGCCGCTAGCCTTTTCCTTCATAAGAATAACTTCTGAAGGAGAAAAGCCAAGTAAATTTTTCAATTCGTTGGATATTTCGTCTCAAATGTGACCTTGCGGTAGCCCTTTCAAGACAGCCTTTAATGGTCTATCTGTCTTGAAATCATATGAATAAAATTTATATAACTTCTCCGTAAGATACTGGAGTAGTCGTTTGTGGCCAATCAAGTCCTCCGCTGTAACTCGACATTCTCCTCTTTGGCCAATCTGAAAAGAGACTTTCACATCCGGAAGAAACGTCGAAAGCTCAGTTCGAAAGGCTTTGAAGTCGGAAATCATCACTGTTATCGGCGGAGGTGATTGCTTTTTCTTCTCATTGTAATGCCAAGGCGAGGAAATTTACAAATTTCCTCAGCTTCACGTTCGGATAAAATATCGAATGAGTTGCTGCAATCAATTGAATTTTCGGCTGGAGAATTATTTTCAATATTTGGCACACGGCCTTTCTGGGAGGACCCAGACATGTTAGAAAAAATAAAATATTTCTTTAGGCTGAATTATTCTTGAAAAATGTTTTAGTCTTAAAAAAGACTGACTGAGTAGAAAAAGTTGGTAGTCTTGGGAAAAACTGAATGTCGTAAAAAATAGGCAGTTTTGAGAAAAACTCTAGGTAAACCAGGAGCTATCAAGATTTGTGACCAGTTCGAACGAAGGTTCAATCCGGTATGACAGCGGTCGCTCAGCTCGTGTGCTGTGCTCTATGCATCCCTGTTCTCCGATGTGTTTTTACTCGTCCTCAGAGTACTTGGTTTTCCGCTCAGGTTTAGCTTCCGTAAAGTTTTACTAGCACTACTTTACGGAATCTATCAAATTACTTAACCAAGTTTAAGATTGAGCATCGATTTAGTGAGTGTTAATTACATCTAACAAATTAAATGTTTAACCGGAGGATCATAGCAACTATCGACGGCAGCGGGGGAATTTTTTGTCTCTACTATCAAAATAAGAATGTATTAGTTTAAAAGTTCGCCTACTGTACAGTGAAATGTGACAAATATAACCTATTGGTGCTGGAAGAATTTAATCAGACGGTGACCAAAATTCGCCAAATGATTGAAACGTAATGTAAACTATTACCGTGTCTAGTTTAGTGATGGAGTATCGGATGATCAGAGTAAGCTATTGCGAGTAAACGCGAATTGGGAATTGAAATATTTGTGAGATTTAGAAGATTCGTACGTGGAAGCAGTTTTTTCGTACTCAGACACGAAAAAGACCAAATTTGCGTTGCGATCATCGAAAAAAAAATTGATTTTGTACTTGGAATACAGTGGTAAACACTACCAGCGAAATTTTTGGAGGAGGTGCTTGAGCGTTGATGAAATTGATTTTTTTTGTTTATTATCTAATTTACCTGATTTTAATACAACATTTCCGAAGAAAGTAACAATTGCTGCATTCGTAGCAGCCAAAGTGCATTATACTCCACTCCGGTTATGTCTGTGACATTACCCGCGCATCTTTTTTTGAAAATAAAGTCTGCTGAAGACATACAAGCTCTATCTCATACTTTTTATTTTACAGGAAGTTTATCAAAAAAGGGAGTTTGGTTATATTTATATAGCATTTGCAATTTTGATTTTTCGTTAAGATAACGTTAGAAATACTTTCAGATATATTGCAGAATATTGTGTGTCTCGATAAACTGAACCTCTAGCTGCTTTCGTTAGAAAATAATATATACTTTTTACGTAAAATAAGCCATTTTTGAGTAAATATTGCAAGATATAAAGCTGAATAATTTCAGCATCACTTACTTCCGACACATGGAAGGGAACATATCGCACTTTGTCCTTTTTTAAATTACACCAAATTATCCGTTTACTGTGAAACTTTTGCAAAACGTTTGTCATTTCGTTGAACAAATATGTTGACACTAATCTACTTAGTAGTTGGTTTGTTTTGAATAAAAATAATTAGCAATATATTCGCGAGGAGAGGTCTTAGCGGAATGTATGTACTTTACATAGGGTTTTCGACCACTTAATTTCACTATGAAACATAGTGGAATGAAATGGTAGAAAAATCTATGTAAAGTAATTAGCTCTTGATTTTTTTTACAATCATCATCAAGATTGGAAGAGATGTATGGCTGCTTGAAGAAAGTATTAATGTTTGTCTGATAACAGGTTTGTTTTACCACTATTTGGAAAATAGATTCATTTGAAGTTGTTACACCTAACGCAAAGTTGTACGGATAACGAAGACGAAAATGTCGTTGTATTCAAACCGAAATGAGAAGATCAGAGTTCAAAGCACTCGTGTTGAGTGTATAGAAAAGATAGAAGATGTGCTCTTGAGCAAATTTCAATGGGTAGTTCTTTTATCCTCTCTTTTCTCTCTGATTTAAGATTATCTCTTTCATTTTATCCTATGACGAGCAAAAACAGAATCAAAAACTGTCACATACTGATGACATGAAATCGGAACATTTATCCCAACTTACTAGTTTATAGATTCAATCGGTCACACCATTTTAGTCACTCTGCTATTGATGGCTGTTCGCAGTATTATCCCGTAATTTTCACATATACATGGACATCAATTGGAAACCATAGAAAACAACTAAAATACTGCTACTGGTTGCAGCATTAAGGGTAACATGTGAACTTTGCCTAAGAGCAAAAATTGAAAGTAAACATTATCTATCAATTCTTTGATTGATTGACAAATATGTGATTTAGCAGCATTTGGTATCCGATTGAAAGAGAAAACCGAAATTCTACATATTACTAAAGTTAATAATACACGAGTAATATGTTTTATGTTCCACTACTTTTTGAGCTGACCACTTTTAGTCGCAATTTTTCTTTTACATGTATGTTAAAGATATCACAGGTATGCGGATCAATAGTGTATTAGTACGGAACGAATTCTTCGTAAAAATGAAATGAAGTGTCATGGGGGGGGGGGGGGGTTGTTTATTTCTATCTCGCTACTATACATTTCCGTGTCATCATCGTAGTTGCTACCTTTATGTTCGCGAATTCTACCTATTTCTACCTTGCTTCATACCCTTACTAGTGTGAGCTTCCTCAATGATGGTACTGGCTATAGATTTTGAGGTACTTAACACAGCTTTTGCCGTTGTCAATATTACCTGAGCAGCTGCCACAAATTTCGCAACTGTTTATATTCAGCGGATTTTAAGCAGAGTAGACCGTACTGCGCCGTTTTTTCACAGAACTGGCACGTATGAATTTGATCTAGATATGTGCAAAGAATTCTCTGTGTAACGGTACTATCGCATTATGTTTTGTACTATAGGGTCAGGTAGGAGGAAATGGATCGGCTCACCGAGATTGTCACCATATGAACACTACACTTGAAATACCGGGAAGTTGTTCCTACACGTGCCCTTCGGAATGGATTCCATTTTCCCCAAATGAGACATGAATCTGAAAGTAAGCGGAACATTGAATTTCTCATCATCCATTTATAGGAGGATCTTAATTATACCATTGTCATACACAACCATGTGGTTTAAGTTGTTCGAAATGAATGGTTTCGTCTGGGCTAATTTGTTGCGCGCTATGAACGCTGAATGCCTGACATGGTAGAACTCGATAAAGGAGGCTTCCTAATTTCATGATCACCGTATTAGGCCGGAGCACCACTTTTTGCTTCTGCTACTCATTCATCTCGACAGATTACTACAGCAAGAATTATAGTAATAGTTTCTATTGTTCGTCAGGCTAGGCGAACTATAAAAGTTACTTTTTTTGTAAAAGCATAAAGCACACTAAATTTCGTGACCATTGTCTTTGGTGGTTGGAAATAGCCTTCCTCAACTTTTTCTCAATAATTTGCTCAAACCAAATTAGCTACAAATTTCGTAAAAAGTCGCCGCAAAACAGGTTTTTTTGAATTTATGTTTCTGGTTACTTGCCTAAGCTATAAAACTTCGTCGGTTGTCACGGTAAAGATGGACAAGTCTGTCTATGCCAAGACACATGCTGGTGAACTCGGGTGATTCGTAATTATGCTGCCTAAGCTCGAACCTCATTAACAGAAGACAAAAGCTAAGCCCGTAAGATATTAAGCCTGTTCTAATGGCCCTGCCACTTCTAGTTTTCCGATCTGTATACTTCACATCCTTGCCCTCACTTGAGTACTATGGCTTTAATTTTCATTACTTTCCATACCCAGAAATCTCTATCTAATTGAATGTCGTTAAAATGTAAAAAGAAGATGTGACAAACATGGTCGAAATAAAAAAGGAAAAAAGAACTCAACAAAGTCAAGAAAAAATGATTACTAACCATTCTGAATTGTTTCCGAAATCAAAAACTTGGTTTAATTAACTCGGTAACCTTAAAGTTAATTATTCTTAAATTAAACAAGAACATCAGAATTTGCATTACAGGACATTACGTCCATTTGAGAAGTTCATTACAATTTTAACGGCCTAAGCGCGTTCAAACCGGGGAATACACTGACATTCATTGCTCAATTGATTTGTTTACTTTAATCTAATGAAAGTGATTAAAAACTCACAAAAAATATTCAGATGGCTCTACGGAATTTAAAAGTTAGAAATACTCTAACTTACAATTAGTAGGAATTAATCCAAATGTAACCTAAGGTGAATAGTGCCAAAACCAAATACTGTAATAAAAAATAAAGAAATATCAAGGGTTACAAATTGTTCCTTTGAATAGTAGTTCATACCTACGCTGAACAGCTCTGTCGGCCTGAGTAGCGTGGTAAACGATTACGCTTTGTTATTGCATGGTGTATGAATTTTTTCGTTAGAGCTGGTCAGTTTATTCATAAAACATACCCCATTGGAATGTCACATTGTGTAGTACACCCTTCTGTCCCGTAGCGGACACGACTCATCCATCATCAATTGCCAAAGATCACCACAAAACTCAAAGATGCCTCAAAATGTTGTTGATAGCAGAGTTAAAAATATTCAAATTCATTGAATGAAAATTGATCATATTCAGCCGCATTCATTTTCAATATTCAGTGACGCAGCTGAAAACGTCAAACGAATAAACCGCCCATTCATCCATGCACATTTTCACTCGTCTCCGATTATTACATGAAGCGACCGTGGAGCAACGAATCAAACGCATCAAAGTAGGCCCTGGAACAATGTAAGTGATGATGACTGTTGTTTCGTATGCTTCACCGGCATTTGAAAACATTTTCCTAGATAATTAGTTAAATGAATATATTGTACGATATTCAACTGAATGAATAATGTGGATATTTGAATGAATATTTTTTCTATTCACCGCGAGTCGCATCAGGTTCATTTTCAGCCGTCAAAAAAGAACTTCGATTATTTTTAACTCTGGTTGATAGCCTGTTGTAGTTACTTAGTATAGAGCATGTTTGCCCATGGTAGCAGCGCAGCGGTGGGAACCCGAAAAACCTTTGGATAGTAAAGAACAAAATGCTATAATTGAAAACGAGCCGGCGAATTGAAAACTAATGTCAAACGAAAAAAAATTGTTCCATATCAAGCGTTGGGTTCAAAGAGTAGCGGAAAAAGTTGATCCAAAGAAAACTTCTATGTGGAAGGGAAACTTTTTATCGGTGTTTTATTACCTTTTGTCCGTCCCACCCGTCGGTGTGTTGTTTTTCTGTTGTTATTATGTTCAATATTTGACGGGTGTACAGTGAAGGGGGTGATGTATTCCTATTATATAGTGCAAATAAACGTGACTTGGTGTAGCAGTTAGAACTGTGAGAATTTACCCAAAGGACAAGTAAGCTAGTATAAAGGATCAAATAGAGCAATTTCAAAATTTGGGTTTGACTCATGCCACTAGAGCTTTGTTCCAGCATGTAAAAAGGAATTGGAGTAGGTGGTAGCATGAAACTGCAACTGTATTTGTGAAATTGCGCACACTGGAAATGTAAGCAGAGGGAATACGAAGGATATATTTAAAGCTAGACGAGAATTCAATTACCTCGGAATGTTATGTTTGCTGATACTGGCAAAGAAACGATGAAAAGGCAGAGAACGGTATTTGACATACATAGTGTGATTATTCTTCGTAAACGTTGTACCGCTCGCAGGAGCTTAAGCAGTGAAGAAGGCAGTTTGTTTACACTGAGTTCTCCCGTCTGGAACATACTTGTCTGTTATTGTCTATACGCTAAACATGGACCCCCATTGGGAAAGTGATGAAATAAATGTCTTTTTGATGTATGTCGAGTGTGTTTCTATTGTCACTATCACTCCAATTGTTTGATGGTAAGTATTTGAACTAAAACTATGCTTCTATGCCACTATCTCCTGCACGCTCGAATAGTTGTGGGTTGTTGTTTATCTACCAAAAAGCGCGCTTCGCCTCGTCTATAGGGCTTGCCTCCTCCTCAATCGAACATTCGATACGGTGAGTATCACTGAATAAGCAGAATCATTAGACTCGATATCATTCCGATTTAGCCCCCATACTCCAGGTATTCGTTGACCCACCACACTATGGTGGAAGTGCGACCAAAACAGCAACAAATTTATGTATTTCTTTCTTAAAGATAATTCCTAAAACTGAAATCTACAAATCTGATGTGTTAAACCATACGATCCAATTAAAATGTTTGCAGCTTTGTTGATGGACTACGAACATGGTTTTCAATAAAAAGTTTTTGTATACATTAGATCAATTGACAGTGTTCCAGCGATAAGCAAAGCAGAATAATAGGTCATTGAAGGAAATTCTGTATAAAACGTGTCTATAATAAACAGCGATTACCCAAAAGTGAGCGGGAATTAATTTACTAAAGAAAATTATACACACAACCGCATATTTATCATCGTAAGCTCTCTAAAACTGTGATATACAAAGAACGATAAGTGGTGTAAAATTTAATTTGGCGAAATTTTGCGATAGATTGTGTTTTGCGATTTTCAGTAAATTGATTTGATTGTTGGAATCTGAAATCGATTTTACAATCTATCCAAATAATTATTTTCACCAAAAACAGACAATCGAATTGCCCATATCAAACAGAGAAAAATGCATCATCTCATACAGTTATTGAAAATCAAAGTGGTATTTTGTGCAATTTTATACAAAGGCATCAAATTTGATGAATTCTGAAAACATATTTGATGGAGAAGCGCGGTAGTTTTACATAATCATGAAGCTACATTATGGTGACAATTGTATTTAAAATGTGTATCTACATTAGGGTGTCCCAAAATGACATCATGTTAAAAAAGTCATCGGGCTCACTTCTTAAATGAAAGGTTAGGGTATTAGGACCACTTTCTTCTTCGGAGTGAGTTTGCTAAAATGCTTCCTACTGGTGGCGACTTTTGATTTTTTGAAAAATGGGCCGATTTTGGATGAAAATTCAAATTTATGCCTGTTGAAGTGATCCTGAACAGTCTTAGATTTTTTTTTCAGCATTTTTTATCTTTTTGGAGATCCAAACGGAGAAGTTTGGTTAGTTAGTTTGTACAAATTTTAAATTTTAAGAGCGGCAGAGCTATTAAAACTTAGTAAAAAGTGAATTTTTTGGTGTTTTTCAGTATTTTTTCTACAAAACTGGGTATCTACAAAATTTAAAAAGTACAGAAAACACTTTATATAGTTGAGCCGAACTCAGGGGCGTAATTTTGCTGAAGAGGGTGTATAGCTACGGCCAATGGGGTATAAGTTATTTAAGTTTTTGTTAAATAACCTTTTGACATTTTATGATATTCATAAAAAATAATACTGTTCTACAAAATAAAACTACTTAAGTGGGCTTAGTCCGCATATTATTTTTCGGAAAATAGAAGGAAAATGATGAAAAATGGCGTTTTTCGCTTGTCTCTAGTACATCAGAAACGGTTTTTATGAGCATTTGACAATTTTTTTAAAAATTATTTTCTATACTAATAGCCACCTAGCGGGTTTGAAAATCACTAAAATTAATCAAATGTGTCGAGTTAATGGCAAGTTATGGCGTATATTTGAAGGCTGAATTGATTAACGTACTTACATTTTGTATATAAAGTTTATTTTCATGTTAGGAACTTTGAAGTGGAGAAAAATGCAGAAGAGTGAGGTGAGTGTTGAAAAACTGATATTTACTGTTTAGATCACATAATTCCGAAATAGTCAAATTTGGGGCAAATATCCTCGAAAAAGTTTTACAACAGAATACAGCGCATCTTCTGATACAATCGTTTTGTTGAAGATGCCTTCTAGAAGTAATTATGGAGAATTAACTCTTCAGAAAATAATTAGAGACTTGGCGTCATTAGCAAAGTTATTATTTTTATAATTTAAGTTACAAAAAAAATCATCAGATGCTCATTAAACCTCGTCCTGACATACTAAAGACGTACAGAAAACGTCATTTTTCATAATTTTCCTTCTATTTTTCGAAAAACAATGTGTGGTCAAAGCACATTTGAACTAATTTACTTTTTGGAACAGCATTATTTTTGATAAATTGCTAAAAATGTCAAAGGTTATCTAACAAAAACTTAAATAACTCATACCCCATTAGCCATAGCTATACACTTTCTTCAACAAAATTACGCCCCTGAATTCGGCTCAACTATATAAAGTGTTTTCTGTACTTTTAAAATTTTGTAGATACCCAGTTTTGAAGAAAAAATACTGAAAAACACCAAAAAATTCTTTTTTTACTAAGTTTTAATGGCTCTGCCGCTCTTATAATTCAAAATTTGTACAAACTAACTAACCAAACTTCTCCGTTTGGACCTCCAGAAAAATAAAAAATGCTGAAAAAAATCTAAGACAGTTCAGGACCACTTCAACAGGCATAAATTTGAAATTTTACCCAAAATCGGCCCATTTTTCACAAAATCAAAATTCGCCACCAGTAGCAAGCGTTTTAGCAAACTCACTCCGAAGAAGAAAGTGGTCCCAATACCCTAACCTTTTATTTAAGAAGTGAGCCCGATGACTTTTTTAACATGATGTCATTTTGGGACACCCTAATCTACATGTACGAGAATGAGATTCGAAAAAAAGAGAGTAGTTTCGCCATGTTGATATTTTATCTTTAATCATTCTCAGAATAAAGCATCTGTGTTCCTTAAGCATCTATATAATGCCTTATTTAACAAAAATGTCTCTATTTTCAGCATAAATAAAAATAAATATTCTGTTCTATGCATATAGGGTAAACAGGTCTTATTCGCCCCCCTTAAGCAGAAATAGTTATATTTCAAAGATGAACACTATGATCTCCGCACTAACTACTCTAAATTAGTTAGAAATTACTTCCCGTTTCCTTTTTTAAAAATCAAATCAAATTTTTAATACAGAAGATTAAATAAATGTCATGGCGAAAAAGTCTTGATATAGGAAGTGGTTTCTTTCTCTCGCGGTAACTTATTTACTGCAAGTTAGTAGTTACCTGTTCATTTATAATCGTCCTAACAATATGATGCGTCAGCACACCAATAGTATCCTTTGGTATTCATTTGTATGGAAATGCTCTGGGTTTCCGTGTTGCTTGACGTACAACAAAGGACCAGCGAATCAATAAATCTTCACCTAAGTATTTTCTTCTTCGATAATTTTTCATACCAAAGCTGACAAAGAACTGAATGCAAAACAACAGCTATGGAGAAGGATTTGCACTTACCCCCCACATCCGGATGTTGCTATCGAAATACCAACGAAACCATTCTTTTCCGTTCGCTCGCGGAATCTGTGCAGCGCAGATTTGCATCATAAATAATGGCATACTTTGGAACTTTTTATTCTGTTTCCGATTTATTGTTTGGGAGACGGTTTAAAATTCTCAATGGAGCGCGGGATGAAATTCATTCGAACATTGTATGTAGCAAATACTAGCGAGTTTTCAAAGTATCTCAAAACGATGTCAAATCATTTTATTGCGCGTAAACTTTTTTAATTTCGACAATGTGCTCTACTTGATATTGCGTTAAAGCTTGGCATGATGCCGTGCGCCACACAGAGGACTAGTATAAATTTCTGACCAAAACTCAAAAAAAATTGTTTGTAGATTTAGTCGTTTTACATGCTTCAAAGCATATTGCAGGTTATGTGAACATTGAGAATGAGAACATGTGAAAATCTTTTCATTCAAATATTGAAGGGTTTCAAAAAGGTAATGATTTAAAGGATCATATTTCGTAGGATATGTAGTAAGATTGCTTTCTGGTTTTGATTTCTGTAGTTAATTACACAATACAGTGAAGACCCATTGTGTGTTTTAGGCTGTAGTGGCAGAATCGGGACTTACCCTTTCTTTCTTTTTAATAAACCAAGGTATATAACAACTTCTTTAGTCCCTTGAGCTAGCCTCATAATACTTTCTGATTATATAATATGAATTTTAATTCAATAAGATTCCGTTTTTGGCACATTCCGTTTCTTCTAGCGCATAACTTTTTTTATTTCAGTATATTTCGCATTTTTTGGATAAGAAAATTGAGCTCAAAAAAATTTTTACTACTGTTTAGCTTAGTTTGTCTGCCAAATCCCATCAAAGATATTTTTGTTAGAGGCTGATTTTGCTTTATGCGATGTTTTGCTTTATGCGATGGAATTGTTACAAATTACCTAGAGGGGGGGGGGGTCAGGACGGTTAAAGCTTCAGCGTGAAAAAAAACACATTTTTGTGATTTTTTTAGAACTTTGCGTGATCAAAACTTTTGTACATTATAGTGCATTATTTTAATAACATGCTGTAATTTTTCTATGCAAAAATATCGACAAACGACTCGGTGATGTAGTTTTTTGTAGAACGTTCCTGGAAAAGACATGATTTGCGGTGTTACCTGCCATTCAAAAACTACTTAACCGATTTCTTTCAAACTTTGCATACACATTCTATGTAAAAAATACCTAACCTCTACGTTGAGTTTTTGAGATGACGGAGAAGTATTAAAAATTTATATCTGCATTTATCCCAAATTGTACCCAGAATTAGATTCTGTCAATTTTTAGTTCATATAAATACATAGTAACATAATTAGCTGCTATCGCAAATTTTGCCCAAGATTCAACCCCAGTGTGCAGCAGTTGGTTTGAAGTTACCTATACCTTTGTATCTTTTTACGATAATCGGTACCTTTTTGCACTTTGTTAGTTTTGTGCGCAGATTCACTTTCGAGGAAATGGAATCAGTTTTCTTTGTGTCAGAACTGCTTTTCCGTGACATCAATGAGCAGGAACGCATTCCATAGATGGAGGTTTTGAATGACAATGCTTAGACTTTGGATTATGTTCAAAGATATATTCTTAGCTACGACAAAATCAAAATTCTTTTGAAAGTGATTTATATTCTTCTGTGTGACAAACAGTACTGGGAAAATCACAACGAAAAAAAATCAAACCGCAATCACGACTAATAATTATCGCTTATGATTTTTTCGAAAATTTTCACTTCCGATAAATTCAAGCCGTGATCACTCTCTTAACTATTAAAAGATCATCTCATAAAAATCACTACCGATTTTTTCTTGCCCTCCAACAGTGGTGATTTTGATCCATGGTTGAATTTGATAATTCTTGAGCGTTTTTTCGCAAAGACATTTCTCCAATGAGTGACTCTCATTGTTTACTTTCTCTTCTGTTAATAATTAGGTGGCTTTAACATTTATCTCTTAACCCTTTGCATAATATGCTAGCCAAAACGACCGTCTTTCGATCAGTACTGTAAAATAAATGGAAAGTGTTATAATGACGCCGTAAAAATCGAAAGAGAAAGAAAACAAAGAGAGTCACTCATTGTAGATATGTCGTTTTGAATAAAAGCTCTAGAATTGAGACGCTGATCACGGCATTATGCTATCTGAAGCGATCAATTCGAAAAAAAAAGTGAGAATTATCAGCCATGATTGCAATTTGATTTAATTCTTGGATCAATGATCATTATCTATTTTCGAACATTACAGATATGTTAGGGGTGACAACGAGCCAAACTGAAATGTGTTTTAAACATTTTTGGAAAATGCCTTAATTTGAAGAGAAAGTTGAAGGTTACTGAAAATCAAAAGTTTTCGACATTTGCAAAGCACCCCCTTGTGCTTTCCCAAAAAGTTGAAACAATTTCCATTTTGACACATCGGCGGAGCCGCCTGTGCATTTAAAAAACCCAAAACTACTGATTTTCAACTGCCACCAACTTGTCCTTCAATATAAAACACTTTCCCAAAAATTTGAAAAAAATTCACAGCACCACTGTACTGCCCATGATCGCAAACCAGTCCCATAAAGATAGGAAATCCCATAGAAAACCGGACAAATGTGCGATCATGGGTAGTGTAGAGCACGAAAAATAGGCATATTTCGAAATTTTTTCTTGACTCAATCGAGATCCTTCAAAATGGGATTTATTATACTAGTTGTCATGCACAAAAAGGTATATTGTTAAGTAATTTTATCACAAGATGGCGGCTGTGCAGAATTTCTCGCCGGCGAGCTTTTTTGGAAAGGGTACACGGGCGGAAGTGTATCTCCCTTAAGGGATTATATACAAAGATGGAAATCAAAAAATTGAATATTCTGAAAGTATACACTTTTGAAAATATCTTTGCGAAATTTCATCCAGATCGGAGCACCAGATTTCAAAATACAGCCGTTCGCAGCGCGCAGGTTCTTCCACGAATGAAGTTAACACAAAACTTTAAACGCAATTATCTCGGAACTAAGTTTTTTGAAAAGTACCGTTGCGGTGATCGTGATATCTCAAAAACTATTCATCCGATCTTCATGAATTTTTTTTTTGAATTGTTTGTATTTATATTCTCTATAATAAATGACCTAGTTATCAAAAATTAATATGTAAGTTCATTTCAAAGACAAAATAATGTGTTCATAGTGAAATTTTTTCTAGAGTCCATGTATTTATCCCTTGGATTAGGCGTTGCGTTCAATCGTGAGCTAAATGTTGATGGTACATGAATACATAGATCATGAAGTAATTCACCTAGTAGTGAGATAAATGATTTCTCACTCGCGGCATCACCGAAAGCAACTGTATTTTTGAATCCCAAAACTCTAGCGAAAGGAATCAATATATCGTATAATACAACTATAAAAATAAGGTCACGGCATCAACCATCATTTGCCATCCCCCGAACGCCCCCCCCCCCATATCTATCTCATTCTCACACTCTCTCTCTCCCTTCGTGTTCGTGGCAACTGTCACGATTCAAATATATCTTGCCATTTCTTTATCCATTTCTAAGTTGTGTGATAAAATCTTCTGATAATCTGAAATATTTATTATTGTTCAATCATGTGTGCGATGTAATTGTGAAGATTTGAGAAACCAAAACTATTTTTTGTCTGCTGTTACCCTATAGTTTTTTTGCATTTTGGTGTAAGAGAGAGCCACTCGCGGAAACAAGTTTAATAGGATATGGTAAATACAATATTTGTAGACCTGAGAAAATTTGCAAAATATTTGCATTATGGGAAAACTGTAACTATTTTCAAATGTTCACATCCTCAAGATGAAAGATGTATCCCTGCGAAACGTTGCACTATGGGTAGACAGGTGACCATCGAAAACTACATAAACTCAAATTTAATTCAGTTCTATTCAAAGCTTGTATACACACTATAATTAAGGAAATTATTGGCTATCTCAGAAAAAAAAACATTTGGCCTAACTGGGTAATATAAATATTTGACGATGACAATTTTCAAAAGAGACATTCCATGTGCGATATTTAAACTCTTCGTATCTCTATTGAATTTTGAATGCAACATATGCTCAAAGATGTCATGTGAAAACTTAGAACACCTTTTATATGACGATATTATTGGAAATGCACATTCGTTGTATCGGTATGAATTTTCATGAAAAATAACGGATCAATCACCAAAAATATTCACGAATTAGATCCGGGAAAAGAAGTCTCCCAGAGTCCCCACTCTCGATTGAGGATGCAAGTACAATGTGCCTTCTAACTTATGTAAGTAGGGGTTTGCCCACTACTCGGGTTCTCAATTTGCCCGGCGTACCCTTCTTTTCAGGGCGGCCTAGGTGCCTCGACAGAATTTCGGATTTTCGTCACAACAAAAAAAAGGGTAAACAAAACAAATAAATTTAATTTTACCGTGTTTATTCGCCTACTCTCCCTTGTGGCTGTTCGTGGTCACTACTGATCCGATACTGCTGATGCTGGCAGGAAGGCGATGGTTTCATCCGACCGGCCGGGACTACAACGGCCGAGTTCTCCCGTTTTCCGTTGGCTGCTCCGGCAGCGGTCCTTGGCGTTTAGCTAGGGAGGTGAGCTTGGCTCCTTTGTTGGAACCTCCCTAGCGACTTTGGCGATAAATCGCCGGACCGTTTACTCGCCGTAACCGATCCCGGAAGTCACCGCAGTGTACTTCCCAGGGGGAACCTTTGTCCGCCCTGCTTCGTTCTCCTTGGCTATTAGCTATAGAGGAGAGCTAGGCTCGTTCGACTTATCCTCTATAGCGAGAACGGTCGATGTCACGGTTCCTTTTTGTTTAGCCAGGGAAGCGAATACACTCCTTAACTGTTAGCTTACCCCTGTTGGCGAACCGACACCGTAATTTTCACTGTGCCCGAACCACGGGCCGGCACTTTCGACGGGAATCTGTTCCGTCACACACGCGCACTTCGCTCACAAGCTATTGTGGCGGTAAACTTTTTCGAAAATAATCGACGTCTGTCTTTAACCGTGGTTCGTCACTTTCTTTCCACGATGGCCGCCTTCCGCACTCGACCACAACAAACAAGCACCAAAAAACGCACCGCCGCATAGCTGTCATCGCTATAGCACAGCATAGTCAGACCACTTTTGCAGCGAAAGGAGAGCGGTAACCTAACTAAACCCTATGCTATTTATTTACAAATACACAACAAAAATTACTACACCTATCTGGACTAATAACAACGTTCATGGACTATTATTTAAACGAAATTTACATCAAAAACATGAACGTGCATAATGAGCAGCGGTGAGTTATGTTGCAATAACAATACACTCTACGGAGAGAGTACACACAAATAGGTATATTTCCACCCAGTGCTAAATTGTTACCCTGACGGGTTACACTTATCGTCCACCATATCTGTTCTGTAGTGAGTACACTTCAATTGATGTTTCAATAGCAGTCACAATTAGTAGAGAGGCATTAGATAATTCAGCACACGTTTCGTTCGAGTTTTCCATATTGTACAAGTAAATTGGCGAGGATTACAATCAGAGTTTATGCATTGGATAAATAGTTGATCTGACTACATTTTTTCCATTCTGATAGTTTATCTTTCACAATATTGGTTTGTATAGGACTTATTTATCCATATTTCCTGAACGAGAATTCCGAACGAATCAATAAAGTAGAAACACCAGATAATCTTTAAACGACGCCAGAAGAAGCATGAAAACGAAAAGACTTAAACACAAAAAAAGGATGGAAGCCCTAGAAAGTCCATTGTATATTAATTAGCCATTTATCAGAAGATTGGATTTTCAAAAACATTTCATAACTTTCTGATGCAATGGTTCTCAAATTTGTGCAATTTTAACTTTAAATATATGATGATTGCATTTTAATTAATTATTTCATTCAGCATCTTTTTATTAAATTTGTTCATCTTCCTTTTTATCTATTTTATTCGTTTCATTCTTTGGATTCACTTTGATCAGTTTAATCTTTTCGTGCGTTTTACTCATATCTTTCATTTAACTTGTTTTATTTACTTTTTCCATTCTATGCATTCTATTCATATTTTTCAGTCATATATTTTGTTCAGTTTTTCATTTTAATTCTCTATTTTTTCAGTTTTATTCATTTCATTCAAATAATTTATTTGACGCATTTTATTTTTTTCTATAAATTTTCTATTAATTTAACCTTTTTTTCATTTCAATCAATGCATTTTATTCTGCTCATTTTCTTTTTTTTATTCATTTTATTAATTCAGTTCATTTTGTTTATTTGATTATTTATTCATTTAATTTATTTTTTATTTTATTCATTTTGTTCATTCCATTCATTTTATTAATTTGATCAATTTCATTCATTTGATTCATTGTATTTACTGCATTCATTAAATTGATTCATTTCTTTCATTTGATTCATTTGATCCATTTGATTCATTTGATTTATTTACATTTGATGAGCTAATCTAATTTGATTCGTGTATTTTTAATATACATTATCCATCCTACTCATTTTATGAATTTGAACACCTTTTTATTTTATTTTTTTTATTTCGTTCGTTTTAATGATTTACTACTGTTTTCATCCCACCTCTAGTTGGGTGCCTACTTCGCATGAGTTCGGCAAACTAATGAATGATCCAACAGTGATATGTGTAAGAAATGTTTCATCTCACTGCTAGGTGGATTAAATCGGTTTTTTTGCAGGAATTTTTTTTATTGGGATACCGTTCAGTTCAAGTACACCACAATACATTTTTCTTCAATAATCTTTTTACTTTTTTGATTTCTGTTGAGCGGTTCGGCTTGGAGAGCGTTCACCGCAAGCCTCTGCCAAAAAACACGCTTGAATATTTTTTTAATTCAACCTGTTTTTTCGAACTTCGATAGTACTACTAACGAACTGTCTTCCGCTTTTTTAAATAAAATATGCATAAAACACAATCACGAACTTAGCTCACTTTTTCGCCATAAATTTGTATATAACCCCTTAATTTTGAAGTAGAATACTTCTACGTTTGCGCTAACTAATTGGAAATGCGCACAATTGTATAACTAATTCCGTAGAATGAACAATCACTAAAAAATAACGAAAACGATGGATGATGTTAAGCAGTAATTATAATTGCGCCATGATTGGTCGGTACAATTCGTACCAAGCAGCGCGCGTTGCGAGGACTGCCCCTTTGTTATCCAATGAACTGCGACACCCACACGTAGAAAAATGGAACATATGAAAAACATAAGTTTGCTTTCTGACATCGTAGTAGCTGCTAAATTTCATGTCATCTCAAACTCTTTGGTGGCAATATTTACCACAGGAACAGTAGAACGCTCCTTCTTTCATAGCTGAATAAACGGTTTACAAGTGTATGCTGGTGATGGGGTGGTTGGGTGCGAAAACCCCCGCTCTCTTGTCCCTTAAATTATGTGGAGTTCAGATAAATTGATCCAGATTGCACTGTGAGTATACACTGGAGTGTACATAGGAGTGCGCTCTGTGATTAGTTTACTTTTGGCAAGTGGTAGTACGGGTGCGATTGACGATTTGATTAGTAATGGCTGTTGCGTTCTGTGAAAGAGATGATGTTGGCCTTTTTCGTTTTCTAAGATGGCCGGTTGATAACATCCCTGACCGAAGCACTGGGATTCCGCTTAAACGCTTTCACTACACGCTTGTGATCCTGATCACTAGTAGAACATCAATTCTGACTACATTTCTCTTTCCGTTCGATTAATCACACGACTCACCGTTGACTACACGATGCCGAGTTGTTTTCCGGTGCCCCGATGAGAGAGTTGAGGATTTTCAAGGTGTTTACGCAAAATTGATTCGCGACGTTGCCTTTCAGGTGACGCCATTTTTCAATTTTCGAAGACCTGAGAGCGATGAAAAAAAAGTGTATACAATACATTCTAAACTACTCATACCCAAATTTTCAAGAGAAAATACCCAATAGGAGATTTCCTACAGTGTTCTTTCCGTGATGCATACTGATGTGGGACACTCTGTACTGAACGATTTTTGGCCTAGAGCCAAAAACCAAAGTTTTTTCGACTCCGTTGGACTATAGTATCTCGTCAACTAGATCGAACGACAATGATCTAAATGGGCAAGCGAGATCGATACATCATCTCAAACTGTAGTACACATATGAGATATTTAAATCTTATAGACTAGGGTTGCTTTAACAATCACTACGTAGTAAAAGATATGAAAATTTAGAGCCATAGTACTCAAGTGAGAGCAAGGATGTGAAACAGAGCGAAAAACTTGAAGTGACATGGTCATTAGAAACAGACTTAAAACCTAGCGAACTAATCTTTTGTCTTCTGCTGGCACGAGTCGAGCTTAGGCGGTGTTACGAGGAATCGCTCAGGTCTACCAACATGTCTCTTGGCAAAGATGGACTTGTCACTCTTTACCAAGAGAACTCACGCATGGTGTTTATACTAAATGTATAGTGCATCGAGCTAATACAGAAATTCGTATTGTGAGGTCCAATTCAAAGGCTTGTCAATTGAATTTAATTCTGGCTAATATTTTGCATTGTATCCGAATTTTGCGAAGCTTGGCAATCACTAGCAATTAAAGTGCTAATTTTTCAAGAGTTTTAGGATTTAGTCTTCTAAAACAATTCGTCTTCTACTTTATTATTACATAATTCGTTTGATTGATTCAGTGTCATAATTACGGTTGCTGTCACCATGTTCGTGATCAGATGGTCTTCCTTGTTTCCTGCCCTTATGGGTTACGAATATGAACTCCCTCATTGATGGTACGGGTTGTTAATTTTGAGGTACTTGACGCAGTTCTTGCAGTTGTCAATATTAGCTGAACGGCTAAAAAATTTGTAACCGTTTGTGGTTACGGTAAGAGTATTGGATACAGTAGTTCGTAGCTTATTTCCGTGGATAAGCTTTCCTCAGCGGTTTCTGGATAGGGATGTATGTAATGTGCCGCCTAGCATTAAACTGTCACATTTTAGTTTGTGCGCTATGTAATGATAAAATCGTATTATCGATCTTAATTTTCATATCGTCCATATATATGGCGATCTTGATTATAGCGCTGTCACATATATTAATATACTTTAAGTTATCATGCAATATGAGGGTTTTCGCCTGCACAATTTTTTTGAACGTTATCAGCACTGAATGCCTGCCATGGTATAACTCGATTAAGGAAACTTCCGTAAACCTAGGCTCCATTTTCAAGTTTGGCAATTGTTCCACATCACGAATGGTCGGTCTTGTGTGAAAAGACCGGAAGTCAATAACCATCATATTTACCGAGACAACACATTCCGCTTTTGCGAGTCATCTCGACAAATCTCCACAATAAGAAGAAAACTAACAGTTTTAAATATTCTTCAAACTGGACATAAAACTGTTTTTGCCGTTCGCTTCGTGCTGGTTCGGGCAGACGCAGAAAGCACCCTGAGTATCATGACAAGTGTCATTCTGCTTCAATATTTACTCGTCAATTTGTTCAAACCAAGCGAGATACAAATTTGTCAAGAGTCACAGAAATGCATGTTTAAATTGGGTGGGGGGGGGGGGTGGTTATAATACTTCTGTCCTAACCATCCCGATGGCTACGTGCCTACTGTATCAATTACATATTTATAGCAATCACGCTATATTTATTAATACATAACATCATCATGGTCAACAAATCTTTTCCAGGATGCTTTTAGCAGCACATCATATGGTATATGGTTTTCAATTTCACGTATACTGTAGAACAGTTCTATCAGTTAGTTAATATGACATGTGTGAATAGTCCTATCTGTTTGCACTCAATTTACCCGTATGTTGTAGCAATACCATTTTATTTGCTGATGTTTGCACAATCTCCATTCCCAGTGGAGCAATTGTAATCATTGCGGCACGTACCTCCGAGGCATTATTATGAGTCTACCCGAGTGACTAACAAACTTCTCATTACCAGTTTATTTGCATAGAGGGAAACATTTTTCCCTGCTCGACGGCAAGTTCTTTTGTTTTCACTGACCACCGCCTCTTGGTTCCAATGGTTGCGCTAATGTTATTGAAAGGTCGTACGTGTCCGGGCATATTTAAGTGCAGATCGGAAAATCTTATTTCTTGCATGCAACCACCACGCAGGCGGAGATTATCGATCCACTGGGACCAACCCCAAGCCATTTGGCGGAACTACACGAGAAGCATAATTATGAGTCTTACGGTAAACGGCGTAGGGGCGCAAAACTGGTGCATCTACACACAAACACACACAAATACACGCACACCCGGCGCCGTCAAGTGCAATGATTATTACCGGAATGAAGAAAGAGGAACGCGACTGCATTGGAATAATCAACTTAATGCTCAAAGGATGTAATCAGTGGGTGAAATGCAGCGTGAAATTCGAAAGATTCCTGTCCCTGAACTGTGCATTGAGTCACATTAAATGCGATGGGTGTGATATTATTGCTATGGTAAATTTGTGTTCGGGTCTGATTTTGATATCGTATGGTTTCACGATACCAGGATTAAAAATATAACTGCGAAGGAAAGCATGACGATTTCACTTCATACACACAACCAATCTGAACAAATTGGAATCAAACAAAGCTATTTCGCAAAAATCCTCCAAATGTTCATTTCGCTCATTTCCGTAATAACTCATATGTACGAGTACATATGCAGTCATTCGCGAAAAATTGACTAATTTTTACGGAGCCGTTAGTCAGGGTCCATTACCTAATACACGGGAAAATCAAGAATAGGAACTGAAAGCATACTAAACCAGTAGTCATGTGCTGGAAAGAAATACATTGTAAATGAGACAATACAGTTTCAACTGGATCTGCTTAGTTATTTCCAGTACTCTAAACACCATTATTGCGATGACAATAGGTTGGCATACAAAACAGCATTTCGGATCCTGGAAATGGTTTTCTGCTTCACTTAAAACAGCCAGCCCCGTTAGCAGTACTCGCCAGCAATATTTATACACGGGAGTACATTTATGTCCTTCCATCGCACTTTGGTGGAAATGCTTTACATCACTGCCATTTCCAGCTCCAGCAAAACTCGTATCCTTGACGGTGAGTGCCATCAGATGCCACCGGCGACGGAAACACAACCAAACAGATGAGGTTTCTGTTTGACTTATCGCATTTTCATGCCAACACATCAAAGTCTTCTTCCGTACAAAAGGACCCCCAGATGGTGTTGTTGCGGATGCAGCACCAGACAGTAGTAGCGTCGTGATGGAGGACGCGCAATGCTTCTGTCTTATAATCATCGACGTCGTTTTGCGGTGATCTGCATAAGTATATTTACGTATAGGGCAGATGTGGAAACTGTGCGATGGTGACGAGTTGTGCTACAGTTTGATGACAGCAAAATGAATGCTGTGTGTCAGTCAGCCTGTCTTCGACAAGATGCAAAACCTTGACATGTTGTTATATATATATATATATATATATATATATATATATATATATATATATATATATATATATATATATATATATATATATATATATATATATATATATATGTATATATATATATATATATATATATATATATATATATATATATATATATATATATATATATATATATATATATATATATATATATATATATATATATATATATATATATATATATATATATATATATATATATATATATATATATATATATAGTGCTTGGAATAGGTAGAAAGCAATGATCATCATGGAATTTGCAATTGACATGATTACAAACTACTCGATGAATGAATGGCTCTATCTTACTGATGTAAATTCAACTATTTGGTTTGAATCATATCCGAGCCACTTTTTCCATATTATGCTTTTCGTTAGAGTTTAGAGTGTCTATGGTTCACTACCATTGTCTGTTGTCATGACTTATACAAAAAACGCTTTTAATCCACCTAACAGTGTGATGAGACATTTCTTATAACTCTTATCACTCTCTTCGGATATTATATCGTTTGAGAACATTTAAAACTTGATGCTTCGCGATGTTTTTGATAACACATACTACCTGGGATAGTGGCAGGACTCAGAGAATCGCTCAAATCAGCACAGAACAACATCAGTGCTAGAAATCTCAAACCAAATCAATGGGAAAGCGAAAAAATGGCCCATAAAATAGACATACCAACGAATTATTGTTAATGCTCTGTTAATAAAATATCTAAATTCATCAATCAATGCATTGTGGTGAGAAAACTGAATTTTCCTAAAGGGGTTATATATTGTACTGAGCCAAAAAAAATCGATTTTTTTAATCGATTTGAAGTTTATACTTTACTCAAATTTCCAACGCGACTGAGAACTAAGAAATCAACGCTTTTTCTTGAAAAGGGCGATACCAGTGATACCATTCAAAGAAAATCAACAGTGAATATTTCCAGACTTGGTTTTATTTCATATTTAAAAAATATTGTGTGTTTAACATCCTAGATTACATGATTCAGTGATCGAAACCCAAAACTTCATAAAGTATTTGAAATTATTAAATTAAAATTTGTTTTTGTTATTGAAATTGACAAAATGGCGATTGTTTACTTTTCGGTCCCACCTATCAGCATTGAAGTATCGCCCTTACGGTTTTTTACAATAGCTACCGTTCTACACCACCGATTTCGTCCGTATTTTTTCAATAGCGATCATTGTTACTATTTACAGCTGGTATCAGCTTGATAATCCTAAAAAAATACGAAAATAACAGTTTCGCCTCTAAACTGCTAGCAAAAAAAGTATCGCCCTGTGTGTTTGAATGGAGCGTGGAGGGCGAAACTTTAAATAAACAAACAAAAATACAGTTTCGCCCGTTGTATTTTTGCTGTAGTTTAAGAAAGCAATATCGTAGAATCAAAATTTTTAGGATAATTTGTTGCGTTTCAAAGCCCTCATTCGCATGTATGAAAAAAAGCCATATGTTTACATTTGTAAGTATCGCCCTTTTCACAAAAAAGCGTTGAAATGAAATCGCAGCTCCTGATATCACACTATCTCTGAAGTACATGCGTGCATAGTTCCAAATTTTACTTCGACATCGACTTTTTCTAAAGGTGACTTCCCAGTAGTATCCTTGATTTGAATTATTATCGCTAATCCTAATACCAAAGAACAAAAAAAAACCTCTCGAAAACGAACCGTTTGGGAAAATCATCATCATTACTGGAATTTTCATTTTCACGAATTTTTTCGATAACCTTCCGTCACTTGCGTTAATGCACTGGGTGCACAGTGCTCTGAAAATCTAGCGAAATCGTCTTAGGGCACCAGCGGGTCTAATTCAGAGCAATCTGCGCGGCGAGTTAAATCTGTAAAGAATGCTAAAAATTAATTTCTATTCCATAATTTTCAGTTCAGCAATTCGAGAGATCGTGCTCACCGCAAGCTATGAAAAATAGACTACGTTGTGAAGCGATGGTCACTATTTATTAAAAAATCACTGTTAAATAAAAAATAAAACTATTAAAAAATTTCAAATAGTTTATAAATTTCGCGAACTTATTAGAAAAAATTATTTAATAAGCTTTCGTAATAATGTGTAGGAAAAAAGCTAAAAATTTCAGTATTTTCTCTATCTGCAACATATAAACCCCTAAGTATACCAATTGATTGGTATACGAATTGGAATAAAATAACCCCTTGAAAGCTACCTAAAAATTGTTGTAGTTCGATGCAATAAAAAAATCCCCAAAAATGAAATGTACCTATTAATGTGAAACACAGTGAATAATACATACAATAAAGACCCATTTTTATCAATCTCATGGTGTATTTTAGGCTGACAAAATGGGGACATTGACTAAATCGGGCAATTTTTTTGTTTATAATGAACTGAAGCTGTTAAAATAATCTTCCCGTCCCTTGATGTAGTCTGATAACTATTTCTGATTATGATGAACTTTTTACTTTGCATATTTCAATCTTCATGATAAGGAAAACATGCTCAAGAAAGGATTTACTCGAATTCAGTCTTGTTCGTCTGCTAGAGCCCATCAAACATATGTTCATATTTGGCTGATAAAATCAGGGTTTCAATGTATTATAATAGATATTCAGCATTCGAAGAAGTTTCTTGTGAACGAGTGTAGAACGACTTTGTTTCTACTTACTTGAAGTCAGCGGCGTAGCCAGAAATTCGGTTTGGTGGGGGTTTGGTGAAAATCGATCATACTGTCCAAACGGCATAATTCCGAAACCGTAATTTTTGAAGTTTTAAAATTATGCAGAATTAATTTTTCAGAAAATAGTAACAGAGCTCGTGTCTAGCGAATTTGTTGAGACTTTATTGTAGTCATCAATATTAACCTGAGAAAAATCACCATAAATACTTCTTGGACGATATACCGTCAAAATTATTTTACCAAATGATGCGCTGTTTAACGTTTGTAAAACTCATCGAAGATACTAAACCTCCGAAGTTGGCGGTTTCAAAATGATGCTATCTTGACCTTAAATTACTGTTTTTAAACATTTGACCTATACATATACATATAACAAAAATTAAATGCTCATCAAAATCGATCAGGAACTGCTAAAGTCGAATGGAAATCGTCATTTTTCATAAATTTCTCTCTACATTCGGAAAGTGTTATCCTCGTTATTAATCATATTACGTTTTCGTTCCAACTCGACGCATTCCCAAAATAAAAACCTGTTTTAATCCACTTAGTGGTGCAATTGTGCCTTTCTCATTTGTCCAGACTACGATTCCATGGCTGGTTATGTTCAATACAATGGTGGAAATGAACATTACATGTTCAGTACGATTTGCACATACATACAACGGATCGACAGCCACGATCTTGAGATACTATGTGATACTGAAACATCGCTTGAAACCAGCGGCGGATCATGGAGAAAGATCCGGGAGGTCCAGGTCCTGCCGAAATTTTTCAACTTGTTAAGAAATTTTAAATTAGTTTTATTTTTAAAGTAGCAACCCCTCACTGCATACCCCCCTCGGGCCGGTATAATTGAAGATTTTTAGAGTGATTGCATAACCTTTCTATATGAGAAAGGCAAAAATGTACCAAAGTCTAAAAAAGTCAATTTTTGTCAAACATCTCAATGTTTCATGTATTTTAAAGTCATTTGGCATCAAAAATACAAATTTGATTTTGAAAATTTTTCATTTCAGTTTATATGGGAATTTGCTGCGTGATTGCACTCTTCAACTCGTAACCCCGGAACCGGAAGGCCAATCAATAAAAAAAATCAATAGCAGCCGATGGGAAGGTTGTACCTTTCATTTGAGACTAACTTTGTGCAAATCGGTCCAGCCAACTCTGTGAAACAGAGGTCACATTTTTTCCACATACACACATACACACAGACATTTTCCGATCTCGACGAACTCAGTCGATTGGCATATGACACGGCCCTCCGGGTCGGAATTATATTGACGAATTTTAGAGTGAATGAGAAAGACAAAAACATTTTAGCAAATGTTGAAAGTTATGCATTTTTTTTGGTGAACAGTTCTATGTTTCATAGACATTAAATCAATTTTAACTTCGCTTCCTATTAAATAAAGACCCTTATTACAGTACATCTCTACAAAAACGAGCTCAATTTGAAAATAAATCTGAGGATTATGATTGATTACAGAACTCTGGAATTTTCTATTGGAATGTTTTCAGGCAGGAATTTGATATTGATGCTATTAGACAACTGTGAAATCAAGACCAATAGATCAGTTACATATCAGGAGGACCCCATTCCGACAATTTATCAAAAGTCCTCATGATGTTTAAAACAACAGGTTATCAAACTACGGATCAGATAATTGTTATTGTAATATTGAATTAAATCAGTCTGCATCAATAAATTTTCAACTTCAATTCAATATTTCTTTTGGGTGTGGTGGGGGGGGGGGGGGGGTAGTTGTATGGTAGTCAACCCGAAAACCTTCTCTTGGCTACGCCGTTGCTTGGAGTTATTTATTTCGCTTCTCATTTTCCGATATGTTTCAGATCGATCCGATGGTTATAAGTTAGAAAAATTGCAGTCAGAAGGTTCGCACAAATGAACATTTTTGCACTGATAAGTTATCAAGTTCCTTCCAGACAACTTGAAAGTGTTCGGTGATTATTTCTAGCGGTTGTAGATACAAAAATGAAATACAAAATTCGTTTTATCGAAATACTGTTTGGCTTATTTCAATGGATTATTACTATATTGAACAATAAATAGGCGACAAAGAGTAATCCACAAACAACAAGCCATAACTTTTAAAGTATTCAAAATAGATACTTGAAGTTTTCAGTAAAGTTATTCGCAAAAGTAAGAGCTACAAATTTGCTGAAGACATCATTTCGATATAATCACTTCCAAGAAAATTTGTGAAAATATCTCACTCATAGGGTGATTAATCAGCAACAGCACAATACCAAAAGAAAGGGCATATTGCCTCCATTATATTCTCCGAAGATACTATTGACCTAAAATAAGCAGTTTTGGCGTTAATAATAGATTACATGTTTTTGGTCATATTTCTGGCAATGGGAAATGATAAAAATCTTTCGTCCGCATTTTATGTTTAATATCTCTTTTGATAATAGTCCGATTTCAACAATCTATAGCTTGTTCGAAAGATTTCAGCCATTGCTGAGAAACACGAATGAGAATTTGTCCGTTACATACACACACACACACACACACACACACACACACACACACACACACACACACACAGAGAGAGAGAGAGAGACAGACATTGTCCCAAATCGCCGAGCTGAGTCGATTGGTATATAAGACTCGGCCCTCCGGGCCTCGGAAAAAATCTCGAAAGTTTGAGCGAATTCTATATATTTCTTTTATAAGAAATGTAATACATAGTGGAATTTAATGGAAGAAATCCTTTGAATCCATTACGTACATTCCGCTAAGACCTCCGTTCGCGTATATATCGAGAACGTGTTTAAGTTGGTTGAGCGGTATGGCCATTATAAAGTCGTCCACGTATTGTTTGAGCACTGGTGGTTTGAAACAAAGTTTTGAAGTGGTTGCATTTAGAAGTCTTTCTAAGACCAGGTCAGCTAGAACAGGCAATGGGTAATTTCCCATAGCGGTCCCAAATTTTTGCCGATAGTAATTGTTGTCGTTGCGTTGCGTTGCGTTGCGTTGCGTTGTGACGATGATTTTGGCGGATTGCACACTGACTTCATCATGTTTGACTGCTGATTATCTAATAAGAGTTGCTTAGGAAGTGGTAAGTAGGAATTCATACCAATCCGACCCATATTAAAACCTCAACAGCATGATAGCCATCATTGCCGGCCGCCCCCATCTCCATCGTTCACGGGGAAGGATAAAGGATAAGGTAGACGGGAAGTGTTGATGCTCCACCTACTTAACGGAAGGACGACGATTCATCAGACTCTTCCATAGGTGTCGCGGAGTTGGTGGTTTGGAAGGGTATCAGGTCTAGGATTCGCTCCAAGCAAACGATGCGACCTGTAAAGCATGTTTTATTAGGTAGTTGTTTAGTTAGTCTTCGAGTGCACGATCACTCGAAAAAGAGATGATCTTGTTTAGTTTTTGGTTATTTTTAAACTCTGGGCAGCCGGCTACCGAGAGTATACTATGTTCCCTAAACAAAAGCAATTTGAACTCCACACGGCCGACCGTGGGAGTATTGCCTAGAAAAGCTAATCTTATCCGCGTAATGGGCCGGATCACTATTTATTGCAACAGTATTTGGACAGAATTCGCTACTTCTTCTCTACGATATATTTATTGGCTTGAAAACTACCGAGTGATAACACATTATACAGGCAAAAATAGCGCGAGATGTTATAAATCAAGGAAAGTATTGTTTGTGGAATACAAGTATACGAGCGATAATAACGAACACTGAAGGGAAATATAAAGGATTGTTAACCTGAGCACGGGCGTGTTAGCAATAACGGAGCTTGAAATTAGGTTCATAAAAACAGACGCGGCGAATTTTCAATACGTATTGACCCGTGATCATAGATACTAGTCAGATTAGTCGTATTGGGGCTAATTTCCGATCAACTATTCATTTTTACGGCAATGTTTTCTCGACTAGATCTGTTCGCACCCTCTCATTCTGTTCGCACCCTCTCATTCTGCGGTCTAAGGACCAAATGTCATCAATAGACTTAGACTCGCGTGGAGGCATGAGATAGGAAACTTGTAAGAATTTTGCTATCCCACCGTTTGACTACCAGAATGGATGGGAGAACAGTAATACTAGCAAATACCGACTACCATAAGAGCGGTGCAAATTTGAACGAGTGACGTAGAGTACTGCACTGAAAAAAGGACCAGGAGTGCGATTTTACGAAGTTTTAGCTTCCGATGGCCCTACATTTTCTGACAAAGTGAAGTTCTTGAATGTTGAGATTTTTATTACTGTTTAGAAAAGCAAAAGTATCATAAAGCTAGTGTCAGGCCTTCATGAGACCTCAAGGAGTCACTTTTGGAGGTATTCGTAAATGTAGATTTGTCGGTAGACGGTTCCAAATATAATAGAAAAATACCTAATTTAACACAACTACAGATCACTTGCAACATAAAAAGCTTTTTGTGAAATTCGACAGCTCCATCTTAGGCCAATTCAATAAATTTCCTACATGAAAGTTTCCATTTTTTAAAAACGGTTTTTAAACCAAAGCTTTGGAAGTTAAACCTTGGCGTGGAAGTGCCGGTATATTCATATATTCTGTTACTTAGTGTAGAATTAGATTTCGTCATTTACGGCTAATATACAACCGCCAGAAGAAACTTAAAACGTTGGTACACAATCAAGAAAGGCGAATCAGAAAAGGTGAGTATATGTCAGTGATTCACTAAATACAGACTGGAAAGAGGGTAATATGGAAAACCTTAAGGTCCGTCCAGATTAAGTCTTCGGTACGGAGCAAAACGTCGGCCTAGGAACTCCTAGCATGTTGTTAGTCGCCTCTTACGACATGGGAGCAGTTCCCAGAGGTTCTATTCTTGGTTGAAATAGTGCAAAAAGATTTCAGCCCGCCGGACACCACACGGCTTATTTTTGCCGATAGTAATTGTTGTCGAACTTAAAGTAGCTCGAATCGATGCAAAATCCAACGATTTCCAAGAATAGGTCCAGATTGATGTTGGTGTGTTGTTTAATGTTATTCCAGTTGTAGATGATGTTCTGTGTCACCAATGTTTTTGGTATACACGTGAAAAGCGAAACTACGTCGAACGAAACGAGTACGTAGTCTGGAGGTAGAGTTATTGAGTTGATGAATTCGCAGAAAGTGAAAAAGTCTTTTATGTTGTACGTCGTAGAGATGGAGTTTTGTAGAATTCGTCCTATGAATTTTGAGAGGTGGTACGATGGGGGGGGGAACGGCCGGTAGGAGGGGTAATCCAGGTTTATGTGCTTTGGGCCAGCCATATATTCTTGGACAAGAAGCTTTGTATGTTGTAAGTTGGTTTGCAGTTCGATTGTCTAAGAGCTTTAGTTGTTTGAGTCTTTGAACAAGATTGCTATTCTGTTTTTGAAATTTTGAAGTTGGATCACGGTCTATCTTGAGATTTGTTGAAGGGTCGTTGTATAACTTTGTAGTCTACGGTGGTCATAACTACCATAATTCGTATCAAAAAGGAGTTTTATCGGCATTATTTTGCCATCGGATAAATATTCAAATCGACCTCCATTGATCCAAAGGGATTTTCTGTTGTTGTCGGAGATACCTTGCCATTAGTTAACACTATCATGCGGGTTGCAGTACCCACGCAAAGAAGGAGTGATTGGTACATTTTCGCTGAGCCGTCAGCCCGTTAACAAAGGGTATTTCCAAATAGCCACCAGATATTATCCGGAAATTTTCACTTTCACTTACACTTACAGTTCGGACATTGTGTACTGAACTTTCGTCACCACTAGTAGAAATCACTCCAAATCTTACTACCCACTCGGGAAAACAGTGTTTCTCCGGCCCTGGATAGGATGAACAGAAAAAAAGAAAAAGAAAACATCTATCGGCATGTCCAGTCCCAGATTTAGATCTCTTGAATAATATGCTCCAAAAAGCATCTCGTTGATTGATTCTAGTGCAAGCAGTGTCGGAGATATAATCAGAAGAAAAGTAATTTTTTTTAACAATTTGGTAAAATTGAAAATGTGTTTCCAACAATCGAATAATAGTACAATCGACACGATCATTTGGGTTATTATTTATACAGCAGGTATTCTATTTTTTCGTGGGATTAGGATATGATAGCGAAACGCTTCGCTTCCAGCTCATATTTAACGGTATCCGAGTATCGAATAAACCCACAGATTTCTCCAGTAGCTGCTGCAATAGCAGCTCCGAAAAAAGATTCCAATGGCATATTATATTCAAATTTATTCAGCGTCACCGGCAATATCTCATCAGTCGAGCGACGAATAATGGTAATTTGAATCAAATTTATAGCCGACGCCAGAGTAAATCCACCGCACTTGCAGCGCAACAAACCGATTCAATGTGAAGCTTCCGCGTGGTACTTTGTGGGAAGCACCATAGCCTTTGTGGAATATGTATAAAGCAGAAATTTCAATAAAAGCTATTTTACACGCGACTCCGTCGCACAATGGTCCTACGGATGGGTGCGGCCGGGCGCGGTGGAGTGTCTCGACTGAACAATCAAAGTACCTATCATAAATCGTCCGTCGGGAGTTTGTAGCCTTAGGGCGGCAAATATAGCCGGTTTCACCCTAAGTTATTGTAACTTATGGTCACTAAACATAGACCATGAGCGAAGGGACGTCGTTGTTACATAGATTGAATGTGAATAAAAGGGCAGCGTGAAAATCAGTTCAGACTAGAGCAGAACGGCCATGCTAAAATTGTGTCGTGTCTGATGGTGTAACTTTCGGGTGAATCTATTTTTTGACGAATTGGCTCTGCTGGATTGGTAGGAATTATAACAATTTACGGTGGTCGTTCTAGAATTGTATTTCATCACGAACACGATGTGATAGCAGCGTGCTGTAGGCAAACTGGAACGAAAGCTACATGTTGGAAATGTTGTAAATCACTGGTTTTAAATAGCAAGTTTGTGTGATTGTGCAATGTATTTTCAAGCTAAGTGAGATCTATTTGTAAATTGAATTTATTGGACAAGGAGTCACACGAATAATGAATTGGAATGGATGGAAAATTATGCCGTCATAGTTTATGAGTTGCACCCAGCGACGACACTGTTTTTATCGTTCCGCTATTTTGAATTTGCTGGAAGTGACTTTGGTTCTTTGGTCCGTGTTAAGCGTGGGTGCAGTTTTATCGAAGGGGGCATGAGGACTCGTGGTATGGAGAGATACGCACTGAATAAATATAAACCTCGCTTTTCAACCTATCATCATCCTCATGAGATCCCCGTTAAATATGTATTACTCAGGGATGGGGCGATGCGGAAATTTTTTAACACTAATTTTACACTATGTTTGCTTTGCTGGTACGGAAAGCTATCACTATGACCGTTAGAAATAAAGAATAGGTTATCAAGCTTTGTTTTTTATACGACTATTAAAAAATTCAGTCATAAAGAAAGAAAACAAAATTAACTGTAATCAACATATTTCATTCAAATCTCAAATAATCGTGACAATAGTTTGGTATTCTAGCCGGAATGAATCACTATTAAAATTATATCGTCAATGTAATAAAACTTCATGTATGCGTAATCCGTAGAAATTATTTTGTTGAAACATTGTAGCAATCCGCTCTTTAGAACCTATCATATCTATCATATTTTCCACTCTCAACAAGCCGGATATTATAATAGTGGAGGTTGAAATGTGCAATTTACTATATCATAGTTTTATGATAATTTATTACTCAATTTCTTCGAACGAACTAACAGCATACGAGCTGCCTTCTTTATAACTAGCACACCGACTTAGCTGGAAAGTTTGCAGTAAATCGAGTGAAAAAGGTAATCGCTGAAGACATAAAAGTTTTCCTGTTGGGGCTTTTTTTATTGCTGTGAATAAATTTTCACAAAGTGAAAAAATATGAAAAGCGGCTTAACTCCATCCAACACCATCCGTGAGCTTGTACCCCATTCGAGGCGGCTTTATGCGATGTGGAGGAAAATGAGGTAAAATTTAAACAACTTTCTATTTTTGTAAGATAGATTTCGGTCCGCCTTAGGAATGAGTTCGTTTAAACGGTTAAAGTTCTGTTGTTGCGTCATTCTGCTTGCCAGTTGATAGAAACGAATGAGGTTTTTGGCAAATCGTCATGCTAAAGAGACAGTCTCATATGAATTTTTGAAAAAAAATGATTCTTTTTCCTGATTTATACAATTAAACAGGCCCGACGGATAACGTGGGTAGTAGGGTGGGACAAAAAATAGATTCCAGCTCCGAGCAACTTTTTAGGTACCATTTGGGTCCTAGAACAACTGTGCAATTTCTTAGCTCGATCGGTGAAACTATATTTTTGCGCCCACTGTTTAAAGTTTACATGGGATTTTGTATGGGAAAGTTAACTTTTACAAAATAATTCCTACAGGAGTCGCCCATTACTTCCTAAAAATAAATCGTTATATGGCTTGTATAGGAAATTTAACAAAGAAAAAAAGTCTCGAAAACCACGAAACGATCTGATGCTTGTGGAAAAAGTTATTAAGCAAAAACCAATTGATGCTCTGACGATTGAAAAAATATTCATTTTTTCTAGCACCACTGCTGTTGGTTGTCCAATTATACGCAATTTTGTTTTAATCCTCTCTTAACGTATCTAAATCGTTTATCTATACTATTTGGCCACTTCGCAAGGTTTTGAGTTATAAATTGAGGCTTCTTTTGTACATAATAAAAGAAAGTTAAAATTTTTGTATATAATAAAACCGTCAGAAGCAGTGATGCTATGAAAAGTGAAATTTTCATCAATCTTCAGGGCATCAATCGGTTTTTGCTTAATAACTTTTTCCACAAGCATCAGATCGTTTTGCAGTCTTCTAGACTTTGTTTCCTTGACAAATTTCTTAAAAAAATCAGGCATCTGTTTATTTTTAGGAGATAACGGGCGACTCTTGGAAGAATTAATTTGCAAAAGACAATTTTCCCATACAAAATCCCATGTAAACTTTAAACCGTGGGCGCAAAAATATAGTTTCACCGATCGAGTTAAAAATTTGCAGAGTTGTTCTGGGAGCTAAATGGGACCCAAAAAGTTACTCGGAGCCAAATTTTATTTTTTTCATATAACCATGTCCCACTCTAGTGGGTAGTATCGGTAGTACTACCCACTCGAAAATAACCGAGGGAGGAATTACCCACTCGAATGTTTGGAACAAACCAAAACCTGAAATTACTTGAAATAATTGAAATAAGGACGAACACTATTAGAATTTTTTATAAGGAATGCAAAAGACGTACAAAAGAGGGATTATTTTCAACATCGGAGTAGTAGGACCGTATCAGGGAAAGTGATGGGAGGGGTGGGGAGACAATATGGGGATAAAATAATTACAGTATGTTTTATGTCATTATTTTTTGTTATGATTTTTCAAAATTCTCTTGGTCACGTCTCCCCACGCCTTGGTCAAGTCTCCCCGCAGTGGGGAGACTTGACCGAAAAAAACTATCACAGAAAAACTTTTGTAACTTTTCAAAAATTAAATTAAAAATTCTGCAAAAAATCATGAAGACGCACAATAACTTTGCACATTATATCTCAATGACTTTTGAGGGATTGAAGGCTTTTTTTAGAGATTTATGCAGTTTTAGCTGAAAACCTGGTCAAGTCTCCCCAATCTCCCCTAGCTGTTAGCATATCAACCAAAAGAGAAAAGATAGTTATATTTGGATAAATATCGTGTTTAAAAATATGTATGTGAGAGGCATACGAGGTTAGCCAGCATATTTCGAACTGGAACGGGGCTGAAGGGATTCGTTTAACAGATCTGGAGCTAGAACACTATGCGCATGACCAGACAACACGTTTAATGTCACGATACCCGTTACCACAAGCGCAAAGACCGTTATACGCAACCCCAATACGCCAGAAATCACGACTCTCATTCATGCCCTTGGACATACCTTTGGAATTTCTAAGCTTTCATTGTTCGACGAAATTTGCCAACTTTCGAGAGTCCTCCAGCAAGAAATACTGAAATACTCGTTAAAGCTACGCTATCTTTCTTAAATATCACCTTTTAATACCAAAGTTCCTCATTCTCATTAAAATTCTAATCTAAGTGTTCGCCTTCTCATTACCCGAAATGGTGCAACGCGAAAGAACTCAAACTACGGTAATCTGGTATAATTTTTTAGATAAAGCACTCAGGAACCCCATGTGTTCCACTAAAATAGAAGGAGTGCTTTCCATGCTCCATCGAATGGAGAGTTTCCTTGGAACTGTAACGATGTGGTTATGGTCATTTATAGATAAATATGAAACCATCAGTTCTGTGTAGAGAATGTGTGCAGCACAGCCTCTTTCATAATTGCCCTCACAACTACTGTCATAATAATTAGCATAGAAGCGATGCATCATCTAACGAACGTTACGGTGATACGCGAACTACTACGAACATCTTTACTGTCAGGTAAACTATCGTGTGAATAATCATAAACGTTTATATAAATTATTTTCATTTCATCGCGAAACGTCAAACATGGAATGATTTTTGGATCCGTGTATTCCGATCAAAGGTTGTATCTAACATATAACATATGCTCTATCCACCAGATGAAACTTTGTTTCTCTCGTTAATCAGTCGACGAACCGGTGCCAATAATCGCATTTTTCAGCTTTCATCAATTTTTTTCATTTGCTCTTCTAGCGTCGCGTATATTCGGAAAAATTCGGGTGATCTGACTTTAACCCTCGAGCACTCGCGCTGTTGTACTTTGTACAACTCTTCGGGATTTTTCGTTATCATTTAGTTGCAAAGACATTTACCAATGCCAAACCATAATAGGAATACATATTCCTCAGAAATCATGTTTTAGACAAGATACACTCATTTTTGTGCTCTGATATACCTCAAGTGTAACAATACAATCTGAAATTGTTTGATGAAACCAGACTAATAGAACCCGCGATGTGGGAAGTTCGACCAAACAATATTCTGTTCAATACATCTCGTGATCTCGATCATGTGGAAGATTATTTCCTTCGGCAAACTTGTCCAGAAGACCAAGAGCTAATCAGTGGAAGATAAAATAGTTTAATATAAAATTCTGCCGCTAGGTGACGCCAGTGTGCATGTTATTTTTTCAGCTTACTATATCTCAAGATCTAGATTTTTTAGAAACTCAGTATCTTCGACGAAGTTGCTAAGCAGATCAAAACCTATAAGGTGGTATAACGGCTGCTTCAGAAAACTACCGTTAGGCGGCGCTGGTGAGCTTATCAGTTGTTCAACCTAATGTATCTCAATTTCCTAATTTTTAGCGAGTAAGTGCATTCGGCAAAGTTGCTCACGAGATTAAAACCTTCGAAATGGTACATCGAATAATATGGGATTCTTCCACTAGGAGGCGCTAGTGAATTTGAGTATGCATTTTTTTCGACCCACTGTATCTCAGTTTTCTGTCTCTTTGGAAGGTCGTTGTTCTATTTTTTCTTCGAACTAAAACCAACAATGGTGAATATCACCAAGGTAAAGAATAAATCGATGATATTCCGAAGATAAGTTCACATGATTGTCAGATGACGTTCCTCTAACTCAACTAAACTAATTTATTCATTTATAATTTTGGAATATGTACGCAAATAAATGAAGATTTGGAAGTCTTTAAACTCATGTGTACCATTTCTGTAACACCAATCAACAGCTCACGATGGTAATCTGTAAAAGGGACTGCTTATAGCATACACAGAAATAATGACACAACCTTCCCAAGAACAGAAAAATGCTAAACAAGCACAATTGTTCTTCAATTTCTTCAACGTACTGATTTGATTCAAAAATAGTATAGCTCACTTATGACATGAATTATACTATCATACTTCTAAATAGTCGCAATCTTGAGATTCAGAAATCATGAATATGCATGCCCACTAGCGCTACCTAGTGGCAGAATCCCACACTATTCAGTGTTTCGCTTCGTAAGTATTTGTCTCTTGTGCAACTATATCGAAGATACCGTCCTGCTAACAAATCAGGAATTCGAGATACAGTAGGCCAAAAATGGTATGACCACTAGCGCCACGTAGTAGCAGAATATCGAACTATTTTGCATACCACCTCGTAGGCTTTGATCACCAGAACAACATTGCCGAAGACACATATCTGCTGAAAAATCAGACACATTAGATCCATTAGATACAGTAGTTCGAAAAAAAAATGAACTCACTAGCGCCGCCTGGCTGTAGAATGCCATAATGTTAACTCGCCTATCCGAAAGGCCATTATCTACTGCACAAGTTTGCAGAAGAAAGTAGTATCCAAATGATACTGATCACGAAGTATTTTGAAGACTGACTATCTGTGTTGTACAAAGTACAACGCGCGAGTGCTCGTGTTACAAAATTTGGCGCGAGTGCCGGAGAGTTAAAAAGTGCTTATAGGCCCTTTTCGTGTACAATTCTGAGCACGGATTCCCAAAAGTACTCCTCCATAGTGTTGTGGAAGATCTACATCGAAAGTAAACCAGGTTTTACACAATACAAATGCATGATGTAGAACCTGGGAAAAAGGTTTAGACTGAAATTTAGGGACACTTGGAGTTTTTGATGTACTAAAAAGAGGTGAAAATTCCTGCTAGTTTCTAGGATTTCCGAGACCAGGAACCACTTACTTTGGTTTTCTAACAGCACCCTTCAAGGGACACTCTCCGGCCTTTACGAGGAAGTTAAGGAGACCCAGCAAACCAGCAATCGTATATTAAAGTTTACAATAAATTACAAATAATGACAGACTAAATCAAAATTACAAATAGTGCCAGCAAAAATTATGTTTTGTTGTAAAAAGTTCACATAAAATGCAAATCTGTGATCGAAATACAATGTTGACTTGAAGTTATTTATTAGTCCACTACAACTTAAAACAAAATTGTACATGCGGAATATTGTGAAACATTGTATATAAATTAATTTGCAATTGGATTAAACTGCAAATTCGTTCAAAAAAAAAAAAATAGTCACCTCCTTATAGCATTTCGCAAATTCTCTGCCAGACTAGTTCAATATTTGAGCAATAAAAACTGGCTTGAGTACAGAATGTCGGTTGTGATTTGACAGGTATAGAAGGTATCATTAGAGTGCCATATTTAGGTTGGATTATGGTATTTTTAGATCATAATCACAAAGCGATAAAAATGATCAAAAATAATCGTTGCTTGACAGTGTATAAATAGATGAGTACATAGCGGCTATGCTGGGAATACGAAGATCTCAGGTTCGAAACTGGAAGTAAATCGTAGCAGGTAATTTTAATAATTGACGTTCCAGTAACTCCAACCTCACCCATGAAAAACATATCTACCAGTGTGGGCGTACCTGCGTCTTATAACAGAATTATGGAGATTTCATCCTGATTTTTTTATTTTCATATTATTTTTAAAAAAAATACTTCTTGTTACCACATTGGGAACCTTAAGCTGCATAAAACTTCATGTGTAATTGTAAAGTTGATCATATATAAACTCAAAATGATAAGCTAGATGATTGTATAATGTTTCTGATGAGATCAAAATTCGTCGTAAATCACATAGTTCTACTATACCGATTTATTGTACGTATATGACCTCCACTTTTGTTCACATAGAAGAGATCTGTGCATTTTATACAATCAATTCATATCGTTGAAGAGTACGGTTAATCAAATTGCAACTTATTAAAGTGAATCAAAATGTTGGCTGGGGAGAAAATGATTTTCCTCCTTCGACAATTTATATGGCACATTCTAAAATGTTTTTTTGTTGGTAGCCGTAGGCCCAATTGTTTGCAACGAGGAAGTTCATGCCCCGCGGCACAAAAAGGCGTACAGGTAGGCGAGCCATGTTCAAAAGAACAAAGTGTAGAAGAGCAGATCATGCGAAAGGCTCAAAAGGAGGCGGATGGAAAATTTGTTGTTTGCTTAAACTACTCGATTTTTACCGAACGTAATTGCTTGCAAACCAGAATTTTCACTGACAAAAGCAAAGGGTTTTTGAAGAATCCAACCCCATTCTTCGCAATTAAGGCCCCTGTCGGAGGCCATACCATCAATCTCTACTTCCAAGGCGGGTACGCAGGCAAGACTTCTTCGTGCACGGTCGATTGTTGCTTAGTTAGATCCCGCATATATCGATGATGTTAAATGGTTTATATTTGGTGCGGAAGAAGACCATCCAGGGGCCAGGGTAGATGGATATAATTTGTATCGAAAAGGAGACTTATCAGCATTATTTTTGCCATCGGAGAAATACCTTAATCGACCTCCATTGAACCTGAGGGGATGTTGGCCTATGGAGATAGCTTCCCGTTAGCCAACACTATCATGCAGACTTTAGTACCCGCTAAAGGTTTTATCGGTGGAGATGGGAAATTAATGCAACGAAATTTAAAAGAATGGAGTATTTGGTACTTAGCTGTGTAACATTTGAAGTATCAGTAATCAACAAACACATTTTACAGCCCGGTAACAAAGAGTATTTCCAAATAGTCACCAGATATTATCCGGGAATTTTCCTTTTCACTTACACACGCCATATCTGCACTTTCATCACCACGGGTAGAAATCACTCTGAATCTTACTACCCACTCGGGAAAAAAGTGTTCCACCGGCTCTGCAATTAAACATACATTCAAAAGCAGGTGTGTACATTTTAAGGTTGTAATTAGGGGCATCGAGAGCAGTGCTGGGCCCCAGGATTTACATTAGGGGAGAGAGGGTAACGGTGGATCAGCAGGAACTATGAAACAATCGCAATAAAATCATAATGCATGAACATATTCGTCTCATTTCCTCATATTTCATGGTTTCTAATTCTTTACACGTGTTACTGTATTTTGGAAGATTTCTGATCACTCTATCTCTTTTAATGGATATTTGTTTGTTTTATAACGGTCAGAGTAAATTTGCAATAAAAATCATTATTCCATTTTTATGAGTTACCGTTCACCAGATAAATGTTTATTCTACTGTTATTTGTAGCAAATTTTATGTTCAACATTTGCCGCGAACAAAGTTTTTTGGTAACTTGTCATGGTTCTGTGTAATTTGACAATCTTCATATATAGACCCATTGGGTAACTGTAAAACGATGATATATGGGGAACAGTGAAAATTTCTTATTTTTATGATCTATATTAAAATGTGAATGGGTTCCCATTTTCCACAATAAATACAACTCATTAGATGGAAAGTTTGTCAATTTGGGCAAATTTTGTAGAAATTATAGCTTCTTTCATGATTGCATCTTATATGCATATATGGTGGTCCGAAATTACGCGATGATATAGTGATATCTTGCGTAAACAAACGATTTGCGTCTCAAAATAACTTTAATAGGAAGCTTTAGGATCTTTATTCGTCAAAACTAAAGAATGAAATTTGCAAGTAGAATATTTCACTGTAGACGATGTCGTGTTTCATAGTTCCTACCCATGGGGCTGACTGGTACATTTTACCACCGACTGTTTATTACCCAAAAAAGTTATTTCCCGTGAATTTTACCAGCTGAAAAAAATATATGTATTAGTTAACAACAGAGTGAAACTATGCATCACTTTTGGCTACACAAATAACATGTATTATCATCAAAATTAAATCGTATAAACAATTTGTTTCATTGTTACCCCCTCTCCCCTACAGGTCTTTCTAGATAATAATTGGTAGAACAATTGTGTGTATTTAACTGTTTAAATCAAACCATGTTGGATCAGTCTGCTTTAAATTATCGATTAGTAAAGCAACAATCAAATTGATAGTGACATGTACATGTAGTTTTCTGTTCCCAATTTATCGAGGCCTAATTAAGGGGTGGTATTTTAAAGGGGTTAATGGTTAGCACATAGCTTATCTCATGTTAAACAAAAATAACAACAAACGCTTTTCAAATAAATCAACAAACTAACAATTGTAAAGAGCCAATGGTAAATAAAAAGAGCACAATATTAAGTTATACTATTGTTTTCTTTGATCTTAGTAAATGTGGATAGAATTGTATGGAGAATAACTAAATATTTACATCGTTATCAAAATGGGCGAACTCTAGGAAGAAAAGTCTATTTTTGTGTAACATTAACACGGCAGTAACTGATTTCTAAGGCCTTCCTACCAATCCAATCTTAAACGAGATTGAACAGTTAGTAATGCTGGCAGGTAAAGTGTAACCAAGAGCATGTCACTAAGTTAGTGTCGAATTCTGATGAAAGGACTGAGCACTACAGTTATTATCTGTAGAACTGAAGTTGCTGCAATTGGTCGGATTTGATTCCGCTGGAGCAGTTTCAGTTAACTTATGAAATATTGGTATATCATCATTGTCTAAAAAGTAGGGCATGAAAAGATTAAATTTAACTAAGGTTTCTGTTCATCGAAGGGCTTACCGGAGTACATGTATCAAAAATTGTTATTTTGTTAGATCATGGATGCCACAGAAACTCATCAAGGCTCACGATACTAAAATAAGGTAGGTAGGTAATTGGTATCAATAACAGTGTAAACTCCAAGAACTCCCTAGAATAAATACAAAACGTAACCAGCGATCTCTTGAAATCTTATGGTTGTGGTACCCACTCATTTAGTCTCCTAGAATAATATAATAAAGTATTCAAATCAGCTGAGGTTTTGTATCAGTGTTTTCAAACGGGGTTAAATTCATTCCCAGAGGTACGGCAGATGGTGAATTCTTCCGGATAAATTTCGATTTGTTATCCTAATATTTTCATCGACTTAATGTCTCTATATTATAAAGTGAATAATTCAATGGAAATATTAGGATAACAAGTTGAAATTTACCCGCGATAATTCACCATCTTAACCCTCGGTTGAAAAACACTGTTATAGATCCTCCATCACCTTCCTGATATGCAACACTTCGATGAGTCAAGGAGCTAAGATGCATGTAACCAGCAATTATTTAAGAGTTTATAGATGCGACTCATACTAATCGCCATGCTAGAATTAGGATGAGTAAGGTATTAACGAAGTATGGACATCACCCCCCCCCCCCCCCTTCATTAGATCATCCTCACACCCACATTCCCAAAATATGTTAATACAAAGAAACCATTGAACTCATGTTGTTTACGCTAACTAAATAATATATTTTATTGTTTGAAGTGTTTCAGTGACGATATGTTGCTTATCAGGATTGTGGCAGTCATGCGCTTGTGTATACGTGCCAGCTATTAAATGATTGTTTGGATAAATGAGAAAGGCATAATTGCACCACTATTAAGTCTTTCACACTAAAAGTAGTTTGAAATACATAGAAAAATTATACAAACTTGATAGTGTCCATCTTATTCATAGTTCCCTTACGTCAATGCAACACACTCGTAAACATCTCACTCACCGTCATGACGACAAGTCTCATGGCATAAATTCTTGACTACTTATAGCCGCCTTTCATTCAACTGATTACGTAGTAAATTTCTTTGCGAAACGGTTCCACACCAGTCAGTTGCGTTTGACTACTGAAAAAGTGGTTTGGTTCTCGATATAACCTGCTGATACATACCTATGCCTATAAGATTTCTGTTCTCCAACAGTTGCTTGAGTGACGTTTCCGCCGTTCTACATGTGCTGAGTTTCATTATGTAGCGGTGCACATTTAGTTACCAGGCTGAAGGCTTTGGATCGCATAAAAGCCCTACTGTTCAGCGATGCCAGATTGTCGCTGCTTCAAATCCGTAGATTTGTTCTGCAGCGAAAAAAGAAAAAGAAGTATTGTAGTGTTGTTCACCCCATTTTGGGATTGTTTGCCCAAACTCAATTCCAAGTCCAAATTGTGTTCATTAATGAATTGTTTTAGTACTCCATAAATGCTTCTAAAATTATTTTTAATACACAACAGCAGTTAAAAGTATTTTCAGGACATAGTGGCAATGGCAACATTTTGCCAAAAGCGATTTTAAAATAGCAATCCAAACGACTTTGTTAAGACGCACGTTTTTAGTTCTTGGAGCATGTGATATGGATGATATCTGTGCAATTAAATCCACATTATCTATGAAAACCTTGAAATTTTAATTGACATCTCTAGAATTGTTCGGTCTAGTCCAGCGATCGGGAACAAACGCGTTTAAATTTTGGTAAAGACGCAAATTTTACTGAATATTTTTGAGATATCCAAAATGATTTTTTTAAAGATAGACACTCCTGCGATACCGACGCACAGTGTCGCCTAGCCGGACAAAACCTCAAAATTCTATTTTCGATTTTTCATGATTTAGCATTTTTCTCTGTGTGTAAACAAGTTGATTAGAGTCGTCTCAAAATATTCAGTTTTGAAGACGAAAGATAGACTTTTTACAGAGTTTCAAAGGTGAAATAGATGATCAATTCTGAAAAAAAAACTGTATTCAAACCTATGTTACTCAATCATATTATTTTAGTTAAGATTCCGATTAGGGACTAACTGATTTCATTTGAAAGGTTATTCGCTGGATTTTTACTTGCCATTGAATTTAGTTGATACAAGCTCGGTCAGTGTGGCTGTACTTTTTGTGAAACAGTTCGGAAAGATCGCTTGTAGTTAATAACACTTAAAAATCAGCGCACTTTCCGAAAATTAATGTTTTGTTTTGCCCCTTTTTGCCTCGACGTAAAAGTTGATTGTTCAGGATATGTCTGAAGAATGGTAGTGTTTGATTACCCTGGGTTCGTAATATAATTTTTAAATGTCGCTCAGTATTATCTATTATTTAAAAAATGTGTATTTTGCTAAAAAATCACTACACCAAATTTTTTGAAATTGAAATTTGAGATATAGTGCACTTTATATTCGTCAGTATTGAATTTTTGTACCACCCTAAGTTCCAAAATTTTGAGGCAAACAAAAAATAAAAAAAACTGATATAAAATATGAATTTAGCGCCACAAATTTAGCCAAATGTGAAATTTCTATCGAATTCTGACCACTTTTGATGTTTGTCTGACTTTTGTATGGACGGTGATCACTGTGCGACGTTAGATCGCCAAATTTACTCGCAAAAATATCTGTGGTAAATGTTGCACACACGTTGTTCGTACAGAAACCGTTCTTGTTGATTCTACCGTACGAAAAAAGTTTTCAACATATTTTTATGTCAGTAATTGTGAGGTATCGTGATATTTGTTCCATTGCTTTGCCCAACAAATATTCATTTGAAACCTTCGAGCGCTATATGGAACAATAAATTTGAAAGCGCATCCCTTGACCTGAATCGATCTAACATGAGCTGTCTCTCTGGTTATTCTGCCACTAAATTTTTACCCATCGATATTTGCCTTGTTCGTTTGGTTTCATTGAATCGTACGCCGCCTTGAAATCCACAAATAGATGGGGAGTCCGCTAGTCGTATTTTCGAATTTTATCCAAGTTATATCGCAGGATAAACATATGAGGGATTCCATGAGAAACCGGCCGACCGCAAAATATGACCATCGTCGATTCGAACGAAACTTTGCAGGTGTATTCGCTGTATGAATCTCCATGATATTCTCTGGCAATTGGAATATTTTGATACAAGAGTAATTTTTCAAAAGGGCGTAAACGTTTCTACGTGTATGAATTTCAATTTTTTTTGTTCGATTACTGTATTTTATACAGCAAAACTATCTGAGAACAAGTTACAGGGAATGAATACTTCTGTCCGAAAAAAATATACACTGAAAAAAATGTGTCATTTTTCAAAAAAACAAAAATTTATGATAAAAATTTAAATTTCGAAAAAACCCATTTTTTTAAATTTTTATTTTTCGTTACCAAAAACCTAAAGAGAAAAGCAACATTTTGATTGTAATTGCATGATGGAGAAAAAAAATCGGTAAAAAAGTTTTCCTAACAATAACTTCGTACATGTTTTTAAATTTCATACTAATTGACATACAAAATTGTAATTTTATTACAGAATATAATTCTAAGCACCATTTAAAATCAAAATGCATTGAACTAAAATCTTCCAAAATGCGATAGTTTTCGGGATATTTGAAATTTTGCTACTTCAAAAACAATTAATTCGTGTAATTATGCTCTTTTTAAAAGTTATTCGCGTTACCCCATCAAAAAATGTCAAAAATTTAATGTTTATCGTTTTAAAGACGTAAAAGCAACCTTTTTAGTGTATTTGGATCATGGAGAAGCTTTCAATAAAAAAGTTTTCCTAACAACAACTTTTGACATTTTTTTATAATTCTTACTATTTGCAGTCAAAAATACAATTTTCTTTTTGAATATGATTCTAAACGCCATTTTAAATCGAAATGCTCTTAACAAAAATTTTCTATAATGTGGTAGTTCTCGAGATATTTTAACTTTTGTTTTAACAACACAATTATTTTGTTTTATTACGACCTTTTCATAAGTTAGTCGCGTTTCTCCATCAACAATGATAGGTTTTTCAAAAGGCCCGTAAACTTTCTCTTTGACATCAAGGCGATATTGTAAACCATTTGAAAGTTACATGAAAGCAACCAAAATATATTTCAACCATAGGGTCTGTAGAATAAACTATATAGCTGAATCATATGTTGGTTGTTTTCATGTAACTTTAAAATGTTTCACAATATCGCCGTGATGTCAAAGAGAAAGTTGCAGGAAAGTCTACGGGCCTTTTGAAAAACCTATTATTGTTGATGGAGAAACGCGACTAACTTATGAAAAGGTCGTAATAAAACAAAATAATTGTGTTGTTAAAACAAAAGTTAAAATATCTCGAGAACTACTACATTTTAAAATTTTTTTGTTAAGAGCATTTCGATTTAAAATGGCGTTTAGAATCATATTCAAAAAGAAAATTGTATTTTTGGCTGCAAATAGTAAGAATTATAAAAAAAATGTCAAAAGTTGTTGTTAGGAAAACTTTTTTATTGAAAGCTTCTCCATGATCCAAATACACTAAAAAGGTTGCTTTTACGTCTTTAAAACGATAAACATTAAATTTTTGACATTTTTTGATGGGGTAACGCGAATAACTTTTAAAAAGAGCATAATTACACGAATTAATTGTTTTTGAAGTAGCAACATTTCAAATATCTCGAAAACTATCGCATTTTGGAAGATTTTTGTTAAATGCATTTTGATTTTAAATGGTGCTTAGAATTATATTCTGTAATAGAATTACAATTTTGTATGTCTATTAGTATGAAATTTAAAAACATGTACGAAGTTATTGTTAGGAAAACTTTTTTACCGATTTTTTCTCCATCATGCAATCACATTCAAAATATTTCTTTTCTCTCTAGGTTTTTGGTAACAAAATATAAAAAATTTAAAAAAATGGGTTTTTTCGCAATTTAAATTTTTATCATAAATTTTCGTTTTTTTGAAAAATGACACAACATTTTTTTCAGTGTATATTTTTTTCAGATAGAAGTATTTATTCTCTGTAACTCGTTCTCAGATAGTTTTGCTGTATAAAATACAGTAATCGAACAAAAAAAAAATTGAAATTCATACACGTAGAAACGTCTACGCCCTTTTGAAAAGTTGCTCTTGAGTCAAAATAATATTATTACCTGTGGAAAATATTTAGTCTTGCATGACGGTGAAACGTGTAAAGTTTCATTGGAATCTAAGATGGTCGGTCACGATTTTAAAGATTTTCGGACGGATCTTCGTGGAATTCCTCAACTACATCATACAAGGACCGTAGTACTGATAACGTTCACTTTTTAGCCGAGATAGAAAGCTTCGTAACGAAAAATAACATGCAACACGTCGGCGAATATGAAAACGTCAAAACCAAGACCCAATGGAAAATGAGATGACGGATACCCACCTACACGATTAGGCACCACGCATTAACACAGATTACATTAAAAGATTCATGGCGAAGTATGGAGAAGTGGGATCTGAAATAAACGACACTTGGAGAAAATTTTTCCTTAAGATTGTCAACGGTTTTCGGGTGACACGATTGCGGTTGAACCAACCTATACCTTCTTACTTGACTTTCGAAGGCAGATCATCTCAAGGCATTAGCTACATCCAAAGAACGCTATGCACACACTCTCGGCAGACGCCCCCATGTCAGTTCGATAACAATACTACCACCAACAAACAGCCTTCAATTTCTGGTGATATACCAAAATTGGCCAAAAATAATTATATTAACGGGTGTTCAATAAAAAAATGAGAATTTTTTCAGTCATGTAGTTAAAAAACAAAAAAAAATCAACGAATTCAACATTTTTCTAATAAAAACATGCTGTTTATTCTTCAAAAAATCGTCAATGAATATTGTAGAAGGGGCCCTGGTCGGGCCGAACGACACAACATAGTAGCGAAAGAACTAACGCAGGCATAGCGACAGATATCCCGAATGGTCGTCCAGATAAGTTCAGAATAATGATACTCTATCTACAGCAAGCAAATGACGTTAGTGGGAACAAGGCTTGTATGAAGGACTACCGCGTCTAAATGCCCGCTTACATAGTTGAGATCGACGATGGGGTTATCGATCCGAAATTGTGCGTGGATCTACTGAAGCACGGGGTTGGCTGTTTCAAGGTCCCTTTGCATCATTGCGCGAAGGTTTTCGAATGGAAATCGCACTTGATGGGACAAAATTAATTACGTCTTCTTGGACATGAATCCTCTGCCTGTTCGGCTATTGTACCAAGAATCGTGAGGATGACTTTTGCATTGAAAACGCTGAAAAATATGGTGCCTATTACGAGAGAGTCCATATGAACTAGGGTCCTAGGAATCTAAAGCATTCCCTTTAGAGACGATTTAAGCACTCTTGCAGAAAAACTAAAAAGAGCTATGCCACTCACCACGGCAAATCATTATGCTCTTTTGGAAGGATATCACTCTGATGATCCCCATACAAAGTGATGCAAAGTTGACCAAAACCGAAAAAAAAAATAATTCGAAGAACTCAGTTTTTTCTCGAGCAAAAACTGCATTAGTGGTGCAACCCTTTAGTGTTTACATTGTCTTCTTTTTCAGTGTTTAGTTCACTTGGAAATGATACATTATTTTGACTTATTGCATGATTTATCCACAAAACAATTAAAAAACCGGTTATGATTTCAGTGCCCTACTGAGGTTGGCGCACTTGGCGGGGGCCAACCTGGCCAACCGCACGCTACGGCTCTGAACACAGATCATGCACCCAGAGCAGATTTCTATGTGCAAGTTCTGCAAAAAGGCACTGCACCACGGAAAACCTTTATTGACTTATTGGACGTCTAAGGCACCAATACAGCTACAATGTGTATAGACAACATAATATAACGCTATTACTATGTTCACACCACAGAGTTAAAACATGTTATAATAATTGGCAACAAGAAAAACGTTGTCAAGATAGCGTTAAAACACGTTTTAACTCATAGTGTGAACGTAGTATATGTTTACAATTGGCCATCTGATTTCACCTCATTTTGCAAAAATTCCACCCAATTTAACCTCAATCTCGCACTAATACAACTGCACATGGATTAGTCAATGCAGAAGTAGCTACCTACGAATCTAATAGGAACAAATGTTCAACCTACAATAATCGCGCCCAGTGCCTCCATGGCAACAACCGGTACCACCACCAAAGAAGCGAACGCGGAAGTGGACGGATGCGTTCGTCCGTGCAGTCGCATTACTGTTAGGCGCTGCACAGTGGATCCACTTCATACAAAAGCTGCACAAAACCTCAAAAGTAGTTTAAAATGACTGAAAATAGCATCTAAGGGTAATTTTGGTACGCTGAACTCAATTTTGATTAAATTAGGACGCCAAAATGAAAATTAGACAGCCTAGGGTGCTTCTATTTTTTTTTAAATTTCGCAAAAGTGAATTTTATTAACTTTTCAAAACAGATACTTCGTAAGTCAACGGAAACATTTTGATTTCCTAGGGTAGTCCTTAATAACGATTTAACTAGGGTGGTTCCAATTTATCGAAATCTGGTGAATAAAAATGATGTATTTTTATACATTTGTTTGTAGAATGTTCAGTCCAATCTGAAACCTGTTTCAATCCACCTAGCGGTGCAATTGTGCCTTTCTCATTTCTCTAAACTATGGCACGGAGGCTTTTTATTTTCAACATAATTGTGGAAATGTCCATTACATTCTTAGTACACTTTGCACTTATACACAATGGCATGCCAGCCACGAACTTGATGACGTGTCGACGGTGAAACGCTTGAAACAAAAAAATATCATACTCCATTAGCCTAATCAGCATTAGATCAATGTTATCTGCTTGCTAACTCATTTTGTCATGCGGGGGTGGGTATGTGAGGAGGGCGAAAGTCCCATGAACGAACGACTCCCCAGCTTAAATTGGTATGCTTTGTGATATAGTGGTGGTTTAAAGATGATGGGGTTGAAAGGGAGGGGTATGAGGGCTGGATGGGGTGGTGGTCTGAGGGGTGATTTAAGGAGATGTTTAAAGGAGGGGAGTGAACAGTAGAGGGGGGTGTAACCCCTCTCCGTAAACCATCAACTACGCCCCTGTTAAAATCCAGAAACCTTATGCGAGTCGAAAAAAATTAGGGGTTAGGTTGACTTTTTCAGAGTGATTGCATAACCTTTCTATATGAGAAAGGCAAAAATGTGCCAAAATCCAAAAAAGTGAATCCTCGTCAATTTTTTTTCCAGTTTGCATCAAATCTCGACGTTTCATGCACCTTGAACACATTTAGCATCAAAAATAAAAATTCTATTTTTAATTTTTCCTATAGTTTATATGAGAAATTTCTGTGTGGCCGCACTCTGAAACCCGTAATTCCGGAACCAGAATTCCGATGGATTTAAAATTCAATAGCAGTCGATGGGAAGGTTGCACCTTTCATTTGAGACTAAGTTTGGGCAAATCGGTCCAGCCATCTCTGAGAAAAATGAGTGACATTATTTAACACATACGCACATACATACACACACGCACACATACACACACATACATACACACATACACACACACACACACATACAGACTTTTTCCGATCTCGACGAACTGAGTCGAATGGGATATGACACTCGTCCCTCCGGGCCGGGATTAGGTTGACGTTTTTCAGAGTGATTGCATAACCTTTCTATATGAGAAAGGCAAAAACCATATATACTAATTTATGAACGTATGAATAAAGCTATAAAAGATAGCATATCTTAAGGTGTTTGATAGAATGCCTTAAATTCTTGTTTATTTATTTATAGTTATCGCCAAAGCCACTAAAAGATGACAGCACACCAAAAAATAATAAAATTTAAACGACATGTAAACCAATACGAATGTAAACATACAAAGCTTGAATCAAAAATTTGATTACAAATTACATTAAAATCAATGCACTCAATTGGAGCATCAAAAAGCATATAATTTTACACTCGCATTCGTGTAATATTACATGTCGTTCCTTTTACAGCAATATTCGAGTAAAAATACATTGAAGTGCATTGGTTTTCCATTTAATGAAACTGTAATTTTCAATCCACGTGCAAAATTATAATAAAATTCGTTGAAGAAAGCACGTCAAATCGTGTGTATTTGTGGGGGAACTTAATTTTACATTTATATTCATGCTCCAAATATGTGCATGAAAAAAACTTAAAATTACAAAATATTTTTTTTCTGTGAGATTTAATTGATTTTGATGAAGATCTCAAATCATGCACTACTTTATTCTATTCACAGTTGCTCATACGATGCATACTGCAGCTAAGCCGCTTAATACTTTTCCATTGATTTTCAATTCCAAATATCTCTCCTCATGGGTACTTACTTGGTTTTTCGTGCAAAAATATCCTGAGCATACTTTGCACTGTTTGCGCATGCTTTAAAATAGAGGCGTGAGCGTTTTTGCATGAAACTCTCGTCAATTTGGAAGTGAATTATTGAGGGAGTTTTTGAATTTGATTGTTGATTGTGATAGATTTAATAGGGAGTTTGCATTTGAAAATAAATGTTGCATCACTGGCCAATAACTAAAAATCGGGTAGAAAAAAGCACTTCACACACTTACGCGTTTACTTTACATCGGTCATTAATAACGATCAATAGGGGAACATGGGGAGACTTGACCAGGTTTTCAGCTAAAACTGCATAAATCTCTAAAAAAGCCTTCAATCCCCCAAAAATTATTCAGATATAATGCACAAAGTTATTGCGCGTCTTCATGATTTTTTGCAGAATTTTTAATTTAATTTTTGAAAAGTTACAAAAGTTTTTCTGTGATCGTTTTTTCTGGTCAAGTCTCCCCATTGCGGGGAGACTTGATCAAGGCGTGGGGAGACTTGACCAAGAAAATTATGACAAATCATAACAAAAAATAATGACATAAAACATACTGTAATTATTTTTTCCCTATTGTCGAGATCCTTATGTAGCAGTAAAAAATATAAAAGGGTTGCATTTGATAAATTTTGATTTTTTTAAATGCATTTATTTTTAAGGATTAACTGTACTGCTTGCATTGCATGTTTACACGTCACGAAATCAGTCCTACTATCGCTAACTTTGCTTACAAATTTTAAAATATAAAGACTTATGTTTGGGGTGGGATTTTTTTTATGGCGTGAATAACATTAACAGTAGATACCAAAGCATAATAAATATTAGGAATTTTGTATCTTTCTTCAGCTGATCGCCACTTGGTCAAGTCTCCCCATAAAATCTTGGTCAAGTCTCCCCAACATTAGTTATTGCGTTCAATTTCATGCGAATTCTAGTAATAACTATTCCAATGTTCCAGTTTATGTAAAATCATTTCACTGCTTCACAAGGATTAAGATGGTATATTAGTCCTTTAATAGTAATTAGTAGTGGAGTAGATATGTCCATACAAAGTTTGATAAAAAATTACATCATTTAATGCAAATTTATTAATCACGTAATATTTTCTGCAAGGAAAAGATTTTTTACTCCAAACTTCCAAAATTACCTTAAGGGATCGAAACAAGTATAAAAATATTTTTGAAAAAAAATTAAGAATCAAATAGAAGACGCCATAGCCGAAAATAGAATTTTGCGCTTGGTCAAGTCTCCCCATGTTCCCCTACCTACCGAAGAAATTGGATTCATGGAAAGATATAATAATAACTGTGAAAATATAGAAACACGAGCCATAGTTGCAAGACGGATAAAGGCATACTTATAAATGTATCAAGGAAATCGCCTCAAACCCTGAATTCACAAAAAGCGTTCAGAATTCACCGGTAAAAAATAATGCAAAACTTCATGAAATAAAAAAATACCATGCGTCTCCATGATAAAACTAATTTTACAAATGACCAAATATCAACCTTCGGCGCAAAACGGCGCAAAGTGACATCATGAAGCTTTGAAAATTCGATAAAATTCTACGTCAGTTGTACTAGATGAGATCCTTCAACATGCTTTTACCGATAAAGATATGACACGCTCAATGTAAATAAGTCCGCGTTAAACAACTTAGTTAAATTGACTTCAATTGGTAACATTATAAATACTCATTATTTCTCAAATCGAAATACACCATTGCATTCCTGAGATGATTTTCTATTAGAAACGCCTATATGTGTTGTTAAATTGTCATTGTAATACCTATTAAACCGAGATGAATTAAAATGAACAAAAACTTTTTGTCACTCAAATTCTTGCAGATTTCCAAGACCTTGCACGCTTCAAAAAATGTAGGACTTATATTTTTCAATCGATTGACTCAAAAATTTAGCGAATACAGCTTTAGGTGCATTACATTTGGGAGAAAATGTAAAAGGCATGAAAATCGATAAATTTTTGGGGTTTTGTCCAGCCGGCCCCATTGTGCGCTGTATTGTTTTCTGCAAAAATACTTTGAATTGGCTTCTGAATATTTTATAGTGTATTTCGTCGATTCAAGCAATAAAAACTCAATTTTTGATCTTATATATTAAATAGACAACACCTTTAAGTCATCGTATAACAATTTAAAAAGGCAAATGCAAAAAATACAATTGTACCGGGATTTTTCACTTATATTCCATCAATTCAGTTATACTTTCATTTATCCTTTTTTATTTCGACTATGTTAGTGACATTTTCTTTTTTACATTTTAACGACATTCAATTAGCTAGAGATTACTGGGTAGAGAAAGTTATGAAACTTAGAGCCATAGTACTCAAGTGAGAGCAAGGATGTGAAGTAAACAGATCGGCAAACTAGAAGTGGCAGGGTCATTAGAACAGGCTTTATATCGTACGGGCTTAATCTTTGTCTTCTGCTAATGAGGGTCGAGTTTAGTTATACTTTCAGGCAATAATTCGAGCTCCCCTAATAGGACACGCGGGCCGTGGCAATCGCTCCGGCTAACCCACTTTAAGTACGATTCACACGATACATCAGGCTTCCGTCACCGGTACGGAACGTCAAGATTAGTTACATGCAGTTAAATGGAAACATTCACACACAACATCAACGGCACGGAACGTTTTGACGTACGGCACGTGTGAACGGGCACAAGAAAAAAATATTAAACTTATCCTGACGGAACGGTGACGTTCCGTTTACGTTGACGGAAGCTGATGTATCGTCTGAATCGTCCTTTATTCCATCCTATAATCTCTTTTACTTCAATATGTTTCATCAGCATTCAGAACTTCATCTCTTGCGGGAGACAACTTAAGAGAGCAGAGGTTTAGTTGTTCTATTCTATTCTATTCTAACCCTTACACAGCCAGCATTGAAAAGCATCCTGGAAAACACTGCAGTTAGTCTGTAGTGTTTTTCTTGTGAATATTAGTATTTGAAGTATATTTTCATATGTCGCAAATATTAAAACGGCCAGGCCTACTGTGCAGAGTTGGGTTTGAAGATGTTTCAAAATTAGACGGCAATTAAATTATTCATTTAGTGAATATTTTTATTAACGAATTGTTTTGAATCTTACAGGAGGAAGAAACGAGGACAACGGACCATTTCAGTTTAAAGGGAATACAATAAATCGTTGGGAGTGACTTGGCAAAGAAGATTAATGTCACTCCTTTGATCCTTTGGGATGGGACAGAGGTATTTACAGAGGTATTATTTGCTCTGGCTAACGAGCCTAGGTTAAAGCGCCTTTACTCATTTTTAAACTTACCGTGCCGGATTAATTGCGTATAACGATCCTTATGGATATACTGCAGATAGTGAAAATAAAAAGTAATCCAATACTTAGAAGTAATAAAATCACTAACACTACAGAAAAAATTACATAACCATTTGAAAATATAAACAATATAATCAGAACGCTCTCACCGGTAATCGCAGATATATGACACTGCATTGTGGCCCTGTCGGCGTAGGTTGTGGATTGATGTCTCGCTTCTGATGACGATGATGAAGTGTCAGTTTTGCTGCTGGATCTTGCTAGCTGCGATGTATATTGTAGCCACAGTTGGGTCTATCAGTGGCGTTGATTTCGCTCTCATTGTACGATTACCGATGAAGCGAACAGCTCACTGCCATCCAGCAGTGGCCCGCCGGTGTCCGTATCACGCACCATCACGTCGAATCTACTCGAATGCCTTTCTAGTATCCTGTACGCTGAGATCACTTCCGAACACAGCCAGCCGCTGCTGGTTCTGCTCGTACGAGCAGCACAATGACGCCAAAATCGTTTTATTGAACTAGCTATTCACCGTATAGCACTTCGTGTTCCACCACCGAGAATTCGTTGGAAGTGGTCCAACTAATGAAGCTTCTGAAACTGCAGCAAAATGGTGCAGTGAAAAAAATTCCAAGAGAGCAGAGGCTTAGTTGTGAATACAAAGTATGTTTCCAATTTTGGATTATCATCAATCCAGATTCGGATTGGGACGAAGTCGAACCGGAAATCCCTCGACTAACTGTATTTATGGTTCTTTAAAAACTTGCACTTGATGATGAGATAAAAACTGTAACAACCATGTTTGTCCGTGCAGGGTCACGGCAAAGCAAATTGTTTACGCCTTCAATCCGTTGTTCGAAATCTGGGCAAGGCGACGTTAGGAGTGGAATAACTAAGTTATAAATGGCGGGCCATTTTTTTTCTAAGCTGAATGTTGTTAAGTACTAAAAGTAGCATGTATGTTTTTCTTCGACCAAAAAGAGATCAAGAACACCTTTTTATTTCATTTCGTTATATTTTTTTTTTTCAAAAGTGTACAAAATAGTAACTTTTCAGATCGAAGAATATCGCGACTAATCTGTGTCTTACGACCATTTCATTGCTAGTTAGTTCATTAAAATCGGTCAATTAGGTCGCCCATAGATTTTTTTAAATGCCAAACACTACCAACAATTTGGATCTTCCATCAAAATTGTTATTACTCTTAATTTCGGTGACCTGTTTGAGAAATTTTGACTCATTTCGTTACTATGGATAAACCACCACGTGTCGCAATCGATTGCCCAGCAGATGGCAGGGGTCATTGACTAGCAACCCCCTCGTTAACTATTTAGAACAAATCATTTCACCCATCCATCATTTTATATTTGCTAGCCATAGAAACTAGTGCTAATATTAGATACGACTAGGTTTAAACAAATTTATCAACCAAGTCATCGCCATTCTTGGCCCAGCAATAAAGTGCTCTGAAATGCCCTGCAAAGGTGTCGCGTGATTATTACTCCATTAGCGGCGTGGTTCCATCGTGGAGTAGCATACCACTTCCCCTTCTGATGTGTGCTGAGGCATAGTTTCGCCAAGAAAAGAAGCTCGTAAAGGATGGCAAGCCAGAATTAGAAAGCGAAAAACGCTTCACTTCAGACCCTATAGCACCGGTTATTACTGGACATCGCAAACGTTCGGTAAACTGCTTTCGCCATTCTTGACGTTCGTGTCTAACGGCAACAATGCTATCAATCTAGCTACAATATGTAGGGCATGGGCATATAGCTGGTTCCGCGTGCGGAAGCGGCCACACATACAGCACTCACATAACCATTTTCCAAAAGGGTTTCGCTTTTTAAATAGGCGTTCTATGATGGAACTGCTTGGGGAGTTTGGGGAAAGATGGATAAAAAATGTGATACTGGCAATTAAAAAAGCTGCCCTGCGGGAAGTATAATATCCACGTTAGCACGCAGACGTTACTAAGGTGGTCAAGCGACTAACCAATGAAGATTGGTTCTGATACTATTCCTTTTGATGCGATAAAACAAATAATCGTGCGACGCAAAAGGAATCGACCAAGAACATGTACTGGAAACATATTGTACCCTGAATTGAGACTGGTGGCGATAAAAAGGAAGACTTGAATTCCCAACAATAAAAACAATCAGATCTCAAATCTAATGGTAGAACGAAAATATCACCACAGCTTGCAAACACACCATCCAACCCCAAATTCCTTCCTAATCCACGGCGTCATCGTTTCTACCCCGACGTTGTTGTCGGCAGCAAGTAATTTAATGCTCCGACAAAGGCATATTCAGGTTATGTTCTTTCTTTGGCTACTCGATTCAACATGTACCTGTATACATGCAAAAATGGGAAACAATTTACAATCACAGAATGTTACCCCCCGGCGGCCAACACTGGGTGGATTGGATGGAAAATGGGATGTTCTAGGAAAATATGCTTCAGTCGCTTGATGCAGCTAGAAGTGTTGAAAATGTTTGCCACCGAGATTGAACACAAATAGGATCGAAATTAAAATTTTATTTAAATCCTAGAGTGCACAAAGACCCCCCCCCCCACCTGCTATGAGCTACGAATCAAGAATCAAGTGGTCCCTTCCATCAACGCAGTACAATCAAATGGTTTGATTTGTTCGGAACGGATGTCGGCGACGACATCCAGCAGCGTTGCCGTGTGCGGACTGCGGGTCTAACCAACACACGAAAGCCCATCACCGCGCGCCATAGCTTTGGTTCTTTGGTTTGGGATTCGCTGGCTGTTATGACTACCCGGGTGTGGTATTTTTAATGCCCTACAATAGCTATCCCCTGCACCACCCGATCCCCCGCCCAACCCAGGACTGATGGTGGCGTGGGGTGGCATGGACAAAGAAGTTGGTGGTCAACAAGTGTGATGGGGTGCCGGCGGGGAAAACGTAAATTAAGGATCCAAGTTCCGCTTCCAAGTGGGGCCGACTGTAACAGTTTAGTCGCGAGTTTCGTGTGGACTTTGGTCAGTTTTGTTGTGACCGCGATTCGAAACGGTAGTCTTGAAACAACGTTCTCCCTCGGGAGTGGGAAATATTCAGGGCCATTAGTGCTGCTAAACTAGCTAATTGACTCTGGAGGAGAAAGTGTTGTGTCTCGATGCAGTTTATGGTTAATTAAATTCAAGTTCATGGTGAAGTACATGCCGTAGTCCGGAAAAGAAGGTGATTTGAAGGTAATTCCGTTCGATTTTATAATTTAACAAGTTAAGGGCCTCTGATTGCTTCTGATAAGTACCGAACCATTTTTGTTAGTCTTACTCATTAAGTCATAAAAAAGTTGTTGCTTCCCTTCGGTAGAATAAATTATTTTTGATATTGGAGAGGGGGTGAATAAGATTAATCTAGCGAGAAAAAGCTTTCTGAATTCTATTGGAGTACATAGAGTGTTAGTACACTCAGTGAATTTCCATGCAGAGGTGTAATAGTATTTTCTTTAATTTTCATTTCAATCCATAGTGGCTTTTGCCGAAACCGTGCGATATATTTATTACACCTAAACTGTCGAATTTGAGCTAATAACGACTTCGTAGAAATTTTTATCATTTTTATTACTTTTTCAATGTCATTCTGACAAGCTGGGTATGTTCCGTAACACGGCTTGAATCATCAAAATGAACCACTTTCTATATTACAACATTGGCTGATCTTGTGTATTTTCATAGTAATTCGGCAATTTCTGAAAAATATAGCATGGCTGGACAGAGAATGGGCAAAAATCTGAAACGAAAAAAGCAGTTTTTTCCACACCGTGTGTTAGATCTTCATAAAAATCAATCAGCTTATGTAGAATATTGTTACAGTACTGCTATACACATTTTTCATAAACGCATGATTTTTCCCATCTCGAGTATTTTCAAAGATATTGGACATTTATTGAAAAACAATAGTTTTTTTCAAATCATCTATAGCTCTACTGGAGACAACGAAATTATTATTATTGAGGTTTTTGAGGATAATATAGCACTTCCAATTGCAACTAGAGGCTCTAGTCTAGAGCTGGCTGCCCGTTCAAAATTTATTACATTCGCGAATTTCATCAAAATTTACCCAATAACTTCTAAGTCGCATGAGCTAGTCCAATCCTATGATACGTAGACAAATAACTTTCTGGAGCATGCTGAAGCTTTATTTACAATATTTAAGAAGTTATGTGAAAACAAGTTTTTAGGGCGTAATTCACAAACATCCTTCGAGTGTACTACAAATAGTAATTTTTGGTCTTCAGTTCCCTAACATTTCCGGAGACTTCATCTTATGTTTCGTTATTTGAAAAAAATGTATCAAATATCTCACTTGAAGGGGGAACAATTGAACAATTTTTCGTGCGATTTCGGCGATAAAACCACTGTGCAATCTATTGAAAATTAAACGAGTGACAGATGATCTTCTGAGGCCTCTCGAAAAAACAAAACTGTTTATCTTCGATATTTCAATTTTTGTAGCATTTAAGAGCCAAAAACACAACATTCGTTGAGCAGGTAAACTGCTTTTATAAAATGAATAATTATTCAAAATCTTCTCTCAGAACTATTTCAAGAAACATCTCTTCCAATGATTTTTTTTGTTATTTTTGTGTACAATTTTAATCATATTTACACTAAACCACTGGGCATATGCAACGTATTGCTAGTATAGAAGTTTTGTTTTTGATTAGAAACATAATAAAGTCAAAACGTGGCTTCGTTTAACGAAATAATGCATATAATCGAAGACTCCATATCAAGAAGACTGGCAACTCTGTCCAGAATCCGGAGACAGTAACAGCAACGCCACTTGCGGGTAAAGGTGGTACTTTCCATAGTGATGCACACACACATATACATTTTTACATAAAGCTTCCTCCCTTCTTCCAGTAGAGGCGCTGTAACCTCTGTCGCTTCTCGTTTGTATGGGGGAAGGAAAGAGATATCAGTCTTCTTGATATGGAGTCTTCGATATAATGCTAAGACTCGTGACTAAACGATTACCTTTTAATGTAGGGGCCCCTTTTTCCTAACGAGAACATCGAAATCAAGCCATTATGAATGAATAAATGAATGTTCTTTAGAGCACAATAACTAATTAAGTGGAAAGGGGCCATACACTAATTACGTAAGGGCATATGGGGAGGGGGAGTTTCAAAATATCTTACAAATTCTTATCTGAGGGGGAGGGAGGGTTTGTTATTTCTTACGTAATATCATAAAAAAGTTTAAAAAATTAAATCCATAAGGAAAATATTCTTTTTAATAAGAACAAGGAATTATTTTCATTTGTACCATATAATCCTTGTATATCAAGCAATATAAGTAATTTTTTGGCCTTACAATTTAAAAATGTTGACACCCTTCGTGTTGTTAAACCGACTTTGTTATTTTCAAACGTTCGATTCAAACCCGAAAGGTATCTGGAAAATGTTCTAACATGCGATTGTCAAAGATCTTGAATGTCGAATATTTCCAGAGTGTGAACTGTATTTTAATTCAAGAAAATTCGAAGATGGTTAACTCGGAGCTATGCGTACGATAAGCGTCACAGCTGGAACTCAGAATAAATTCATGCCAGAAGAGGTTATAAATTCTTTTAAATTCTACATCACAAGAAAATAGATTCAAAGCAAGTGGAATATAGCATAGCAGGTGATGTGAACCAAATTGGAGTTACTGAATATCTGACAACAGTTATTCTTTCTACTGGGCGAGATTGGCATGCAATTAAAATTCTGCAGATGATTACAGTTAAATTTTGTCATGAGTTTTCTTGTAATAATTCCATATATATCGTTTTCGCTATCTTATTATTTGATGAATTAACAATTCGAATTTTTAATTACGATAATCATGATAAGATCTTATGTAGGGAGAGGGGGAGTTCACCAAAATCTTACGAACTCTTTCCTGGGGGGAGGGGGAGGTTGAAAAGCTCTAAAAAAGCCTTACGTAATTAGTGTACGGCCCCTAAGCGGAGGGATTTTTGTTTCGACTTCATCTCACTAGTACCTGGCATTGAGTATTCTGTCTAAGAATCGAAGCCTACCAAATTAAAAACCTGTTTTAATCCACCTAGTGGTGCAATTGGGGCTTTCTCATTTTTGACATAGATGGTTATGAACAATATAAGGGGAAATGTCTATTACATTCTTATTACACTTCGCACACATTTACAAGGGCACGACTGCCACGAACTTAATGAGTAAAATGTCGTCGATTACGCACTTGCAACAAAAAAAACGCTTTTAATCCACCTAACAGTGTGATGAGACATTTCTTATAACTCTAATCCCTCTCTTCGGATATATAACATTTAGAACTTGATGCTTCGCGATGTTTTTGATAACACATACTACATGGGATAGTGGCAGGACTCAGAGAATCGCTCAAATCAGCATAGGACAACATCAGTGCTATAAAATCTCAAATCAAATTAATGGGAAAGCGAAAAAATGGTCCATAAAATAGACATACAAACGAATTATTGCTAATGCTCTGTTTATAAAATATCTAAATTCCTAAAAGGGTTATGTATATTGTACTAAGCCAAAAAATCGATTTTTTTTTTGAATCGATTTGAAGTTTATACTTTACTCAAATTTCCAACGCGACTGAGAACTAAGAAATCAACGCTTTTTCTTGAAAAGGGCGATACTAGCAGGGACACCATCCAAAGAAAATCAACAGTGAATATTTCCAGACTATTTGGTTTATTTCCTTTTTCAGAACTATTGTGTTTTGTACATCCTAGATTGCATGATTCAGTGATCGAAACCCAAAACTTCATGAAGTATTTGAAATTATTAAATTAAAATTTGTTTGCTATTGAAATTGACAAAATGATAGTATCGCCCCTTTGGCGATTGTTTACTTTTTCGGTCCCACCTATCAGCATTGAAGTATCGCCCTTACGTTTTTTTTACAATACCAATTTTACAGGTGGTGGGGTGAAAATAGATCTTACTGTCCAAGCAGCATAATTCCGAAACTGTAATTTTTGAAGTTTTAAAATTCTGCAGAGTTAATTTTTCAGAAAATAGTAACAGAGTTCGTGTCTAGCGAATTTGTTGAGACTTTATTGTAGTCATGAATATTAACCTGAGAAAATTCACCATAAATACTTCATGGACGATATACCGTCAAAATAATTTTATCAAATGATGCGCTGTTTAACGTTTGTAAAACTCATCGAAGATACTAAACCTCCGAAATTGGCGGTTTCAAAATGATGCTATCTTGACCTTAAATTACTATTTTTGAACATTTGACCTATACATATAATTGGTCATACAACAAATCGAACAGGACCTGCTAGAATAGAATGGAAATCGTCATTTTTCATAAATTTCTTTCTACATTCGGAAAGTGTTATCCTCGTTATTATATATTACGTTTTCGTCTCAACTCGACGCATTCCCAAAATAAAAACCTGTTTTAATTCACCTAGTCATGCAATTGTGCTTTTCTCATTTGTCCAGACTACGATTCCATGGCTGGATCGACAGCCACGATCTTGAGATACTATGTGATACTGAAACATCACTTGAAACCAGCGGCGAATCATGGAGAAAGATCCGGGAGGTCCAGGTCCAGCCGAAAATTTTCAACTTGTTAAGAAATTTTAAACTAGTTTTAATTTTAAAGTAGCAACCCCTCACTGCATACTCGCTCCGGGCTGGTATGATTGACGATTTTTAGAGTGATTACATAACCTTTCTATATGAGAAAGGCAAAAATGCACCAAAGTCCAAAAAATCAATTTTTGTCAAACATCTCCATGTTTCATGCATTTTAAAGTCTTTTGGCATCAAAAATACAAATTTGATTTTGAAAATTTTTCATTTCAGTTTATATGGGAATTTGCTGCGTGATCGCACTCTTCAACTCGTAACTCCGGAACCGGAAGTCCAATCAATAAAAATATTCAATAGCAGCCGATGGGAAGGTTGTACCTTTCATTTGAGACTAACTTTGTGCAAATCGGTCCAGCCATCTCTGAGAAACAGAGGTCACATTTTTTTCCATATACACACATACACACACAGACATTTTCCGATCTCGACGAACTCAGTCGCTTGGCATATGACACTCGGCTCTCCGGGTCGGGATTAGATTGACGAATTTTAGAGTGAATGAGAAAGGCAAAAACATTGTTAGCAAATGTTGAAAGTTATGCATTTTTTTGGTGAGCAGTTCTATGTTTCATAGACATTAAATCAATTTTAACTTCACTTCCTATTAAATAAAGACCCTTACTACAGTACATTTCTACAAAAGCGAGCTCAATTTTAAAAGAAATCTGAGGATTATGATTGATTACAGAACTCTGGAATTTTCTATTGGAATGTTTTCAGGCAGGAATTTGATATTGATGCTATTAGACAACTGTGAAATCAAGACCAATAGATCAGTTACATATCAGGACCCCATTCCGACAATTTATCAAAAGTCCTCATGATGTTTACAACAACAGGTTATTAATCCACGGATCAGATAATTGTTATTGTAAAATTTAATTAAATCAGTCTGCATCAATAAATTTTCAACTTCAATCCAATATTTTTTTTTGGGTGTGGTGGGGGTTAAACCCCAAAACCTTCTTTTGGCTACGCCGTTGCTTGGAGTTATTTATTTCGATTTTCATTTTCCGATATGTTTCAGGTCGATACGATGGTTATAAGTTAGAAAAATTGCAGTCAGAGGGTTCGCACAAATGAACATTTTTGTACTGATAAGTTATCAAGTTCCTTCCAGACAACTTGGAAGTGTTCGGTGATTTTTTCTAACGGTTATAGATAGTAAAATGAAATACAAAATTAGTTTTATCGAAATAATGTTTAGCTTATTTCAATGGATTATTACTATATTGAACAATAAATAGGCGACAATGAGTAATCAACAAACAACAAGCCATAACTTTTAAAGTATTCAAAATAGATATTTAAAGTCTTTAGTAAAGTTATTCGCAAAAGTAAGAGCTACAAATTTGCTGAAGACATCATTTCGATATAATCACTTCCAAGATAATTTGTGAAAATATCTCACTCATAGGGGGATTAATCAGCAAAAGTACAATACCAAAAGAAAGGGCATATTACCTCCATTAAATTCTCCGAAGATATTATTGATCTAAAATAAGCCGTTTTGGCGTTAATAATAGATTACATTTTTTGGTCATATTTCTGGCAATGGGAAATGATGAAAATCTTTCGTCCGCATTTAATGTTAAATATCTATTTTGATAATAGTCCGATTTCAACAATCTATAGCTTGTTCGAAAGGTGTTCGTTAAAGCTATCTAAAAATATATAAATTGTTAATCTATATTGTCAATTTCGGCAGATAATTTAAAAAAACTGCAAAAAACGCCATTTCTACGCATTCAAACATTCATATCTTGGAAACTAAACATCAGAATCAAAAATAAATTAATAGCGTTCATACTGTTTTTTAGTTCTTTCATTTAAAATTGGTTTGGATAAGATCGGTTCAGCCATTGCTGAGAAACACGAATGAGAATTTGTCCGTTACATACACACACACACAGACACACACACACAGACATTGTCCCAAATCGTCGAGCTGAGTCGATTGGTAATTGAAAGTTTGAGCGAATTCTATACATTTCTTTTATAAGAAATGTAAAACCGTGCAAAAAATGTATAAAAACCTTAATGTATACGAAACGAAAAAACGGAAATCTTTTTGAGCGAATCAGTTACAAACTTGAAGAGGTACGAGAGTTTTTAATCGTGATTTCTGACTCATTTTCAATTTTTATTTTCTCGAAAACATGAAGGCAATTGTATTGCGGTGTTTCATCTATGGAAAACACTCTTTAGTCTTGAAAAATAATTTTTAATGAAATACAAAGTTCTCTTTAAAACTCTCCACCGCCTCCAGGAAGTTGACAATTCAAAAATAGATGGAATGCGGTATCAAGAATTGGCACTCGTAGGACCGCCGGAAAGGAAAAATTCAAATTTTTTTATTGTAAAATGGCGTTAATCATCAATTTTCGTAATCAATTGACTAGTTCCTTTCAAATGATATTCATACCGATAATGGTAATCCGCGTTTCGTGGATAACGGAAATCCTTATCTTGTATTTCAAAATGGCACCAAAATCAATTTTCGTTTACTGAATGGCTGGCGTCCAAAAAGGGCTAACCCGAGCAAATTCTCGTGGGTTTAAACACCATACAACCCCATAAAAATACCATTAAGATGGTTCACGCCAAATTTTACAACCATCAACACACCGTGAAATGGTCTCAAAAACCCATAAATACACCAGAATATGGTTTTTAAATGGGATCTTCCGGACCATGGTTATGGTGTTTTCGTAGGTTAAACCCATTCCAAACACTATCAATCCACCATGCAATGGGGGTGAATTCGGATTATGATCATGGGGGCATTATGGGCTTTTCGTTTGTTCAGGATGTTTACAACAACAGGTTATTAATCCACGGATCAGATAATTGTTATTGTAAAATTTAATTAAATCAGTCTGCATCAATAAATTTTCAACTTCAATCCAATATTTTTTTTTGGGTGTGGTGGGGGTTAAACCCCAAAACCTTCTTTTGGCTACGCCGTTGCTTGGAGTTATTTATTTCGATTTTCATTTTCCGATATGTTTCAGGTCGATACGATGGTTATAAGTTAGAAAAATTGCAGTCAGAGGGTTCGCACAAATGAACATTTTTGTACTGATAAGTTATCAAGTTCCTTCCAGACAACTTGGAAGTGTTCGGTGATTTTTTCTAACGGTTATAGATAGTAAAATGAAATACAAAATTAGTTTTATCGAAATAATGTTTAGCTTATTTCAATGGATTATTACTATATTGAACAATAAATAGGCGACAATGAGTAATCAACAAACAACAAGCCATAACTTTTAAAGTATTCAAAATAGATATTTAAAGTCTTTAGTAAAGTTATTCGCAAAAGTAAGAGCTACAAATTTGCTGAAGACATCATTTCGATATAATCACTTCCAAGATAATTTGTGAAAATATCTCACTCATAGGGGGATTAATCAGCAAAAGTACAATACCAAAAGAAAGGGCATATTACCTCCATTAAATTCTCCGAAGATATTATTGATCTAAAATAAGCCGTTTTGGCGTTAATAATAGATTACATTTTTTGGTCATATTTCTGGCAATGGGAAATGATGAAAATCTTTCGTCCGCATTTAATGTTAAATATCTATTTTGATAATAGTCCGATTTCAACAATCTATAGCTTGTTCGAAAGGTGTTCGTTAAAGCTATCTAAAAATATATAAATTGTTAATCTATATTGTCAATTTCGGCAGATAATTTAAAAAAACTGCAAAAAACGCCATTTCTACGCATTCAAACATTCATATCTTGGAAACTAAACATCAGAATCAAAAATAAATTAATAGCGTTCATACTGTTTTTTAGTTCTTTCATTTAAAATTGGTTTGGATAAGATCGGTTCAGCCATTGCTGAGAAACACGAATGAGAATTTGTCCGTTACATACACACACACACAGACACACACACACAGACATTGTCCCAAATCGTCGAGCTGAGTCGATTGGTAATTGAAAGTTTGAGCGAATTCTATACATTTCTTTTATAAGAAATGTAAAACCGTGCAAAAAATGTATAAAAACCTTAATGTATACGAAACGAAAAAACGGAAATCTTTTTGAGCGAATCAGTTACAAACTTGAAGAGGTACGAGAGTTTTTAATCGTGATTTCTGACTCATTTTCAATTTTTATTTTCTCGAAAACATGAAGGCAATTGTATTGCGGTGTTTCATCTATGGAAAACACTCTTTAGTCTTGAAAAATAATTTTTAATGAAATACAAAGTTCTCTTTAAAACTCTCCACCGCCTCCAGGAAGTTGACAATTCAAAAATAGATGGAATGCGGTATCAAGAATTGGCACTCGTAGGACCGCCGGAAAGGAAAAATTCAAATTTTTTTATTGTAAAATGGCGTTAATCATCAATTTTCGTAATCAATTGACTAGTTCCTTTCAAATGATATTCATACCGATAATGGTAATCCGCGTTTCGTGGATAACGGAAATCCTTATCTTGTATTTCAAAATGGCACCAAAATCAATTTTCGTTTACTGAATGGCTGGCGTCCAAAAAGGGCTAACCCGAGCAAATTCTCGTGGGTTTAAACACCATACAACCCCATAAAAATACCATTAAGATGGTTCACGCCAAATTTTACAACCATCAACACACCGTGAAATGGTCTCAAAAACCCATAAATACACCAGAATATGGTTTTTAAATGGGATCTTCCGGACCATGGTTATGGTGTTTTCGTAGGTTAAACCCATTCCAAACACTATCAATCCACCATGCAATGGGGGTGAATTCGGATTATGATCATGGGGGCATTATGGGCTTTTCGTTTGTTCAGGAACCCACATTTTTCCGAAATCGATATTTTTGCATTTTTCGATAGTTCTAAGTAATCTACGTGTACCGCCAGTTAGGAATTTTGAAAATAATTTTTAGATTTTTTGCTATTACCAGTCAAAGTTGACCATGGAGGTACCCTGACTTTCAAAAGGGGCTAACCCCCCATGTAGTCTTATGGAAATTCAAGTTTTCTCGTTCGTTTCCGAGGTTTTAAGAAAAAAAAGTAGTCAATCGAGGCGCAATCATTAAATTTTATGTTGTAGCTCACATATCGGTGAACTCTATATAATACTGGTTTTAGTTAGATTGAATTATACGTTGACGTTTCGACATAAATAGTCGTTCCTGAAGTTAGGGGCAGTTGGCTGTTTTCTATCTAATATATATTTCTTGAACAATTGTATATTATTGAGCATATTTTTTCGAAAATCCCAATGAAGTTGTCATGTCTCTACATTGAAAGTTCACCGAGCAATAGGGGATTAAGAGAAAAACGGTACATTGTGGTCGGAAAGTTTAAAAACGTCGAATCAATTATCATCTTTCGTTATAGAGTTATGGTGTCTTCGGAATAGTTGCTGTATGGCACTTAGTTCTGAATTCAGTCGCTAGAGCGGCGATGTTATCAACTTTTTAATGAAGCTAGATAGAAATGTGGTGTCTTCGAGAAAGTTGTAGGTGCTATTATTTTAAATATATCTCCTGAAGATGCAAACTTTGTAGGTCCTGTACGTTTTGAGATAGAGAAGGTGTTAGTTAAAACATTTACTTATAGGTTATGTTTTCAAAAATGCGGGATATTTCAAAACGTCTAGGACCTACCAAGTTGGTTTCTTTAGAAGATATACGTATAATTACCTGGTATACAACTTTGCATTAAACGCTATCTTTCTATCTCGTTTCATTAAAAATTTAATAACGGCGCCGACCTAGCGGCTGAACTCTGAACTAATATGAAATGATCAAATAAAGCGCTAGATGTCACATAGCAACTTTGCCAAAGACACCATAACTCTAAAATGAAATATAAGAAAAGGATTTGTGGATTGTGGGTTGGAGTCTTTTTTGGAGTCTAGGTACTCCTGGGGTTAGTTCCTCGAATTCCGAAAATCCTCGAATTACGAAAATGCTGGTGAGTAGTACATGTAATAATCTTTTTTTTCTAGACAACATGAGTCAATGAACTACTATTAAAATAATGTATTTCTACAAAAAAACAACGTTAATTTGGAAACGCAGAAGTTTTTTTCCATCTTCTGTAAAAAATGCAAAATGTTGGACGCCAATCATACATTTGCTGAAAATATATTTGTTGGAAATTACGTAGAGTTGAGACAAAAACCTAATATAACCAAGAAAAAAATAAAATTTCGGAAAGTAGATGGAAAATAATGAAAAATAACGTTCATAGATTGCCTCTAGTAGGTTAGGGTCGGTTTTTTCGAGCATTTGATTGTTGTATTATCAATAATATGAGTAGCCGGTAAGCAGGATTGCTGTTAATAAAAAAATTAATATATTTTAAGCTATTAATGGTGTATATTTGAGTGCTGAAAAATGTTGTGTGTTAGTGAAGAATAGTGAAGAAAAGTAACATAAATGCTCGATAACTTTTTATGGTCATGATCACTTTCATTCGAAGCTGTCAAATTTCGATGTAAAGTATCATTGAAAAAATTTACAATGGAAAACAGCACGTCTTCTGATAATACAATTTTGGTGGGTTATCCTTCTAGAAGTAATTATAGATAATTTAATCTTAAACAAAATTTAGCTGGTGACTTAATGTCTTCAGCAAAGTTTTCGAAAATTCTATTTCAAACAACTTTGTTGAAGACATGAATACGCTATATATTCAGTGTATCGAAATATAGTTGACGATATGTAAAAGAAAACCTTTAGAATGAATTAATTTCATATTAATGTATTTGATAAATCCTTCTGCAGCTTATAAACAATACGATTCACATTGAACTTAAGGTATGAGTCTCTGAAGCTTATAAAAAAGTGATATCGAAGAGAATTTGAAAAAAATTGCTAAATGTTGCTTTATTTTTCGATATGCTGCATGCATGTAGCCTTCATATTTTCAACAAAATTGTTTAAAATAACATTATCAACAACTTTGCTGAATGTACCAAGTCTCTTACTATGTGTGAAGAGTTCTCCATAATTCTCCATAATTACTTCTAAAAGCATTAACCACTAAAATTTTTATATCAAAAAATGCGCTACTTTATGTTAGAAAACTTTCAAAGTTGATTTTTTCAAAATTGTGTGACTTTGACCGTTGAAAAAAAATCGAATATTTATTCCCCTTTAAAGGTTGCATTTTTTGACTTCTTTGACATATTATACAAGAAAATAATTTATAGAGGTTTGAAAACTGTTCTATGTTGATTTTCCTTGTTAGTAGACTGGAATGGCACTTGTTAGACTACTTATGGATCCAAATTTTCAATATCAAACTAATATTAAATTTTAACATTTTCAAAAAATCAACGATTTTCATCAAAAACCCCCGAAACTAAATTTCTGTCTGTGTCACTGGATCTGTATATCTTCAAAACCTTAATGAAGTCATGGTTGCAGTTTGACTTCGTCTCAACTAATTTATTGCAGGAATAATTTAGCGCAAAAAAAATCGTTCTAGGGAGAACCAAAGAAATCAACTTTGGGAGCAATTTTGGTGTTTACTCAATTTTTTGTTCTTAGGGGGAAATATAGCATAGTCCAAAACTTTGGTCTCAGTAGTATTAGGACTTCAAACTTTTTAGTAACATTTGCTAACTTAGTAATCTCTAGGCAATGAAAGGTCGTTTTAACCAAGTCACATTTTCCCTGAAATTAGCACTATATGCATCCGACGAGACAGGATTCCCATAAAAGCGGACTAGGGGAATCGATCGTGCTTTCCAGTGATTTCTGCACGCAAACTAGCCGTTCCAAACGCGGACTCGAATTTCTATTTGTCACACTAATGACTAAGCGCTTGTCAGGCTTCTGGGTTTATCCGTCGGAGGTCATTAGTTGCGCCCACTTGATTGGGCTCTCATTTCAAACTAACGAACCACCGGGTTTCTCTATCGAATGCACAGGTTGGAAGCCTTCCTTGGTCAATCGGCATAGTTTTTTTCCGGTGACTCATGGGTTGCGATAAGATTTTTTTTTCCACCCACCATACTTTGGCGAGTTGCAAATATTTTGATTGCATTGCTCAGGAAAATTGCGAAGTATAATTAAAATTCCGTTAATTACCTTTCTTTTATTTTCTTTCCAATGATTCTAGCTTCTGCAAACTTCCAGTAGCCAAAGGGGAAATTCGAAAAAAAATATCACCAACATTAAACAAACAGCAATTTATTAAGTGTCAAACAAGCGAAAAAGTAACAGTGAAAGTGAATTAAATTGCACTTTGATTCGAAATTTGCCAGAAAAGGTGAAAAACTTTCTGCCAACTGTGTAAAGGGAAAAGCAACCGCGAGAAACGTTATTCCGACAGGCGAAGGAAAAGTTCAGCGAAATAACAATCGACCGCACCAGGAAACGGCAATGGGTTGCGCCAGCAGTTCACCACTAATCAACGGAGGTGGTCCCGGCGGTATTGTGGAAACGGTGAAAGAAACGGCTGGCAAAACGGCCACCGAAGTGCTGCAGGCCGGGGAAACTGCTATCCACGGTAAGTAGCGATTTGAAACCGGCGCGCGGAAGATCCGGACTCAGCGGAAGGGATGTAATGTAGGTTTAATAAATATTCTCACGACTGAGCAGCACGAATGGTGCTGGGGGAAAAGGCAATGAGAATTAGATTTGAATCGTGGGCATCAGACCGACGGTTGGGATGCAGATTTTATGTGCGGGTGGTAATTTGCTCGAATCTAATAAATTGTTCCAAATTTCTATCCACCGATCCAAATCGTGTGTTATCGTAATACTTTTCTTATGGGAATAAAGTGAGGACCCATTTTAATCGCGTGGAGGAGTTTGAAAGTATTTTTTGTAGGCATTTTTTTACCTTATATTAATGTTTATTTCAAGGAACTTGGAAGAAAACATATACTGAATTCGCTTTTGGATTCGAGTGGACTTAGATTCGCTCTAGTGTTTACGAAATCGAAATCAAAATAACAGTTCCGTATGAACCTAGAGCTAATCGGATCCAAAAATTAATTCAGCAATAGTTTATTATCTATTTAACCGGCCGAAGCATGTCGAGTGCAAAGAGTGTCGTCTACAATCGTGCAGCGAATTAAAAACGAACCATGAAACAACTTAGAAGAAACCGCGAAAATAAACATATCCAGATGGCAAAAACAATTGACGAAGTTCGATTGTGTGGTAATTGGCGACGGATCCTTCAATCAGTTTCTTGGATAGATGTTGCAAATGTATAGGGAAAGATGACTGACAGTTTGAGCATATCAAACTGTCGAAATTAACTAAGAAATATCTATATTGGTTTGGCAGACCATTTGTACCTACAGTGATAACGTTCAGTTGGCACCCAAAGACAACAACTACTCAACACGCCACAGATCCGCCCAATCCAGGCCACGATTTGTCCGTTTTATATTTTGTACGTTACTTAATTTAAATAAAAATCAAGTCGGACTAAACTTTTCCGAAAGGTCTTACTCGGCTGCAGTGTCAAGATCGATGTAATCAATAACGTTTCAAGGTCGCCAATGTTTTTACAGTCTTCAAAATTAAAAGTGAAAATATGTTGTCTCAAAATACACAAATTTAAATTCAAAATCTATTCAGTAGATACTTTGCAATTCATTCCCCAAAAACAGCTAAATTTCTGACCTCGCGAGTAGAGGACCCTCTGAAACCGTGACATACAAATCATGACATTCATTTTTATTATCGAGATACCAGCTCAGCAAAGCTCTCGCTTAGAATATTATCAATCAAAAACAAGCCAATATAATCATTCACTCCTGGAAACCTGGCAGTACAGTTGTTCCAACGAGGGGACCGAACTATGTTATCTCAAACCTCAACAATGACCGCAACTGCTAAAAAAACAACCAAGCGTGCGTAATTCACATTTTTCCACCAATTTAACACGTTGAATTACCTTCCATTTGCAGCGTTCATATTTAAACAAAAGCTTTCAAAATTAGCCTCCCCCTGGGACAAATCATTCGTTTCAGAGGATATGGATAAGAAATAAAAATAGCACGGTCCTACGCTACCCACCCCGCCATCCGGTAGCTTTACTTGCGTGTTCGCTTTGGCGGTTTTTTTCTCTCGCTTGGATGACTTTAATGTACCCGCATCGTCCCCGTGAATTACGCCTTACGAATCAATTTCGCACACGTGCTGAGAGGAAAGGGAAGTTGGAAAAAGTCGTAGAAATAAGCACAATAATGTTTGGGGCTATATACATATACATATACATATCCAAAGAAAAGTTTGTTTGTATGGATAAGACTCAAAGTTCTGCGGTTGCTGAAAAGGTTGCTCTGTCCTGTTATCGGTGTTTTGGCGCTTGCCTGCTCAAATCGATAAGTATTGCCCGGGGTGTTATAAGAAGGAAATGAAAATGAGTTGTGTACTCTTTAAGACGATACCAGACTGGGACAGTTATAGTGAAGAAAGTTTGCTTTGCTGTGATAGACATGCAATTTGGAAGCATTTTTCAATGTTAAGGCAAATACTAGGCTCACTTTGAATTAGGTATTACACGATTTGATGTGCATGTGGTACGCTTGTAGGATTAACCTTATTTCGGCACAAATATTTTTTTTCTGATATAAGCTTCTGCATCGACTGCTTTAAATCTAAGTACTAAGTGAAACTGAAACACACTTCTAAGAAAGGGCTTAAATTTTTTTTCCAACATATTAATTATTTCAATATTATCAGTGTAATAACTATCGTTATCGCTTAATTTTTGGTGCGAAAATGTAAAGTGAGAATAACCACACAAAAATCCGTATGAGCAGACGTTTTTACATTTCTTACAATAGAAATGTATAGAATTTGCTCAAACTTTCAAGTTTTTTTCCGAGGCAAGGTCCGCAAGGTCGAGTCCAGGGCCGGCGAAATGCGTGGGCAGTATGGGTAGTACTACCCACTCGAAAATTACCAATGGAAGAATTACCCACTCGAAAGTTTGGAAACAACCAAAACCTGAGGTTTACCACGTATGTGTCTTGCGCACAAAATTCTTGAAATCCTCGATAAAAAACAATTTCATATTTTTATTCATATGCAAATTTATTTGCTTTACAATTTAAATTTCTTGAGAATATGGGATAATAATGATTTGTTTGAAATTTGGAATTATTTTTTATATTTATACTCATGGGAATACATTTTGACACATCTACATCCTAAAACGGGTGTACCCCATTAGGCATAAATAAGTTAGGCATACGGACGTTTGGCATACGTACGTTAGGCATAATGGACGTTAGGCATAAAGACGTTAAGCATAATGGACGTTAGGCATAATATACGTTAGGCATAATAGACGATTGGCATAATGGACGTTAGGCATAAATTATCTTGTCGAAGTATCGATTCAGGAAACTTTTTTCTTAAGGTGATGGCCTCGAGTGGATGCGTGAATGTTTGAACTTTTTGATGTTGTAGAAATACTCTGGAAGCTGATCCAACTTTATCAATATTTATTCTGCTGTATATACTTGAACAAATCTTTGCTCAAATACATGAAGTTTGGCATGCGGAAAGTAAAATAGAATTACAAAGATTCCATTGTTAAGGCCTGAATACAGCGGCATAGCGTCATGTGAAAATTTCCAGTATATGGGTATACATTTGGCATCCCACAATGAGTGCATTGCGGCTAAAGCGGTATTGTACTAAAAGTTGGAACTAACTCAGATAGCGTTAAATAGCAAATAAATTGCATATGACTAAAATAGGCTCAACACGCTTGTTTAAAAACAATTTCATTTGTATTAAGGCATGAGTAACGCACATTAACTTAGATTAGTTCTTAAATTCATGCATAGTGTAATTTTCCAAAAAAAATATGCCTTGAAGAACAGCTCATGAAAGAAAGAAGGGTGCATTTTATCATTCATTCAACGAATATATTCATATTGCTGTTTTTATATTATCAAATATGGAATATAATATAGAAGAAGCCATATTAATATATTCATTGAACTGTATAATATGGGATACAGTTCAATGATTATACTCTTGAGGTCATCAAACGTAGAATTACGGAAACTGTATGATACGAGAGAATTTTTTCGTGTACTGTGACGAGTTACCGAAACAAAAAAGGGATCACCACAAACGTAACAACCTTAGCCTAATGCGGATGCTGCCCATAATACTGCAAGTTTCCATAGCTCCAAAACTTAATTTTTGATAATTATTCAGACTTTTCGATTACAGTTATATTGGTAATATATCCAATAGACTTGGAATGTGATTAAACCAAAATTGTTGATTTAAATGAAGAAAGCATCCAACGTACGTAAAAAATAGAAAGAAATCTACACTTGAAAGGGATAAATAAATGACCAGACAATATGCTTAATGTCGCGATAGCTGTCACCCCAAGCACAGAGAACGCTCTCCATGATCCCAATACGCCGGAGATGCGCATTCAACGTATAATGATTAGACATAACCCGAGATGCCACCCAAAGGAAGTCACGACCTTCATCCTTCCTTTTTAATCAAGGTTGGTTGATGCCTTTGGTATTCCAAAACTTCCTTTATCCCATGAACTTTGCCAATTTTCGAGAGTCCTCTGACAAGAAATATTGAAAAATTCGTTAAAGCTGCCCGATCTTTCACAAATATTACCTTCTAATGCCTAAGTGTCCGCCTTCTCATTACCATTCTAATCTAAGTGCCACTTTTCTCATTGACCGGAATAGAACAATGCGAAAGAACTCAAACTAATATTTGTATCAGGTAATCGGGAACGATTTTAACATAAAAAATCTAGGAACACCCGTATTTTCTCCAGAAAAAAAACAAAGAGTGCTTTCCATGCTCCAATGAGCGAAACACTTATATGGAACTGTAACGATGTGGACATGGTCGTAGATAAATATAAAACGATAAGTTTTGTGGGGAGAATGCTTAGGGCGAGTATCTTTCCTTTCAGATAAATTTTTGTGTTTGAAGAACAATTATTACGTTTATATACATTATTATAATTTCATCGCGAAACGTCTATCATGTTGTCGCCAATAAAGGATTCTTAGTTCCGTGTATTACGATCAAGGGTCGAATTGAGTACACAACGTAGGGCTCAGCTACCAGACGAAATACTGTTTCTTCGTTAATCCGTTGACGAACCGGTGCCAATAACCGCGTTTTTCAGTTTTCATCAAGTTATTCATTTGCGTTTCTATCGTCGCGTATATTCGGAAAAATTTGGGCGATGCGACGTTCAAAAAGTCCTCATAGGACTTTTTCGCATACAATTTTGAGCACTCTTTGCCCACATCGGAGTGGGAAACCGTCGACGGTTGTTCGCGCTGCCCGTCGTGATTTCACACAATTACCATCGCCGGGTTTATGGCTTTAACTTCTGCCCATTGATTTTGTAATAGTCTCCTGCAAGGTCGAGTTGCTAGTGATGGAATTCTTTTTCGGCTCGTGAAGCATTTCATTTTTTTGGGTATGCCTGATTCTTACCACGTTTTCCCCTAAATCCTTCAGCTTCAACTCTCTGACCTTCTTGAGCAGCGCTTCGAAAACCCTTGGCGCCTTCTGACGGGCTGAGGGTTTTCCTTTCCACTTCTGCTCATCTTTTTGCTCCTCCTCCTTTTTTTGCTGCTTTCCGTGTTTCTCCTTCCGACCTATAACGTACTTCCTGTCGGGCGACGTACTTTCCTTCGGAAACAACAGCATCCTCGAGCGTCTGCCTCTTTGGCCCGCCTGGTCTTTCGTCTTCTGGTGAGGATCTTGTCCTCTCTGGAGTCATAGGAACTGGCGTGTTTTCTCCAAACTGCTCCTCCTTACCCTGTTTCGGAGGGGCTAGGAAGATAATAGCTTTATAGCCAATACTCGCCCAGCTGCTTCCGCCCTTCACGGCAGACAGTTGCGCCTTTATGATTCTGATGACCATCACCTTAATGTCCTTATGGACATTGTTTTTCTCGTCCACAAACTTGTGGAGCTCCTCCACCAAGTACTTCGCTGCCACTACTTTTGGCGCTTGTGGGGTGAAACTCATCCCGCTGTGCTCTGGCTGCTGCTATTGCTGCTACTTCCTCTCTTCCTGGTCTTGCTGAATGATTTCAGCTGCTCCTGGTGGTGGTGACCTTACCAAACCACCTCTGGCGAACGGATTCGCCACGCATGTTCGGCATGTATGGGTTGCTTTGTTTTGCTCAATTTTATTGGGTCTCAACTCCAGGCTGCTATTGTACATAGTCGCTTCTCGTCATCCCATGATTGTCTATACTACTAAAATCTTTGCAGCAGAGAGGTTATGCTAGGGTTGCCACTATCCTTCATAGGGAGTAGTGTTCAGAGCCGGATCGGCGTAATATCGGGAATGCTCCGACCGAACCTAGTACCACTTTCTAAATGGTGACAAGTTTTGAACGTACCTGGAGTCCTGCCAGGGTTTTGTTGGGATGGAAGCAGCAGCGCTGTAATAGGGCTTGGGCGGGGGTGTCGTTAAGGCTCTAGACTCCTGTCCTTCCTATCACTGCTGCCCCCAATGTATGTTGTGTATGTGGAAAAAATTGTAACCTCTGTTTCTCAGAGATGACTGAACCGATTTGAACAAACTTAGTCTCAAATGAAAGGTACATCAGCTGCTACTGATTTTTTTTATTGATTGGACTTCCGGTTCCGGAGTTATGGGTTGAAGAGTGCGGCCACGCAGCAAATTTTCATATAAACTGGTACCACCGTGATATCCAAATGATGCAAAACTTATTAAAATGGATGCAAAATCACTTGGATTGATTTCGATCACCCCAATACCTCTCCCTAAATAAAATCAAATCTATATGCATGAGTAAAGGTCAATTTACAAGTAGCAATTTATAGAGGAATGTACGAACTAGGTTCTACCGTGATAAAAAACGAAAATGCTAAATCAAATATCATGTTGGGGTAATTTGCGGAAACAAAATATAACATGAAATTGCATTCATATTAATATTTTCATTGTGCTATATTTCTCGGTTCTCAAATATTTTTGTGCTTCATTTAAATTTGCGGAACAAATACACTACCCGTTACATTGAACCAGATTTAAATTCAATGATTTACATTCATATCCCATAAACATTCCGTGTATTTAAAAATATTTGGAAGCATGAAGTTGACGCTACGTGCGACATTCTTACGATATACCGAAAAAGAAAAATTAGATTAAAGGACAGCGATTACGCTATTTGCAATAAAAAATACAACGCGCTTACACCAACCGAAAGCTCAATCCATCAATTCCTGTTTCATTTTGCTCTGACGTCTATCGGAACAATAACATGCTATCGAAACTTTTCCACACCAATTGTAGGGATTATTCCACAACCACCAAACCAATTTCATTCTATGTTGCTCTGTTGGATAAATTATTTTCTCATATTAAATTTGCATATCTCCAGGATCCAGCCGAAATACGGCTCGAACCCGGTCAACAATATAGCACCGTCTGGCATAATCTCATGGACCAGACGGGTGGAATGCAAATCGTTGACGAGCCTCTCCTCCCCCCCCCCCCCCCCTCCTTAGAACCGGTCGGCGCCCCCTAACCCGCGGAGAAATCGTCATCGACAAACGTGACATCCATATCCGAATAAGAAATAGAATCGAACCGACTTCAGCGAGTGCTCCCTTCGTATCGTGTGGGTGGAAGTTTGATTGATCGGTCTCTGCGGTCGTTTCCCCATTTTCATGCTCACCGAGCAGAGTTCATTATTAGCCCGTAAAACCGACAAAGGGTCAATGCTTTTGCGTCTTTATTTTTAGCACCGAGCTTATCAACCGTCTGCTGGCTGGTTCGAAGATTCATAAGTATAGTGTTGTGCTTACGTGCCACCCTTCTTTTCATCCTTCGGTTTGTTTAGGGAAACCGGTGGAGAAACGATGAAATAGCGATCGAGATATGGACCACGTTAAACATATTCATTTGGCATGAAAAGGGTTCCAGAAAATCCATGCCATCGCCCACATATACATAGCGTTCTGGTGTTCGATTAATTAGCTGGTTCGATATTTCGTTGAAAAAGAAAATGAGAAGCAATTAGAGTCAGTCAAGGTATTCGGATGAAAAATAATGGATCCAAGTCCAAATTTGATTGATTTTATTGACCGGGTTTTAACCTAATAGTAGCAGAGTTAAAAATAATCGAAGCTCTTTGTTGACGGCTGAAAATGAACCTGTTGCGACTCGCGGTGAATAGAAAAAATATTCATTCAACTATCCATCTTATTCGTTCAGTTGAATATCGTACAATATATTCATTAAACTAATTATCTAGGAAAATGTTTTCAAATGTCGATAAAGCATATGAAACAACAATCATCATCGCTTACATTGTGCCAGGGCCTACTTTGATGCGTTTGATTCGTTGCTGCACGGTCGCTTCGTGTAATAATCGGAGCCGAATGAAAATCTGCATGGATGAATGGGCGGTTTGTTCGTTTGACATTTTCAGCTGCGTCACTGAATATTGAAAATGAATGCAGCTGAATATCTCGCGTGTTTTTTGAAAAGGGCCAATAAGCATGCTGTCAAAATTCACTTTGAGGGGAAATTCCGGACAAACCATTAGCCGCAGACTATAAATCTTAGCAGTAGACGAAAGAGAAAACTTTTTCCTTCCATAAAATGTTAATATCCGTTCTCGGAGAGTTACGGTTTGGCCGCAATTTTCTCTCAAAGTGAATTTTGACAGCATGCTTATTGGCCGTTTACAAAAAACACGCGTGATATGATCAATTTTCATTCAATGAATTTGAATATTTATTATTAAGCACAATTAATTGATTGTTTGACTCAAATGCTTGCTTGTTTACTGTTTACAAATTAGATTTTTAGCAGACAATAAAAAGTGCCGTAAAAATAACAATTCTGCTACAACATTTTTCAGAGAACTGCATGTAGTTAGTAAGTTAGTTAGTAAGAGTATGAACCTCTGCTGACCAATCACGCCTTTTGACGGGGTACTAGAAGCTTGTAGAATATTTAAAACCCATAGTATGTTGGCATAGTATGTTTGTACTACTGGCCAGATTTGACTATCCGTAGGGTGCAGAAAAATTTCACTTCGGATAATCGAATCAAAACAAATGTTTTTTTTATTCGTGTTTGTTATTTGCTGAAAAACAGTATCTAAGGATTTTTTTTGTCAAACTGTTCTAATAAGTGAAACGAGTATCGATCACTTTATATTCTATTGTGGCGTGTCCGACATTAACGCCACCATACTGAACATGAGGGTAACCCTAATAGAATCCAACACATACACATTATCAATTACACATCACACGATACTATATATTGTAAATATATTTTAGTTCTGATAAGACAACCGAACGCGACAGTCTATATCGTCCGAACGAAGCCCGTAAACCCTTCGAACCGTATACCTACACTATAAAGTAATAATAAGACATGTAAGACAAATAAGTTATATACTACGCATGATCGCATATGTGTCCCATTTTCTATAGGATTTCCTATCTTTATGGGACTGACTTGCGATCATAGGCAGTATAGCCAACTTATTTTATTTTAAAGTATTGTATTCGATTAAATTGTATCAATATATTTTGGTCTAATAATCAAGAGGCTTGAAACTAAATTCTCTGCGTGAAACTTCAGTCAACTTAATGCTAGTTTCGGTAAATTCAGACAGAAATAACAGCTGAACTTTAGACTACGTACCACTGGTTTGTATACAACAACAAAACTTTGCGAATCCTCTAAGAGAAGCAACACGCTAGAAAATTTGCCCAAAAATAGTTTCAAAGCCATCCAACACAGATCCAAAAATGGACATCTGCTGAACGGTCAGCTGGGCGTCGCTCAACGTTGGTCCAACAAAGGACCACCATTGGACTATTTTAAAACATTTCTTAGGAGTATTAATTTTGCACACATTACAAGTAACAAAAATGCACAACTTTTTATGGGCACGACACGACATCGAGGATCGTGTATTGTTTAATCAGCAGCAACATCACCCTCGTCAACATGCGCTCTAGAACTTTAGCGAGCAAACCAGAAACTATCTGAACCTTAGTTTCTGAAAAATTTTAGCTTTAAATATGCTTGTTCAATCACATTGCTTCAGTTTGTCATACATCGTCGTACAGTAAACTTTTTTCTCTTGTTTGCTTGGTGGAAACATCACCCAGGATCTTCATTTGGCCATTGTTCAGTGCTCTACGTAACCGGGTCGCTTAAGGTCCAACTGAGAACGCCTCGATAAGCGGCTATATTGGAAAACGAAAGAAGCATTTTTTTGACTCTGTTGGGAAAATTTTCATGAAAATGAATCAGTAATACTCTACCAATGGACCCGAGTACATTAATTAATTTTCATTGGAGAAAAGAACTTCATTATTCGTTTTCCAAGATGGCCGCTTATTGAGGCATTCTCAGTTGAATCTTAAAGGCTGTATCTACTTCGTAAAGAATTATTAGCGCTGTTCTCTTCAGATCGGCGCAATGTACTGACCACAGTGAAGATCCTGTTTTATTAGTCCCGTGTTTGTCCGCCTTCGAATTTTTCTGCAACAGATTTTGTCAGCTTTTTGACCCGTTTTTTGCAACCAAATTTAAGACAAATTAATTCTGATTTAATTCTCCTATATTACATGATGGAATTAAAGCGTGAACATTTTGCTTAAGTGTGTTAAGAATTCAAAATGTCTTGAAGTGGCCTGTTCTTAAAGTGATTAAAAAGTTTCGATTTTTTTTTAAACTGATGCGATAATAGACGGACTCCTAAGATTTTGTCAGTCTTCAATACATAGTGGAGCTGACAAAATCGGTCCTTGTATTCATTCTAAAAATTACAGAGATAAGCACAGATTTTAAAATTTTGTTCTTCCAGTAATTATAACTGGCATTTACGGGAAATTGTAGCTAATGGATTAGGTGCATGAAATTATTACAATTTTTATATGAGTTTAAAATTTTGTGCTTCCAGGAATTGTAGCTGATATCAATTTCTGTCGATTTTTGTCGAATTCAAAATTTTATGATAAGTATGTCAAATTTCTGTATTTCATTATTTTTTAAAAATATTTATTCTTTCAGAAACTGTAATTGGTATCAAATAATAAATTATAGATGTGTAATGTAGCTTGAGAAAAAATAATGTGCGGAAAATCGAAACAATTTCTTTGGATGGTCGGACTACGGATCGAGTCGTTTTCTACGGATAATCGAGTCTACGGATAATCGAGACTAAGGAAAATCGAATATTGCCTGTACTACGAATACCTCTTCACAACATTACCACTTACCATACAACAACTTGTTTACTTATTAAATTCATTTTGTTGAATATATCTGACGTTGAAATTTAAAATTTAACCCCCTCATGCCCATGTCTTTTGTGCACAACAACGTTTTTAAACAGCTATAACTTTTGATTGAGGCAAAATTTGCTCATAAAAGCAAATAAGGCTAATAAATGTCACAATTGGTTTTCATTTTAACATTAACAGTTACAAGGGTCAGCTCTTGAACTGAACTGTAATTACAACTAGTCTGATTAGATTTCGTTGGAGCAGTGCTGCCAGGGACAATATACGTTGACGGCGGAAAATGAATTTTTCATGTATCTTCGCTATGGTGAAATGTTATTGAAAACTGAAAAAAACTTATCAATTTAGACTGTCTTTGGCTACGTTTACCGCGCAATTGGACTATTGTAAATATTCAAGGAGAATTGTATTGAACATTTGAAGTTAAAAATTCAGCAGCGTCAAGCACTGCAAGGGAAGCACCGATCTTTATGAAGAAGGGCGTTTCGTGTTACTTGATTCCACCGTTTTCAGAGGAAAATAATTTTGATGCCCTATATGCACTAGAAAAAAATTGGGCATGAAAGGATGAAGGAAATCGTGAAAAAAAAAAAGATGGGTGGGTAATGTCTGCGACATAACCGGAGAGATGTAGAATACATAAGGAACACGTTCTTCAAATATGTTGATATTCATTGGAATTTTCGGACAAAAGGTGATTTGGGCGAGGAATATTTCAAATTATTCTTTACAAAAATGATGGTGGTCCTGACAAGGACCGTTTTTGTTGGCGTTGTTGGCCTTGGTGGGGAGATGCGCTGGCTTCGATTTTCGTTGGATGCTTCTGACTTCTTACTATTTCCGGGCTTAGCTGTTGTCCAGGAGGTGATTCTGACATGATTGGTGTAGGTGTAGGTCGTCAACCGGTTATAATTTTTCAAGCGTTGTTTACATTTGAAATTAAACCACTGGATCAATTAAAAAAAGTATTGGTCTGTGATATGAAAAGTACGAAATATATCTTCGGGTTTCTGCATTGACGTTTTTGACAAATACAAGATCAATGCATGTGCCTGCAAGTGTAGTTGCTTGTGATGGATCAGAGATCAAACGAAGCTTGAAACATTCATTCATAAAATAAACAAATTTCAAATTCTCTTGTTTTGAAACATCTATGTTGAAGTCGCCTGAAACGACCATTGGAACATTCTGATTTCTAGACTAAATATTCTACATTAAAAGATGGGTGGGTAATGTCTGCGACATAACTGGAGTGTCGTAACTACACTTGTGACGTTAATCCAAATCTAATGATATGCAACGAAATTACGTTTGCATGTGAAATTTTCAAATGATTCGTTATAATTATGGTTAAAAATTCTAATTGGGAATTCTTTTCCATCACCAACTATTTTTCTTTTTTTCGAATCTACAGCATTCTTTGAAAATATTGTTGAAATGTTATTGATGAAAAACTGAAAATGCGTTTGGCAACACTGCTCACTAAATGGATGGTGGGAATACGCACATTCGTTTTGATTATGCTAGTATTAGTAGCAGGAAAGAATGAAAAGGAACATAGCCCGAAAACGAGCAAGCGAGAGAGCGATAGTAATTCGTATTCGCTCTACTAAACTAAAAAAAGATGGGTGGGTAATGTCTGTGACATAACCGGAGCATCGTGACTTCACTTCGAGACGTTAATTTAAATCTAATGATTTATGCAGTTAATCAAAGGAGGCTGCCAAAAAGTTCGAATAAAAGCACGCGACTAGTGTACTTTGCACGTTCTATATTTTATCAACACTAGAGAGAATCGAAAAAATAATTCAAAGTGTAATAGCAACATGCAATTGTGGCAACACTGGCCATGGGATGGTGGGGAACACGCACATTCGTTTAATTTATGATGTATTAGCAGCAGAAAGGAATGGAAAAGCAGTGCGCGAAAACGAGCGAGGATAATTTAAATTCTCTTTCTATCCACATATCGTATTTCTAACCTACTTGCTGAAAATTGTTAAACACCTCAAATGGATATTTCAGTTTAACTCTTATTAGAACACAATTAATTGGTCCTGAAAAGAACCGTTTATTGTTTTATTGCGGGAGCATAATTCAGACGCACTCCCCGCGACACGGTGAGCCAGTTTAATATATTTGGCCTGAAAGTTATGCGTTTGGTGCAGTATTTTGCATTCTCGAACAAACCAGGCGCACTATTTTGCATTCTCGAACCAGTAGGCTCGTTGGCTTCTCGGGGCATCATTACGACTGAGGTTTGTAAGCATAGCTCGACTTTGCAGTCCTGTACAATCTCACGAACCAGACGCTGGAACGATAGCCTACAGATTAGTTGCCCTTTAGTTGGGGCGAAATTCTTGCAGGGCGACAGTTCCGATGAGTCACCAGTAGCTGGGGCACTGTTTTCGTCCATCGCCATTGCCAACTGCTTTCCTTCGGTGGACTGGCTGCTTGCTAGTGCTTGAACGAATACGAATGATGAGAAAAACCGACTGACCAATATTCATATATAAACACACGAGAAAGCACTACTATCGCTCTCTCGCTCGTTTTCGTTCCATTCCTGCGCCTTTCCTTTCCGTTCGGCTACCAATACTAGCATAACCAAAACGAATATTCTGTCTTTCCATCGCCTTCAATGTAGTGGCCAGTGCTAGCAAACTTGCATGTTCAGTTTTTCAATAACAACATTCAAACAATATTTTCAAAGAATGTTACAGATTTGAAAAGAAGGAAGGAAAATATTTTCACAAATTTAAATTCTTTTGTGTTATTTGTTAGCGCTGATAAAGGCTATTTAGTTTGCTACTAGCAAGGAGCTGCACAAACAAATCGATTTATGCAGTTAATCAACGGAGGCTGCCAAAAAGTTCGAATAAAAGCATGCGACTAGTGTACTTTGCACGTTCTATATTTTATCAATACTAGAGAGGATCGATAAAATAATTCAAAGTGTAATAGCAACATGCAATTGTGGCAACACTGGCCATGAGATGGTGGGGGAACATGCACATTCGTTTAAGTTATGATGGTATTAGCAGCAGAAAGGAATGGAAAAGCAGTGCACGAAAACGAGCGAGAGAGGATAATTTAAATTCTCTTTCTTTCGTTCCACACATCGTATTTCTTATATAGACGCTGGAACGATAGCCTACAGATTAGTTGCCATTTAGTTGGGGCGAAATTCTTGCAGGGCGACAGTTCCGATGAGTCACCAGTAGCTGGGGCACTTTTTCGGACCGTCGTCATTGCCAACTGCTTTACTTCGGTGGACTGGCTGCTTGCTAGTACTTGAACGAATACGAATGAGAAAAACCGACCGACAGATATTTATATAATCGCGCTAATATGCACTACTATCGCTTTCTCGCTCGTTCTCGTGCCGTGCGTGAGCCTTTCCTTTCCGTCCGGCTTCTAATGGCCTAACCAAAGGAGTATGCCGTCTTTCCCCCACTAACTGCTCTCGTCAAGCAACCAAATACGAATAATCATAAAACAAACATGTAGTGGACCTATATATAAACTTTTCATTATTTTATTGTTCGGTTGGTCCACCATTTTGACGGCTCTGTGCGGGATGGGCTGAAAATTTTCACTTTTCCGAGTCGTTTTCGAAAGATTTTTCAAAACACAATTTTTTGTTATTAGTGCATGTTATACATACTTAAAATTTTAATACAGCATAGAGGAACATATTTTCAACAAATTGGCCTAAAAATCAAATCATTCTGTTAAGTATGATAAAAGTTATTAACGTTCAAAATCTGACGCGGTGCCGCAGCCGATATTTTGAAACGGGACCCCTATATTGAAAGCTTAAATGTATTCTACATTAAAAATTTGTCTTCCCTCTGGTCGCACAAATCTGGGACCGCGCATGCGAAGAGGATCTTCTTTATTTTTTAATTTCGATTATAGAAGTTTTAACCTTAAGGTCATTCGCCTCTTCGGTTTAGAAAAATCTCTTATGAAAAATTTCTAACCCTTTGTGCGGGGTCGGGACTCGAACCCAGGTGCGCTGCGTACAAGGCAATCGATTTACCAACTACGCTACGCCCACCCCTTGGGGGTCTTTTTTTCCCTCCAAATATTCATGTTATTTTGCAGGGGAATATCCACTTGCAAAATAATTTCAAGAAAATGTTGATGATAGTGCTGTGCCCATGCGGCATAAAGTTCTGCGGATAAGGTACTGATTTGTACCGAAAATAATGGAGTGCAAACATGACACGAATTATGTTATCGTTTGTATGAGCTGTGTAAAACAATATTAGCAATAGCAGTTGAGCAGAATCAAAAAATTTAACGTGTCGTCGTTGCATTTTGCGTATTTGTTTCTGCATATAGGAGACACTTTTCTGGGTTACCACAAAACCAATAAAATTATAATTTCTACGCAGAATTCTTCTTCAGAAAATTCTTATCAGGGCTTAATTTTGTCAGCGCTTCAAAAAATTAATTTCATTAAAAATTATTGATTGCAAAACTTGGAAAACAAAATGACTTCATCTAGGCACTGCGGGTAAAACCGACACCCATAGCGGTAAGATCAACACCTCCTTTAATTTATTTTCTGTTTAATTTATTAAAAATTTTATCTTCATTAAAAATGTGATATATGTCTGAAAAATAGAGTGTGAATAGTTGTGATGCAAATATGTGCTTTTTGTATCTTCATCATGTAGTGAGTGGAAAAGAGTTCGAAAGCGTAGTGTTATAAACAAGAGTATTTTATGCTCTAGGGTTATTTCGTGGTATGAATGTTTCCAAGTAATCCTTACGCACATCATTGCTACCTTTAGTGTCATTTTATTTCATAAGAAAAGATTTGCAAGTGTTATACATTCTGCTAATAGGATTCATTCACTTATAAGTGACACACACTTTTTAGTTAAACTACCTGCTAAAAGTGATCCTCAACGTTTTACCGGGGTCAGTGGCGGATCCAGGGGGAGGGTCTTGGGGGTCCGGACCCCCCCCCCCGAAAATTTTTAAGTTCTTGAGAAATTTTAAAATGGTTTCTATTTTAAATTCATTCCAAGTTCAAAATCATTCAAAACTAGATTCGATTACCAAACCTGATTTTAATTAAATGAGGGTATTTCATATTACGTATTGCACAATGAACATTTCAAAGTTGAAATTTTGGACCATATCCGAAATTTTTTTCTGGATCCGCTCCTGACCGGGGTATACAAAAGATCATTATCTCACTGTGATAAAGTTCATCTATGACAAACCAAGAGAACACTAGAAATTCGATTTGAAGAGCTTTTTGAAGAAATAGCAAAATCTTCGAGAATCTTATAAGCAAAAATTCTAATTTTTTAAGGAGACTTATAAGAAATGAGCACAATAAAAGTATTTGTATGTATTTCTGCTATTACTATAGTGTGCTAATAGTGTAAGTGAAGTGTCACACAGATCCGCAGCCTTTTGCAATGAATAGCAAATAAACACAACCAACATAACAGCGTGTCAGTTTTACCCCAACCAAAGGGTGTCGGTTTTACCCCAACAGCGAAACTTTTGTTTTTAAAAGCAATAAAAAATATTGAATCCCTCAAACTGCACCCAGTTGATCATAGGACAGGCAGATAATAATTGGTGCTGAAAAAAGTGGTGATTTGAAACATCCCTAACGATCTAACATCCCGACGATTATGAGCGCGGTTGTCGCATGTTTTGATTATTTTTATGACATTCGACGTACTAACGTAAATCCAATTTGTCTTCAAATGCTCTACATAATCGTACTAATAATAAAGTGTCATTATGAAATGAATAATTGATGATTTCTAGGGAAAGTTGTGGCGTGTCGGTTTTACCCAAAATCATCCTATATTCATCTAAGCAAAATGTAAAATATATTTCCCTGCCTGCTAATTCGGCAACTACTAATTCGGCGTGATAAAACTCGGTTGCGGCACGCCGCAGAAAAATTGCCACCAATAACTACCATGTCTCGAATTTGATCTCCACGCAACGCTTCCTTCGCTCCAATCGATTAAGGTAAACTGAAGAGAAATTAAAATTTCCGTAGCAATCAATGTTTCAATTGATGACTGTAATGCTAAATTTTACCTCCATGATTGAAGAATTTCAATCTGTGTAGGAATTTGCAAATAAAATTTTAATAAGTTTAAATTAAATTGTACTAACTTAAAATAATCATTTTAATTTTTTTAAATTGGATTACTCGTTTATTAAAATCGTGCGAAGACGAATTTTTCAACTTTTTGAGGGTATATAATATGCATATTGTCGTTGTGACCGAAATGTGTTTAAAACCCAATATTAAATTGAATTGTAACCCCACTTTTGTTATTCATCGATTTGTTGGATTAGGCGGATGAATCACAACGGCGCTTAATCGCAGAATCACATATCACGTTTGCCCTCTTTTGAAACTAAAGTTTGGGTAATGAAGTTAACAACCGATCTAGGTATGATTGTTATTACTGCAGCGTATTTGCCTTTTCAAGGAACAGCTGAGCAAACTAATTTTTTGAAAGAAGACTTACAAAAACTTACAAGAAATCGGTCGAAGTTCTTTATAATCATTGATTTATATTCAGTGATTTAACTAACGGATCCTGGAATAATGTGCAAAGTAATTCCAACGGCAAACTACTTTTTAATGATTGCTCTGCTGGTTATTATAAGGTTGGTTATGGTAAGGAATCCATCAACAATTGACTTGGTTTTGACAGATTAAAGTCACATTTGTAGCGAATAAATTACACACGCTGACTGTGATTCTGGTTATGATGTGTGGAGGTCGGTCAAAAACTTCAAAATTCTTTATTCTTTTATCTTAAAGTATATATTATCTTAATTTTTTTTCATAGAGATCCAAGCATTACAAGTAAAGTTTTATCGTTATTTATTTTGCTACTTTACGGTGGTGTGGCTTGAAACTTTAAACACGATTATCTCGAAAGAATATTTTTCCAAAAACGTCACACCATTTTTTCGGTTGTTCGTAATGTTACTGCCGTGTACTAGAACGATTCCATTTTTTTGTTTAAACTTTCATATCAATATTATGAAATTTTTATTTTATTTTTTCAAAATAGTGTCTTTTTTAGAAAAATCATCTCCTATAAATTATAAGCAATTTCCGGCCAAAATCGTAGCAATTATCAATTGCAACAATTTGCTCTCTTTAGAGTTTATGAGCTAGTTTTTAAGATTCGTTGGCAAGTAGGCTTAAAAATGTCTACCGCCAAAATCTCTTAACTTCGAAAGCGTATCTTATCTAAATAGTAATTAACCGCATTGTATACGAAATAGGAATCACAATAGGTTTCTGGCGTGCCATCGAGTACAATACGTTCGAGCAATTCGTCGTTTCTTTTTTTTTTTTTATTCATTTCGTTTATTTGATAGGCACAAATGCGTTGGCTTGGCGGTGCCAAATGCTTTTGTTTTTACATTTTGGATATCTTAAAACTAGGAGGTTACAATGTTGAAATATTTTTTTACAAAGGAAAAAAAGTTTACAGCTATCTTAAGACTAGAAATAAGATTCAATATACAAGAGAGGGCCAAAAGATTTTTTTATGAAAAAATTTAAAACAAGGGATTCACTTTGATATACAAGAGGGGGAGTGATAGTATTTTACGAAATATTTTACGGTTATCTTAAAACTAACAATATAGTTTAGTACACAAAAGGGGGAACAAATATTTATGAGAAACTTCACAGAAATCTTAAAACTAGGGATTCAATTCTATTTACAAAATGGAGGACAAGGGTTTCAATAAAGAGTAAAAATTATAGCTATCTTAAAACTAGGAATACAGAATACTAATTTGATTTTTTTAACTAAAACTTATGCTTGGTCAAGATATTCAGAGGGTGGCTTATTTCCGCATCAGTGTAGCAGCAGTTGTATCAAAGACAGGGGAGAGACAGGGAAAGAAGAGCAAAACTTGCAACTTTCACTCGAACGGGGGGGGAAGGGGGATCAGCGAAACAAATTTGCGCCTCAGTCTAGTAAGTCGTCGAGTACCGGATTGGCGGATGGTATTCTTCGGACCCGCGGGGAATCCTTCAAAAGTCATCGGACCTCGAGTCGCTCTCGCTTCAGTTTCCTTCTATGCAGGCGTAGTGGTAAGGGCGACGGCGGTTACATAGTGGCACTCTGGAGCTGATCGGTTCCACAAGGCAGGAGGAAACTCTAAAAACGAGAAATAAAAGAGAGGGGCTAAATTGGGATATTTATCGTTTTTATGAAGGTATAAATAAGGGACATATAGGGGAAATCACGAGTTGCCAGCATATCTCGGACTGGTACATTGGGTGGTCTACCTCGGGCCCGAAGGGATTCCTTTAACTGAGACTTGGCGTCACAATACCCGGCGCATACCCAGACAATGTGTTCGATGTCGTGATAGCCCTCGTCACAAGCGCACAGACTACTCTCCGCAAGCCCAATACGCCGCAAATGCGCATCCATGGTGTAGTGATTGGACATAAGTCGGGACATTACGCGAATAAAATCCCGACCCACATCCATCCCCCCGAACCAAGGCTTCGTTGATACCTTTGGGATAATCGAATGTAGCCATCGTCCAAGTTCCCCATTGCTCCACGAGGTTTGCCAACTGTTGAGCGTCCTCTGACGACAAATACTAAAAAATTCATTGAAGCAGATTGGTCTTTCGTATATGTCACCATTTAATGCGCCCACCTTTGCTAATGAGTCGGCCTTTTCATTGCCCGGGATAGAACAATGAGAGGGGACCCAAACAAAGGTAATCTGATAAGATTTTTCAGATAACGTACACAAGGACTCCTGTATCATCCCCAGAAAATACGGGAGTTGCTTTTTAGGCTTCACCGCACGAAGAGCCTCGATAGAGCTGAGGCTGTCCGAAACGATGAAGTAGTGATCTGTGGGCAGAGTGTCGATGATCCCAAGGGTGTACTGAATTGCAGCTAACTCTGCGACGTAAACTGAAGCGGGATCATTGAGCTTGAATGAAGCGGTGATAGTATTGTTGAAGATACCGAAGCCAGTGGACCCATCGAGATTTGATCCGTCAGTGTAAAACATTTTGTCGCAGTCGACTTCTCGGAATTTATTATAAAATATATTGGGGATCACCTGCGGGCGTATATGGTCCGGGATTCCACGAATCTCTTCCTTCATGGATGTGTCGAAGAATACAGTAGAATCAGAAGTATCTAGGAAACGGACACGGTTGGGATTGTACGAAGAAGGATTGATGCTCTGTGCCATGTAGTCGAAGTACAAGGACATAAAACGGGTTTGAGAATTAAGCTCGACGAGCCTCTCGAAATTTTGAATTACCAACGGGTTCAGAATGTCGCATCGGATGAGCAATCGATATGAGAGTTCCCAAAATCGATTGTTTAGCGGAAGAACGCCCGCCAGCACTTCGAGACTCATCGTATGGGTCGAGTGCATGCAACCCAAGGCAATGCGCAAGCAACGATACTGGATTCTCTCCAGTTTGATGAAGTGTATGTTCGCAGCGGAGCGGAAACAGAAACACCCGTACTCCATCACCGACAATATCGTTGTTTGGTACAACCTGATCAGGTCTCCTGGGTGAGCACCCCACCATGTTCCAGTTATTGTTCGGAGAAAATTGATCCTTTGTTGGCATTTCTGTTTCAGATACCTAATGTGACATCCCCAGGTACTTTTAGAGTCGAACCAGACCCCGAGATATTTAAATGTGAAAACCTGGTTGATCGTTGCACCCATTAATAAAAGCTGGAGTTGCGCCGGCTCACGCTTCCTAGAAAAAACAACCAACTCAGTTTTCTCCGTGGAGAACTCAATACCCAGCTGAAGAGCCCAAGCAGACAAATTGTCCAAGGTATTCTGTAATGGTCCTTGCAAGTCGGCAGCTTTGGGCCCTGTAACAGAGACCACCCCGTCGTCTGCAAGTTGCCTTAGCGTGCATGAATTGGCAAGACAATCGTCAATGTCATTCACGTAGAAATTGTAGAGCAGGGGACTTAGACATGAGCCCTGGGGAAGACCCATGTAGCTAAATCGCGATGTTGTTAAATCGCCATGCGAAAAGTGCATGTGCTTTTCAGACAACAGGTTTAGCAAAACGTTATTTAAAATTGGCGAAAGACCATGCTGGTGCAGCTTCTCTGACAGAATGTTGATAGAAACTGAGTCAAAAGCCCCCTTAATATCCAAGAAGACTGATGCCATCTGCTCTTTGCTAGCATAGGCCATTTGAATTTCGGTTGAGAGCAACGCAAGACAATCGTTCGTTCCTTTGCCTTTGCGAAAGCCAAATTGTATATCTGACAGTAAGCCATTTGCTTCGACCCAATTGTCGAGGCGAAACAAGATCATTTTCTCGAACAACTTCCGAATACAGGACAGCATTGCAATCGGCCGATACGAGTTGTGGTCGGAGGCTGATTTTCCTGGTTTTTGGATGGCGATGACCTTCACTTAGGTCATTAGGGACAATGTTACCCTCAAGAAACTTGTTAAATAAATTCAACAAGCGCCATTTTGCAGTGTCAGGCAGATTCTTCAGCAAGTTGAATTTGATTCTGTCTAACCCTGGGGCGTTATTGTTGCACGATAAGAGAGCAAGTGAGAACTCCACCATCGAAAACGGTGTTTCGTTCGCGGTATCGTGAGAAGACGCGGCGCGGTACGTTTTCTGTACCGGGACAGAGTCCGGACAGATCTTCTTGGCGAAAGCGAATATCCAACGGTTTGAATATTCCACGTTCTCGTTGGTACTATTATGATTACGCATACGTCGAGCCGTACCCCAAAGAGTGCTCATCGCTGTTTCTCTCGTTAACCCGTCGACGAACCGGCGCCAATAACTGCGTTTTTTGGCTTTCATTAGACTCTTCATTCGCCTTTCTAACGACGCGTACTGTTGATAGCTAGCGGGTAACCCGTCTTCCCGGAAGGCCTTATATGCAGTGGACTTTTCCGCGTACAGCTCTGAGCACTCTTTATCCCACCACAGGGTGGGAGACCGTCTATGGGTATTCGCGCTGGGTACTGGTTTAGTCTGAGCTTGATTCGCACTGTCGAGAATCAAGCCAGCCAAAAACCTGTACTCTTCCTCCGGAGGAAGTTCTTGAGTGGATTCGATTTTAACGGATATCGCGGTCGCGTAACTCTTCCAATCAATGTTCCGTGTGAGGTCATACGATACATTGATTGTTTCCGATGGTCTTGAACCGTTAGCAATTGAAATCACGATAGGCAAATGATCGCTACCGTGGGGATCAGGGATCACCTTCCACATGCAATCTAACTGTAGCGATGTCGAGCAAAGCGATAAATCCAACGCGCTTGCGCGTGCTGGTGGTGTAGGAATCCGCGTCATTTCTCCCGTGTTTAAGATGGTCATGTTGAAATTATCGCAAAGATCTTGGATTAATGTTGATCTATTATCATCATGAAGACAGCCCCATACCGTACCGTGCGAGTTAAAGTCTCCCAGAACTAGCCGCGGTGCCGGTAAGGATTCCGTGATATTACAAAGCGTTCGGTCCCCTACCGAGGCTCTAGGAGGAATGTAGATGGAAGCAATGCAAAGGTCTTTACCTTTGATTAAAACTTGACAAGCGACAATTTCAATGCCTGGTGTCGAAGGGAGGTTAATTCGGTTGAAAGAATAGCACTTTTTGATCCCCAAAAGTACTCCTCCATAGGGGTTTTCTCGATCCAGACGAATTATATTAAAGTCGTGGAAGTTGAGATTTATATCGGAAGTTAACCAAGTTTCACATAATGCGAAAGCATCACATTTTAAACTATTTAGTAAAAATTTAAAGGAATCGATTTTCGGGAGGATACTTCTGCTGTTCCACTGTAGAACAGTGATCGAATCGGTGACCTCGTTCGATGACTTAGCCATCGAAGGATACGATCGCTGCAAGGAGGGGCCATTTAGTAGTCAACTGCTTCAAAAATGTTTGCACTATAGGGAGAAAACGTATCAGAAGGCTTTTAAGAGGATCAGTAACATTGAAAGCTGTGAAAATTAAGTCCACTATGTCAGAAAATTTCATTAGTCCGCTACTGGACTGAGTATCTGTTTGAAAAAAGGGGACACTTGGGGTTTTGGATGTCCCTGGAAGTGGTGGGTACTCCTTGTTAGAATTAATATTTCCAAGTCCTGGAGCAAATTGCTTCGGCTTTTGTGCATCACTTCCGTTGGATTTATTGGTTGTAGATGGCGCACTCTGAGTGGACGACACCTTGGCACCCTTACGAGGCAATGTAGGGGAGGCTGGATTTCTCCTCTTCCTGGATTCCCCTGGGTTAACCAAAGATGTTCCCTCTCGTGGGTCGTCAGATTCTTGCTTAACGTTAGCCAAACCAGCATAGGGATTTTCGGACAGGACAGATGGCGAAGCATTCTTTAGCATTTCTGCATAAGAACGCCTTGAGCGTTCCTTAAGGGAGCGCTTAATTTTTTTTTTTTTTTTTTTTTTTTTTTTTAATAGCCCGCCTCTTACCCCCACACCAAAAAGCTCACAAACGGAGCCCCCTGGTAGTGGACACATCAGTTCTCAGCGTACAAAAAAAAAGGTCAGCACAACAAAACAAAGTTACGAATCGCGGAAACGCTGAGAACAAAAAAAAAACAATACGAGACCGACAAAACACAAAATTTGACAAGAAGCTACGGCGAGTACCCAGCGGAAAAGAATCCTTTTAAGGGTCCCATCGTAGCTTTGCAGGAAGCTCATAATAATTTAAATTTATTTATTACTTATTGCTATAAAAAATGCATTTATCAATTGTTTTTATTTAAAAAATGTTAACCAATTATAGCTAAAGGAATAAGCTCGATTGGTGGTGAACGAAGTTTATATTAAAAATTCTCCTATTTTATTTTTTAATTTTAATTTTATCCCCGCGCTGCTTGTACGCAGGACACGATTTAAGAGCATGTGAAGGGCCCCCGCAGCAAATACACTTTTCAGTTTCTTTGTCGCAAGAGTCATCCTCATGCTCTCCTTCGCATTTGCCGCATCGTTTCTTATTTCCACAATATGTGGCTGTGTGGCCCAACTGCTTGCAATTGCTGCAGCTCATGACCCGCGGTACAAACAGGCGAACTGGTAGGCGAACCTTGTCAAGGAGGATGTAGTTGGGAAGAGAGGACCCGGCGAATGTCACCCGAATCGAGCCTGATAGAGAGTAGGTAGTCTTACCTCCCTCGGTGTTTGCGGTATACAATTGTTTGCATTCCAAGATCTTAATCTGTTCAAGTGAGGGGTCCTTAAAGCAGCCAACCCCGTGCTCCAACAGTTCTTCGCATTTCAGGCCCGGTTCGGACTCTACCCCATCGATTTCACAGGCCACACAAGGCACATATGCTTTAAATTCCCGCGTAAAGCGCTCACAGCAAGCAATCGCGTTTGCCTGGCCGAGATCACTCACTAGAACACGTATCTTGTTTGCCCGAACACGTGTTATCTCTACGGTCCGAAAATATACCACCCATGGCCCAGAGGAACCTTCTGGGTACTGCTTTATACGGGGAGCAATGCGAGTATTAGGGGGATCAGGGACTTCCATGATTACATCAGATGGTATTTCGCCCTCGGCCATTTAAGCACGAGGGCAGAGCGTTATATAAACGGGAATGTGTCTTATTATTTGATTACAAGGTAGAGTAAAAGTAGGGAAAAGGAAAGAAAGCAAACGAGGAAAAAAAAATAAAGCAAAACTTATCTGCAAACAACGTCGATTGTTCCGCACCAGCGAAAACAATGTACTGGATTTACTGCCGGCACCAGCAGAATGACAGCTAACGAACGAACAAAGGATGACCTTCAATCACTGAAATTTACACAACGAGCACCACTGTGAAATATAACGATCCGTTCCGTTCAAAGGTTGGGAGACGTATGATTCGTCGTTTCTTGAACAAAGCATAACAGACATGCCATCATCGAGATTACATCTACAAACTCACGCAGCGCTGCCATCGCCGGGACGTCTGTTATACAGTACTACAGAAGGCCCCGAGCGCTCCGACGCAGTCGCACTACTAGCCAGCGACCAGCTCAATCGTCCCCGAACTGCGTTAGGAGGTCGTGAGGGGGTCTTCAGTGCTCCCTTCTCCGGAGAGTATTTTGCTTTACATGACAGTTCGCTTTCTGAAAACCACTCGGATTCTAGCGTGGCATCGAGTACAATACGTTCAAGCAATCTGTCGGTTCTTCAATAAAGCATAACCAGTCAACTGAGGAAGAACGTTCCTGTTTCATCAGATGGTTGCCGACATCAACAACTTTAGATAATGTCAACGGTTACTAACCATCGAAATCGAACCCTGGATCTTCTGTTTGTTAACGAGGAAGCTTCACCAAACTGCACTGTTTTGGAAGCACACGAACCATTAGTTGGCATTTATTCACATCATCCTTCGCTACTAGTTTCGCAGACATGTCTACCGCAGGTTCGATTTGGCGAATTGACTGAAGACAGAGAGTTTAACTTTTCGAAAACCGACTTTACTGGGCTTCTTATTGCAGACAATTGACTAGGTGTCTCTGTTAAATCATGCAACTGATATGGACCTTGCAGCTAAGGAAGATTTTCGCTTGTCTTAAAACAGCATTTCAGTGTATATATTCCTGCACATCGTGCACGACCAAAACGACCATGGTCAAATCGACGACTACGAGAACTAAAACACTCAAAGGCAGCTGTACTCCGACACTACACTAATCGACGCAACCCCACGACAAAGCGGAAGTTTACACACGCCAGTAACAACTATACATCGTACAACCGCTTCTTTTACTCTAGACACGTATTGCAGACCCAATCAGACTTCAAGCGGTATCCAATACGTTTCTAGTCATTTTTGAATGGAAAACGTAAGGAAAGTTGGCTCCCCACCACTCCTTGCAAATAATCAATCAAGTACATCTGGTGCCATATGTGACCTATTCGGCATTCGCGAATCATTTATCAAATGTATTCAAAACAGCTTCGGCTGACTACAACCAGATAGAATGCGGCCTTCGCGATGTTCCCTGCGATTTCATGAATCTTGGAAGTATTCATTTCTCAGAAGAAGACGTTCTTGTTAAAATTAAAATCTTCAGTGTCAACTGGCCCAGATGGGATTCCATCTACAATTATAAAAAGATGCGTGAGTACCCTGTGTGTCCCTCTTCAGCCCATCTTAAACCAATCGCTATCGCAAGGGAAGTTTCCTACGCATTGGAAAAAAAATCGGCCATGTTTCCCGTTTTTAGGGTTGCCACCTCTGGAGAGGCTTTGACCCGGAGATTTTCACTGATCTGGGGGGTGGTGGATTTTGAGTGGAACGAGACAGACATTGGAATCAAAGCGATTGCTATGCATTTAAGAGCACTTTAATCACTTTTTATTACCACGTTAAAGTAAAACTGTAAATTTTTCACGCTTGAGAACGGTTTTTTCGGTTTAATATGGTGTAGTATTTCACTTCCCCGACTAAGTACCAAGAATACAAAAGCACCAGCTACTCTCACTGTGGAGGTCGAACGAGCATTGCTCTCCTCCACAACTAACAGGAAAAGGAGAGCAAAGGAGGCAGAGCTGCGACATCACACTATGTGGTGTCGGTTATTCGTCACCAACAAATTTTAATTCCGCAGCAAAGGGGCAAAACTCACCTCCCTAGCCCCTGTTAAGGATCGCTGCTGGAGTAGCAACAACACCGCAAGAACTCGTTTGATGTTGACCTAGTCAGTTGAATTAGAACAAATCTTCCAGACCTTTGTGCAGCTGGTGATAAGCACCACCAGCACCAAAGTGAAATGATTTGGTAAAATTGCAGTAAAATAACTTTTTTACACCATTTTGAGCGACTTAGTGGAATGCAACATTTCAATTGTAGCACATAGCGAAATATTACTTTCCTTATCCCTCCGAAAGTCGCGCATATGGCTTACTGAACGAGCAGCCGCTGGTCCCCTAAGACGATTTCGCTAGATTTTCAGAGCAGCGTGCACTCAGTGTACTAGCGCGACTTCCGGAAGGTCAATTTGTAGTAAATTTTATTTGTTTTTCAGTTTCATTGCTTTGTGAAAGAAATTAGCAATATTTGGTGAACTCTTCGCCACCTTGAAACGAAGGGTTAGTCGGGAAAAATAAATCTGAACCAGAGTAATAGTTAATTTAGACTTTTTAAATATGTTGTAAAGAATCAATTAAATCCAACAAAATTAACCTATGCTTCTTCCAACCAAACCCAGAGAAATTGATGTAAAATCCGGAGACTCGGAGATCGCCCCCGAAAACCGGAGTCTCCGGGTCAAACCCGGATGGGTGGCAACCCTACCCGTTTTCAAAAAAGGAGACAAACAAAATGTTACAAATTACAGAGGCATAACTTCGCTTTGTGCTGGATCGAAACTGTTGGAGATCTTAGTAGGAAATGTTCTTCTTCGCGAAACTTAGGCATACATCTCAAGTGAGCAACGTAGTTTTTTTTCCTGGTAGGTCAACAACTACTAATTTAGCTCAGTTCACTTTGCATTGCATTAAAAACATAGAAAATAGTGCGCAGGTGGATTCCACATATACTGATCTAAAAGCGGCTTTTGATTCTGTTGATCATTCTCTGTTGTTGGGAGAAATAAAGCGGCTATGAACATCGCCTAATTTCATCGAATGGCTTGAATCGTACCTCAGAAACCGTTCCCTTTCTGTGAAATTAGTACACAAAGAGTCATATACCTACACCAATTTTTCGAGAGTGACGCAAGGAAGCAATCTTGAGCCTTTGCTGTTTACCTTGTTTTTCAATGACGTTTGCTTTGTTATTCCGGCTGGAGGCAAACTTGTGTACGCTGACGACCTCGAACTGTTTCTCATTATACGATCCACAACCGACTGTATTGAGCTGTAGAGACAACTAGATGCCTTCTGCAACTGGTGTACTAGAAATGTACTGACTATAAGACTATCTAAATGCTCTGTGATTTCCTTCCCCCGCAGGAGAAACCCAATCTTATGGAACTACATCATCAATGAGGAATCACTCAAAAGAGTGTCAGTTGTCAGAGATCTTGGTGTTCAGCTGGATTCTCAACTATCTTTTCAAGATCACTATTCCCACATTATAGCACAGGCAAACAGAAACCTTGGTTTCATTATGCGAATTGCTAAAGAATTTACTGATCCATACTGCATTCGAGCGTTGTACTTCTCGCTTGTCTGTTCTGTTCTAGAAACTAATTGTATCATCTGGTACCCCTATACTGAAATTTGGACTGATCACCGTACGTTGATCGTTGTCGTTTATTGGATATGGATACCGTAGCCAAAAGATGAGAAATATCTCGAGCCGTCTTTGTTGGAAATCTTTTAATTGGTCAAATCGATGCTCCTTGTATTCTCTAACAGATCAATGTAAATGTGCCCCCTAAAAGTCTAAGATCATGGGCTTTTTTGAAACTTATGGCCAGAACGAACCCATAAGGGCAATGTGTGATTTATTTAACAGATTTTATGATATGATTTTGTGAATCTAGTAATGCTTTTAAAAATAGTTTTAAACGAGTCAAGACTATAAGATGTGATTTGTAATGATGTTAAGTAGAAACTAAGATGTACTGATGTGTAATTTAAGACTATGTAATTGATGTGTAATTTACGGCTAATGTACTTTGTCACAATAATTTTGTAAAGCACTGTCTGTACTATCGCAAAAGATGGCTGGGTTTTGACGCGCATTTGAGGAGTTCCTCAAATGGGCTTTTCCCGACCAAAAAATTTCATGGAGACCATCTTAGGTCAGATGAAAAATAAAGTAAATAAATAAATAAATAAATAATATGAATAAGATATATAATGTAAACTACATAAAATAACCAAAAAGGACGACAATATAATAAAAAGAAACTTTCACTATAAAATACTTTGCTCGAATTGGATAGTTGGTTTAGGTTTTTTTCCAGTCCTACAAGTAGAAACATAATTGCTGAACTCAAAAAGTTTGTTATATTGACTTAAAATAGTAAAACATCAAAAACTTGTCTATACTCTCACTAAGTTTTAATGTCAATGGACCCTACTTGCCTTTTACCGTTACAACTTTAACTAGTCGTCACAAACTCTTGTGAGTTCAACAGATCCCATTTCAACTTCAAAACCCCTCACAGCACCGGAAATAAATTAGTGAAATTATACAACTTGTGATTCGAATAAATTCTGCAACCACCCTACGAAACTGTCACTTTCTGCGATGAAATCCAACCATTTGTAGCCATGTCAGTGTTCGTGGTTATCAATTTGTATTGTTCTATACCAAATCCTACCGTGTCCTTCAACGCATGATGAGCCAAATAAAAAAAGGAAGGCACGGCAAATAGCGTGTCCAGGGGAAATTGAAAACACCTGATCAATCTATTATTGATTCATTTGGGTAGACCATTTCGTGAGTCTGAGCGTCATTTCTCCGATTCGATTTCTATGCTGTTGACCTGTGTTGACGTTGGGAATTTTCGATTAGGTTTTATTGATTTCCTGCAATCGTAACGATGTATGGTATTAGTCGGTATTGGATTCAAGGGCACGTAAGAATGTAAAGTATGAACGGTACTTTTGAGCAAAGCAGTCACAACAAAGTTCGACACATGTACTTTAGTTTTACTTTTTAACAAAATACAGAATGACAAATAATTCACTACAAGGAGGTTTTATGGAAAAAGATATACAACTCAAAATTTAATATTTTTGAGATTTCTATGACAAATTATAGTTAAAAATTCATCCTGCCGTAAAACGGGGCATATTTGATCGGTGTTAAGTCAGACCGGACTAAGTCGCAAAACATCAAAAAATGAGATAATGATAACACTGGATAAAGAATTTCTTCAGCAACATTCGACGTTTGCCAGATTTGAAATATGTAACCGTAAACAAGAGTAATGGCAAAAAATAATTTCCAATTATAACGTAGAGGATGCTGCGATTCAAACTTTAAACCCGTTTTTCTCGAAATCAATATTTTGTCACTTAGTCCGGTCTGACTTAACACCGACCATTTGATCGTCGGTGTAAGATGAAACTTTTTTCAGCAACGTACGATAAGATGATTCTCTGTACCCAAATCATCGAAACAAAATACAAACCATACTCTAAGCATCTATCGGCAACGATTATTTTGTCATTCAATGTACCTTTCATGAACACAAATTCAAATTGAAAATGATACGACTCTCATGCATCGTTTCAATCTGTTCAAACAATCACTTATATGTTAATGATATCAATCAACTTCAACTCAACTGGTCACTTTTTTAGAAACCGTGAATATTTTTATATAATAATACTATTTTAAAATCCGAGATTTTTGTTATTAAATATTTGATTTCGACTATTTTGCTGAAAAAGTTTGATAAGAATCAGCTGTATCCTTCTAGCCAATTTTGTTCTCGTTCGAAACGCCACAATATCAGGCCTTGAAATTGACTGCAGATATGCAATTTACACAACATTTGTAGCGTCATTTCTCATCTAGATACACAAATTTTGCTGATCAAACTTACCCCGAAAACAACGAATGAAAATTTACAATTATAATTATTAAAATACCCATCTATTTGATCATTTACAATCTATGGGTATCAGTTCTTAGATTTGCTGGAATTAAAGATAGTTATGCGAAAACTTTTCGAAAAAGTGATCAACGCTCCCCCATTTTACGGTACCAAATTTGTTTCGACATTCATTCCGCAATACATTAGTATTTGACTTTTTATGAAAATGTTTACAAAAGGGGAATTAAGGGCGCAACCTAAAATTACTTAAATTAAGAACATTACCTTCGCCAGAGCAAAGTTAGGCATTTATAATAGACATAAATAATTTTGTTTTTTGGTCTGTCCTTTTATTATCGGTTTTGAGTTAATCAAACATTTTTTTCTCTTTTATGTTATAACGACATTCAAATAGCAAGGGATGCGCGTTAAGTTTTCAGTTATAGGGAAACTCTAAGTTTACTCATATGACCGTATTCGATGCTTTTCTAAAAGTGTCTTCCTTCTCCTTCATGCTCTTCCTTGAGTACTATGGCTCTTAATATTAGAAATATATAGAAAAAAAAACTACATATTATTTGCACCATGTAAAAGTTTTGGAATCTTAAGTTTTAAACTCATTCATAAATGATTAAAAACGATTTCACGACTCATGATTTCACGATTTGATTAAAAACGTTTTCACACTTCATAAATGATTAAAAACGATTATATAATACTATTTGTTACTTAAGTAGTAAAACAACCAGTATTTAAACTGGTATTGTCACGAGTCACTTTTCCACTAACCACACAAAACCTAACGAAACGTTAATGGCTACCGTACACTCGGGAACAAATGTACCCCACGCCAACTTTGGCACCTGCTTCCACGAAGGCTATAATCAAACTGGCTATACCACCTTTTCCCACTCTTACTAGGAACTCTAAATTGAAGTATGGTTAGGGTCCCAGGTCGATAAATGCCGAATTCTCGTCTTCACACGGCTCCAAATAAGGCATGGTGTACATTTATACCCCAGTGCATACACACACAGTATACAGCATTTCAATAACTTTACAGAAATATTTTACCTTAATCTTATAAACTAATTCAATCCTCTAAGTCTATTCTTGAAAACATCTTAAGTTTTAATCTCATTCGCAGATTTGATATAAGCGGCTCCGTATACCAACATATACGTTTGGCTAAGAAAGTAAAGAAAGCTAGAATCATAACCCTCCGTGAAATCCTGTTGGAGATGGGGCTTTTCTTTTACTAACCATTTCAACATAGCGTGAAAATCTCCCACTCATTCAAAGATTCAGGATAATTATGTGATTATCTCATATAGGGGAAGATAGGGAAAATGTGTTCCTCACAAAGATAAACTATTAATCCTTAGTTTCAGAATACGATTCGCGAAAATTTAATGAACATTTAGTTTCTTACAATTTCTAAAAGCAACTGAAAATTCTTTCAGTAAAGGTGGCGCAAAATACTTCAGTATAACCCTCGAGATAGAAATAGCAGAGCTATTTCGGTCTTGAGGGTTTCACGAGATATGTAATAAACAATGTTTAGAATAGTAATTGTAAATCCTAGGATTTATTTTCCCGAGATAAATTTGTTACAAAAAAATGCAATTCAAAATTATTTGAAAATTTCACAATGACGCGACAGTATCACCAACTATATTAAAAATATTTAGCACTTAGAATCCATCAGTATAATGGTAGTAAAATCTTTTATATTCAAATTTATCCAAAACCACAAACACATCAGCAACAAAAATTTAAACAACAAACGTGTTGGTATTGCTCTTATTATAAACTGCATTTCGGTTGTAAAGTTTTGATATTAAGGTTCAACTGAGAAAGCTTGGAAAAGCGGCCATCTTGGAAAACGAAAAAAGCAGTTTTTCCCTAACCATTCGGAAAATCTTCAGGAAAATGAATCAGAGTATTCGAGGCACTGCTAGAGTACTATTGATTGATTTTAATGAAGATTTTTCCAAAGGCGTGAGAAAAAACTGCTTTTTTCGTTTTCCAAGATGGCCGCTTTTCCAAGCTTTCTCAGTTGAAGCTTGAAGTTGCTACCTATAAGATAAAAAGTAAATTAATAAAGATACAACGATTTTCTGGTTGGCATCATTATTTTAACCAAAATTTCAGCCCCTTTAAAAAACAGTGATTGCAGTTTGCCCAAGCTACATTGTACCCAATCTACCCGTAAATGACTGGTAATTACACTGGATCGTTCCGCACTTATCTTGGCTCTAGACAAAGCCTTTTTCACCACAGTCACAATTATTCCCACCCGAAACCGGTGTAGCGTGAAAACCACTGCCGGCAGATTCAACAAAAGACAATGGCTCTGTGTTGCAGACGTTTTCACGCCGAGATGCTTTGCATCGTAAGTTTTTATAAAGCGAAAGGAAAAGAAACGAATCTTGCACAATTTTCCCCTAATGAACCGCAGCTCGTGCCTCGTGGTCGATGTTGGCTGGCTGTAATAAACGGCGAATGAAGAAGCGAAGTTTCTTTTTCGTTAGTATCAAGAAACTTGGTTAGGAAGGAAAGCTGTTCTCCTCACAGGATGCGGCTTGTTTGCATCACTGATCATATTAGAATTTCTATCATAATTTTATGCTTCCTCGTAACGTTTATGATAGAAAAGTGGTAATGAAGTTTCTTTTTGATTGACACATTTTATAAAACAAAAGATTGAAAACAAGACAAACAAATACTCAATTTTAATAATTTAATTTTAAATGGACAATTGATTACATAGCCTCTACATGCACCTGTGGATGAAAAGATTTTGTTTAAATTTGTGTCAACAGAAGAAGGATCTACTAGTAGGCGCAATCAAATATCAAATAGCAAAGATTTAAGCAAATGCATATAATGATTATATAATGATTATACCCGACCAGGAGAAAATAACTGGGCAATAACCCGAGCATACTATTTTTTGGTATTCATACCAAAACTTAGTATTAATTGATTATTATACCTCATTGAGGTATTAAGCAGGTATTGACGAAACATTTGTCAATACCTGCTTAATACCTCAATGAGGTATAATACTTTATTTTAGTATTATTTATGTATTCCAGTTATTTTTACAAATACCAAAACAATACCTTATTGAATACCTCCATAGAGTGAATTTTATTATTGGAAGGTTGAAAAATGTTTTATTATTATTCAGGTATTATAATAACTCGTTTCATGATCAAATAGTTATTTGTAGAACATGTCTGTGTTATTTTTTTTTTTTGGTATTTTACCTCTTATGTAGAGCTCATTAATACCATATTGTGGTAAACGGTCGTTGGTATTGATACCTAAATTTAGTATTCCGCAGTTATTTTCTACTGCTCGGGTACTGCTTTCACAGGCGTATTTAGAATTCCGGAGTGAATTAACTTTTCTCCCAAAACCCAACATAGGGAAACTGTGGGTAAGACGGACATGTTAAGGACATACTCAAATTTAACATAGTAAAAGCATGTTTTTATCAACATGCAATACTCTATCTTGTAGTTCCACATATTGGCTTCCAAGTGTTCAAAAAATCAAGAAGTAACTTTTTTAAAAGAAATAGAAAACGAAGAAATATCTGCACTTTTTCCAGACTGCGGGTGAAACGGACATATTGTGGGAGCAAGACGGACATGTTGGCGATATGATGATCACAACAAAAAATATCTTAATTTTCTGTTCCTAACGGATGTTTTTGAGGATTTTGTGGTTCTTATTAATATATGTGTTCAATTTGAGGCGAAAAAATACGTTTTGGGATTTTATTTTTTTCATATAACCATGTCCCACTCTAATATTCATACGAACAATTCCTCCAAAAACACCCTGTGAATATATTCGATGATTTGGCCTCTAGTGAATTAAGGTTACGTTTTTGGCGTTTCCGACCACTGCTAGGTGCTCGCCCAAGCTAACATCCCGAATGTAGTGGTAAAAGTTCCAATGACTTGAAAAGCAAGAAGATCAGACTGATTGGTCTGAAGCTCTTTGCCTCCTCAATAGTCACGCTAATGGAATATATCCTTTTGCAGGACTACATATCAGAATCCTTTAAAAATATCCTTAAAATAAGATTTGGAGTACCGGTTCTACCGTTACCGAAACCCAGCGAAACCATTCAAATATCCAATGCAGAAATACCGATTTTATAAGCATAAAATTATCGCTATTATCGGATTTAGGAAAAATCATCTAAAAATATTTTATTATAATTATTATAGAGCTCTCGAAACCGTTCAAATTCCCCTTCAATTTCGAGTGTTTTAAAATATTAAGATGACTTGCCACTTTCATGTTTATATAAGCAGTGAAATACAGTTCGATATAAGTAGTCCTGGTAGCCAAAAGACTCGTTTAGACTTGAGACATTTGGGCAGAGATTTTTCCAACCACTTCGCCCAGAGGACCGAATTGTATTTCTGTATACTTTGAGAGCCAATCCCTGCCGTCCATGCGACTGCGATTCCAAGCTCTTCTACATAACATTTTGAGTCTAACCAGTTCGGTATTCCACGATGTCATCCATGTCACTTGGAGATTCAATCGTCAGAGGCAGAGAGTTACAACTAACACCTCCGCCCTGTCAGATCGTTCAAATTAGGTTAAGTAACCTAACCTAATTTAGGTTAGGTGATTTAAATGCCTCTCAAAATGATATCTGACCTGCCCCAAATTATGTGGTAGGCATTTGAGTAGAAAAACTTTTTTGTCACTGACGATACAACGCTTTTGAAATCATCAGAAGGTGATAGTTTACAATAGACGTATTTCCTGTTTATGTCATAGACAGTCATATTGAGTATGACAGCATAAACATCCACAAGTCGTAAGGTCGGATATAAGACATATGTCCACCATAAACAAGTATACCTGCACGAGACATTTCTCGTGCAAGTACTGCAGAAATAAAATAATTTTAAATATGAAATTCACTTTTCATTTGCTAAGTTCAAAATATCAATTTACGGACAAATGACCAACACAGAAGCATATCATATGTCACAGTAACGTGCAAGAATTAGAATCAGGAATCAGATGATATTGGCTCAAATAGAACGTTTACTGTGTGTAGTCGGGAATTTGTGGCTCACGGCAACGTGCACTCGCTGTGTTTTCTATTTCGAGTGTTTTACACGACTGGCATTGAAATGAATTGTACCACTCATATTAATAGTATCGAGTGATTTCCATGTATCGTTATGAATACGTTTTAAAATTTGCTTGCTTAACAATTAAGGTATTTAACATTTGTACATTCGAATGGTGAAAATGCTAATCATTGTTATTATTCAAGTTTATCTTCCGCCGGTTTTTTCCCGCCTATCACCAACACCGGAGAGGCGTCCATTTCAGTTAAACACTTAGCCGCCAGCGCCGTCTTCGAAATAGCAATTTGTTGAATTTGGAGACTGATATTATTGCTTAAAATGTACATGTTCGCTTTCTTCGCCTGCACGAACCGGTCAGAATACACAAAACGTCTGACAGAATATGTAACAAAAATTTACCTCACCAACAATTCGTGCAAAGAGACAATCTTTCAAAGAATCGTTAGTTCTATTCCCGTAGCAAAAAATGCGAACATCCAAAATTAATGAATCTTAATACGAATCACGCACATAGGTTCAATATAGTATCGATTGATTTCAACTGCTGCAATGTTCAATATTACCATCTCTAAACGAAGTGGAATTTTGATTGAAAGATAAAATGTAACTTTTTCAGAAGTTGGAAATAGACTTTTTCCAGTTTCATCGTATCAAGAACAGCAAAAAGTAAGTCTCGTAGTCTAATTTCTGAAATACATACGTTTCATGGCATTATAATGTTTGATTCGTAAACAAAACAAATATTTACAAGTTGAATCTTATTGGCATATTGATACATATCTTTAGTAAATTTTCATAGTGTAATGTCACGAAAGTTATAGTGGTTCAACAAATGTGTGTGTCGTGAATATTTCTAAAAAAGGACATTTAATAGCTCTAGACCCTAAAGAAGAATACTTAAAAAAAACTACTGAAAATGCAAACGAAAAATGGTCATAAGTTATTTTCCAAGCCTTGATAACTGCGTGTCGATTTAAACGTTTGACGATTTGGTGATAGTCTGCGAAAAGAGCATTGTTTGCCCATCTGTTAACGAAGTTTGATAGTTACTGACATAAAATGGCCTCAGTGTTGAGGAAATCAGATTTAACATGTGTAAACTACATGAAGTGTGCTTGAAATTAATAGCAGCAGTGCGATTCATTTAAGGTTTCCCGTTATGGAGTATGTACGAAGATATTTTCACTAACCTGGATAACATTCAAATAATGGATGTTTAACCCGCCCTACTCCACTATTCCTATTTCTTGACGTAGGTACTCAAACAACGTCTTACAATTATGATGGTCAGACCACATCGTCCTTTGCCACTATCGATCAGGTCGGTCAGAAGTGCTAATAACCTTTTAGGATTCACTCAAACCTTCTTCCGTTTTTCGACCGTAATTGGACATTCACATCGATACCTACAGTGATGGAAGTCTGACTTTGTGTTCATTCTCCATATATTTTGATTCCCACAGGGTGAGCTGCAGTAAAAATGGCCGCTGATGCTGGGGATCATTTTTGATCATCCTAATCTACAATAGCTTATACCTGTTCAACAATAGGGACCCCTTAGCTCAGCAGTACCCAGGGGCCCCGAATGGTCTTACCCTGGATTTCAGCCCTCCGGATACTGCACATATCCTCGATTAGTATATTAAAGTTGCATATCCAGCTCCCTTTCAATGTTTGAGTAGTTATTGTACATTTATTTTACAATATAAGTATAATTAGGACAATACAGTAAACAGTTTCATAAAACTTTTGGTATTTCACTAGTAAATATGTCGAACAGGTCTCATGCCATGTTTATACAGTTCTTTAGCTCTTTTCCTTTTCCCATCTACTAGACTTGAATCAAAACTTTAAACCAATTCTACATTTGTTTGCGCCTCCAACATGAATTGAAATGCACCGCAATTAAAACAAAAACAATGTGATTTATGTTCCTGGCACGAAAAAAATAACTAAAGTTCAGTTTTGACGAGCCGACTCGTTTGATCCAGTTTATCCATTTCCGTTTCGTCTGCTGTATCCCTCAGCCTGACTTGCTTCAACAACGGAAGGAAGGAGCAGCTATTAGTTTGCATGTGTCCGATGCGGAACGAGTGGAGTGTTTTTAACCGAATGACCGCTGACCGACCAGTGTGGAAGTCATAAATTGCCACGTGTCCTGTCATTTCCAATTGGAGTGGGTTGCCACGAATGAGGTGAAATAGGGTAAACCGAACCAACAAATATAGATTCAAGCTATAACTATACATACATATAACCCAAGTTATAACTACCTATATATTCGCATTCCATCGTATTGCTTGTCCTGCTACATTTTCATGGAAAACAAAAAAAAAATTACGGTAGCGTTTTACCCTTCACCGCATTTTTTCGCTACACAACTATTTTTTGTGCCCAAGCAGATCAGCATCACTTTTTACACGCTTCGGTTCCTTAAATCACAGCAATTTCGAAATCAACAAACCTTAACTGCATTAATTAACATTTAAGTGGATTTTCTCCCCTTCAGTTTCGGTTGTATTTCAAACGGTGCTTTTGGTTTGCAAGTTCACTTTTTTTCTCCCCCAGCACAGAAATAAGCATAGGCAACATTTTACGGTCATATTTCCGCTAACGGGCTCTTTTGGTAACCGGGAACCAAGCTCGGTTCCTTTCGAACACGGAATCACTGTCGCAAGTTTTCAGCGGATATGTTTAGAAGCGGGTCGGTCGTACAATAGAGTATGAAAATAAATATGTAGGTCGGTTGGCATTCGCCGCACCAACTGCTGCACAGCAGCGGAGCGAGCGGGAATTTATTTTCCTTTTTTCGCACATGACCGAGCTAAGAGTTTAATATTTGGAAGATGCCGGCTACCCATGGTGATGGGAAGGGAGCGCTCCGCGTGTTGTACGGTTTGTTGGAAACTGCTTGGAAAGTGCACGTCGGAATAGATGATGATGGCTTCCTCCGAACTATTCATTTCACCGGTTATGTAGGTTTTATCGTGTTCTGATTTGTTGTGTTGTGAGTGGTGTAGACGTTGCATGTTAATATTGATGTAATGTAGCTATTTACTAACCCATGAAAAGATTGTACAGTCAATCAGGTTAGAGGTTTTGGGTGTACAAATGCATTTGGTAGAACCAAATTTATTTTGGGCATTTTTGTAGTTCTCGTCATTTAAGAGATTTATCTTTTTGTTTAAATAACAGCTAAAATGGTGCTTATATAGCAACGACGGGATTTTATTGTCCCTATGGTCTATTTTAGACTGACAAAATCGGGGGTACCAGTATTGCAGGTTAAATCGAATTGTCGGAAGGGAAAGCTTCCCCATGTAGCATAGTATCCCCCCCCCCCCCCGTTTCAAATCAAATCAAACGATAAGAAGATTTATCTCACATCTGATGAAGTATTTGTAATTGTTAAGTAGCATCACACAATTAAAGAGATTTCAAACCTAATACATGCTCATTCCCATGTTATTATGCAAATGGCTATCAGAACTAATCTCAATTATAGAGACTTCCTTCAATTTCATATTCACTTATTTTGCTCAAATGCCTACATAGATCCAAACAAAACAAAAAAATAAAACACAACATAAAAAATTTATAAATTTAAAAATTGTGAAGTTCTAGAATTTATAAATTTAACGATTTGGAAATATTAAAATCCCTGATTTAAAAAATTTGAGTATCCAAAAATTTAACCATTCAAATATTTTTAAATTTAAAAAATTATTAAATTGAATGCTTAAAAATTTAGAAGTGCGAAAATTTGAGGATTTGAAAAAATTACAGATTAAGAAATTTAAAAATTTTGGCATCGAAAAATTTTAAAATATTTGAATACAAAAGTTTCAAAAATCTATTCAAAACTATTAAAGTTCAAATATTTTAAAGTTTTAAAGTTTATAAATTCGAAGATTTAGATGATTTTTTTTTTAATTTCAGAATTCAAAGGAAAAATTTTAGAATTAAAAGGTTCTAATCTTAAAAAAATCAAGAATTTAAATATTAACTGATAAAGTTCTAAAAATTTTAAATTTTAATATGTTCAATGCTCATATACCAATGGATTTTTTTGAGTTTTAGGAGTTTAGTTGATCTATTGGTCTTCAATCGTGATCACTGCAAACCTCTTAAGTAAAAAACAGTTTCGGGGATAAAGCCAAAATTCCGCCAATTATCAATATATTTTTATAAACTTATCCTTGTTTATTTCACTAAAAATGTATTACAAAAATACTATAAGTTTGACATAATAAAATCATTGCTTCATACCTTTACGAAAATTCAAACTTTCTTTACACACAAAAGCGTTACATAGCTTAAACATTTAAAATATTTAGAAAACAAAAATTTAAAAATATAACAATTTAAGAATTCAATAATCTTAAAATATATATTTTTTTAAATTCAAGAATTATAAGATTTCAAAATTTAAAAACTTAAAAATTGTAAAATTCAAAAAAAAATATATTTGTAAAATTTCGGAATCTAAAAGTTTAAAAATTCAATGATTTAAAAATTTAAAAACTTAAATAGTTCAATTCATAAATATTTAAAAGTTTCAATATTTAAGAATTTTAAAATGTAACGAATAAAAAACATAAAAATTTAGTAATCTTGGTAATTTAATAATTTTAAAATTTATTGATTAAAATATTATAAAATTGAAGAATTGAATACTTAAGAATTCATAATATTCAATACTTAAAAATTTAATAAGTTAAGAAATCAAAAATCTAAAATTTTTCAAAATATTGGAGCATTTAAATTCATTCATTTATTTAGTTCAACATCAATTCCATGATGGCACTGAAAAACAATTTGCCTCCACAATACTCGATTTGTAGCTGCAGCTCTCCAACGTCGGTAACGCCCAGGAACATTTAAATTCAAGCATTTAAAAATATAAAGATTTAACAAGTTATTAGGTTAAGAATTCAAAAATTTTAATGTTAAAATATTTAAAAGTTCAAAATTTTAAAAATTTGAAAGTTTAAAAATTTGGATTTCATAAATTTAAGAAAAAATATTTAGAAATTCAAAAAATTGAAAATTTTAAAATATTAAAAATATAAGAATTTAAAGATTTTGAAAATTTAATAACCTAGAATTTTAAATTTCAAAAAACTAATCGTTTCAAAAAAACTTTAAATTAACTTTTAACTTTTAATTTAAAAACTTAAAAATTGTAAAATTCAAAAAAAAATATATTTGTAAAATTTCGGAATCTAAAAGTTTAAAAATTCAATGATTTAAAAATTTAAAGATTTAAAAACTTAAATAGTTCAATTCATAAATATTTAAAAGTTTCAATATTTAAGAATTTTAAAATGTAACGAATAAAAAACATAAAAATTTAGTAATCTTGGTAATTTAATAATTTTAAAATTTATTGATTAAAATATTATAAAATTGAAGAATTGAATACTTAAGAATTCATAATATTCAATACTTAAAAATTTAATAAGTTAAGAAATCAAAAATCTAAAATTTTTCAAAATATTGGAGCATTTAAATTCATTCATTTATTTAGTTCAACATCAATTCCATGATGACACTGAAAAACAATTTGCCTCCACAATACTCGATTTGTAGCTGCAGCTCTCCAACGTCGGTAACGCCCAGGAACATTTAAATTCAAGCATTTAAAAATATAAAGATTTAACAAGTTATTAGGTTAAGAATTCAATAATTTTAATGTTAAAATATTTAAAAGTTCAAAATTTTAAAAATTTGAAAGTTTAAAAATTTGGATTTCATAAATTTAAGAAAAAATATTTAGAAATTCAAAAAATTGAAAATTTTAAAATATTAAAAATATAAGAATTTAAAGATTTTGAAAATTTAATAACCTAGAATTTTAAATTTCAAAAAACTAATCGTTTCAAAATTAAAGTTTTTTAATTTAAAAATTCTGAAATTCCAAAATTTTAAATTTGAGATTCCAAAATTTTAAGATCTTGAAGACTTGAACTTAAAAAAATAAAGCATTTGAAAATTAAAAGATTTTAAAGCCTTTATTTTTTTAAATTCAAAGATTTTACAGTTTTAAAATGTACAATTGTAAAATTGGTTAGCTTAAAATTTAAAAAATTTCGAAATTTGTGAATTTAAAGAAAATAGGAACCAAAAAATTTTAAAATTCAAGGATTTAAAAATCATAAATTTCTTAAAATTTTTAAAAATTTAAAAGGACAAAAATTTTAAAAATAGAGCAAATTGAAAATTTAAATTTTTAGAACTTTGGAACTAGGAGGATCAAAAATTTAAAAAATATTAAATTATTTGTGTTATTGTTGTGTGCAAATTCCGAAATTCTTATTTTTGAATCTTAAAATGCAAGAATATTTGAATTTAGGTATTTTTTAATCCACGGATTGTTACAATTTTCGATTATTTGAATTTTTGTATCGTTGAATTTTCAAATTTCTAACATTTTATATTTTTTTTGAGTTTTTTTTAATTTTCGAGCTTTTGAATGTTTGAATCATTAAATATTAGAATTTCTGAATATTTAAATTCTGAATATCTAAATTTTAAGTGGATGCATGATTTTAATATTTAATTTTTCAAAATCGTTAAATTTTCTAATAGCTGAATTTTGAGTTTTTTTTAATTTTATGAATTTTTGACATATTAAGTTTCTGATATTTCGGGCTTCGATCTATTGAATTTTGGAAATTTTCTATTTATTTTCTTATTTTTTAATATTTGTATTCAGTATGTTTCAATTTTTGAATCCTTGAATTTTAAAATTTTTGAGCTCTTTGTTTGTTGGAAACTTTTAATTTTCAAATGATTCATCTGAATCATTAGAATTTGTAATTTTTTGTACTTTAGTATGTTTAGTATGTTATATTTTATTATTTTTGTCGTTTCGGATTTTTGTATCTTGGGTTTTTGTAATTATAAATACATAATTGGGGTTTTGTATTTGTGTATTACTTTTTTGAGTTTAAATAATTTTGCATTTTTTATATCTTTGTATTTTCGCATTTCTACATTTTTGTATTTTTGGAACTGTATTTTAAATTTTTGTATTTTTGTGAGTTTCTATTTTTGTAATTTGTAATTGTTGTAATTTTGTAGATTTGTATTTTTGTGGTTTTGTAATTTTGTATTTAAGTATCTTGGTATTCTCGTATTATGTATTTTCATAGTTTTGTATTGATATATTTTTGTGTGTATAGTTGAATTTTTTAATGCTGTATTTTTGTTTTTGCGTATCTTTTTATTTAGAATTTTTACATTATTGTATTTTTGGATTTCCGTATTTTTGTATTCATGTAAGTTTTTTGTGATTTAGTTTTCTGCGTGGATTGGTTATATTTTAGAATTGTTGTATTTTTACAATTTTGTATTTTTGTATTTCTGTATTTTGTAGTTTTGTATATTTGTAATTTTGTATCTTTTTGCTTTTGTATTTTTGCATTTTTTCAATTTTTGTAATTTTTTTTTAAATGTTTGTATTTTTGTATTTCTGTATTTGTTGCAATCATGGTTTTTTATATTTTCGCATCCTTGTATTTTTGTGTTTTACAATTTTCGTGTTATTGATTTTTGTATTTTTGAATTTTTGTATTCTTGTATTTTTTTTTATTTTTGTGGTTTCGCACCAAAATCATTGTCAGTATGTTCAATAATATCCGATCTAGAGATGGGCATTTTGAAAAATAAAATCGATTTTGCTACATCGCTCTTTTCAATTCGAAAAAATTGATTTAGTCAAACATCGAGCCGGGAAAAATCGATGTTTCGAGGTAAAAAGATCGATTGTGGAAAAGTCGTACCTTTTTCAATGGAAATTTGGAAAGAAAAATCGTTTTCACCAAATCGATTTTATTGAATCAATAAGACATGTGCGCTATTCTGCAAAATGTTTATTAAGGTTTCAATCTAAAAAAATAAAAAATATTCTAGTGTAAGGTGTCAAAAATGGCGTCGAAAATGGCGGCTTTCTCGGAGCAAGATTTTTCGAATCTGCGGACATTCTCGTTTTTTAACTATTCAACCAATCAACCTGCTGCTTGTAGACGACGAATTGTGACCTGTATCGTGCCCGCAGATGAGGTCGGTTTTCACTCTGATCTCTCATCAATTGTCGAAAAAATCTTTCGCCTCTTACTAAAGAGGTCGGTTTTCAAAACACCTTTTGCTGGAGCCGCCATTTTTGATACCTTACACTCGAAAATTTTTATTTTAAACATTTTGCAGAATAGCGCACATGTCTAACTCATTTTACCTTTACAAAAAAATTATCAAACATTAGGTACTTTTTGTACAATTATATATGACGACCCTCTTAACGCCTGATCAAAAACAATCAAATCAAATTTGATAGATAATAAAAAATTATCATTCTCTATGCTCTTACAGATGTCGGCGATCACGTGAAGGGTGCCGTCCAGAGTGTGACCAATGAAATCGGAAATGTGCTAGGCGGTGGCAAGAAGGACCTATCCGATCGCATCAACGAGAACGATTTACCTAAAATTAACGGACACGATAGCGACGGTACGGACTACAAAATAATTCCGCTGAAGGATCCCAATCAGGGTGTTGTCGATGAGAATCTGGAAAACATTAAAAATAATCTGCTCAAAAAGGCGCAAAGCTTCGGAGACGATGCGGATCAGATGGCGGACGATATTATCAAGGAGACGGAAGATCTCATTCGGGATGCGGAAACTGGCATCGCTGATTGTGGCACCGAAATAACCACCCGGATCACATCGCTCGAGGATGGCAGCATCGAGATTCTGAACTTGGAAGGAGGTAATGTCACTAACACACCGACTCATTCCATTGATAGCTTGATAACCTCTTCACCAGAGCCGGAAATCGAACGGATACTGGAGAACGAACCGAAATGTCCACCTACACCGGAGGCCACCATGAACAGTTTGCTGTCGTCCGAGGACACCACAACTGAGTCGGAGACCGTTGATTCCGCGACAACCGTGGTCGAGATGCAAAGCCAGGAGAACGATAGCAAGCGGGAAGCGTGAGTACGGCAACGACACTGACAAGCAAGCGATTAGTGCAACGCACCTCCAACACCTCCTCATCCTGAAAAGAAATGCAAATTACCACTTTACGGCAACTGTAGTTGTCTGTAATTTTTGTACAAATTTTTGAAGATACATTTTCGTAGCAGAAGGTATTTTTACACTGTAACTAGATAGGGTTAGGGCGACCTGATTGTAAATACAGAGTATTATTTTTAAGTTGAAATTGTTTGGCTCAAAACTGTTGTGTTCATTAGTTTCCTATCGTTTTGTTGTATGATATAGTTGATATTCATTTATTTTAATGCTGAATGAAAAAATAAATTATCGTCTTTTACGTGATTAAGGAGACTAAACTGCAATGCAAACTTTGTACAGAAAATTGAAGTTTTAATATCAATAAAATTCTTAGTGTTGTAAGCCACTGTACAGATACTCAATCTAGTAAGACATCACATCCTTTCCTATAGTTAGTAATACATTTTGTCCGCTTTGCATTTAATTATATATGATTATTGGGCAGGCATTTTTGTTTCTGGTGTGTGTTACAACTACACTTGTCAACTTATAAAATTGCTTATGTTCAGAAGTAAAATTGATGGTTTTTGAAATTCTAAAATAATATAATCCTACTATTTTCTGTATAACAAAAACACCCATCGGCTCCGAATTTGTTGGCATCCCAATGAAAAATAGGTGCTAGAACAAATAAGATAGGTTAACTAGCTTATGCTGTAATGCTATTCCGCTCATCCTCATATATAATGCAGAAGTTAGCTTTACCGCTGCTGGGTAAGTTCTACAGCTCTCACGAGAAAACATATTCTTTCGTGCACGCTTTCGGTCAACTACTGCTTTCTCTGAATAACAGCGCAATAGTTTTAGGCGGAATAAAGCAGTGCTCCGTTACAGAATGGTTGTTTTTGCTATAAACGTGCGATAAATTATTCATGCGAAAATAACAAAGGTTACACTAATGATGCTCTCTGAGATGATTATGGATGACCTCCGTCTTGATGGCATAGTTAGTGATTAATCCCGCAGGAAGTCAGATGTTTGCTGCCATTTTTTTGAATATGAAAAAAATAGAAAATGCTTCAGAAACGAAAATCTTTATAAAAGAACAAACACTTCTATTTACAATACTCTCAAAGTTAGGGGACGTTGTTTGCAAATTGTATCACAATCGGTCATAGGTTATAACTAGATTTGGTTTATGAGTAATATGCGTAAAGTTGTAGACTAGTATACGGACAGAAAAACTATTTGATAATGACATAGCGTAAACCGAAAATGGAATTCACAAAAAAAACTAACAAACCCCACAAGTAAACGCAAGTGCTTCGGAAGGAAATTGAACACAATTATAAAATAAGTGATTTTTGTTCATGGTACTGTTTTCGTTACGTAAAAATTTATCGGAATTCATGGTTAAATTGAAACCGGATATAATTTCTCAAAAATACAACAGAAGAAAAGCGAGTACTTCCTCGGGACTTGTTTGTCTCATTTTGGTAAAAGCAAGCATGTTGGGTATATTTGAGTACGCAAATAATGGGCGCGAAAAAAAATTTCGGCCGCTGGCTCGGCGTCGGCGTATGTTAAAAATGACAGGGGCTCCCCGTCAGAATCACACACTACAATTGCAGACGTGAATGTGATATTCTATTGTTCAGATATGAGACTTCACGGTGGCGTGTCATCGCGAACAGCTCGAGCATTTGTACGTCAACGCCATGGAAGGTGTTGTTTACTGGATATGAGCTTTATTTGTTTAGTTTTTTATTTTTTTAGCTTTTGTCCAATTGAATGTATGTTGATAGGACAGAGGGAAATGATTTCCGGACCTGAACGATTCATGCTCGCGCGAACACGGACCTTTGTAGGTTCGCGTTTGAAAGTTCGTAAGTGGTAAAACGATATAAATTATATTACCGGGGTGTTATCAAATTTGCGCGATCGCGGGCGTAGGTGTGCGTTACTGATCACGAAGGGCTGAAGCGTTCGTATGTTAACGAGTTTGTCGGGTGTGTTCGCGTGCATGTGACTTCGCGTGTAAAAAAATCGATTTTTTAAACGTGTGGCCATTCACAATGAATGAGTTACTCCATATCACTAGAGTTCCCGGTCATGTCACCATGGAACGTGTTGTTCAGTGGATATGAGAGCTTTCTTTTATTGATTGGTCCAATTGAAGGTATGGACCTAGTCTGCTGATACCAAGGATAGAAACTTTCGGAAGTGACCGATTCAAGACCGTGTGAGCGCCGGAGTTTATAGTTTCACGCTCAAGACCGCGTTTGAAAATTTATAAGAGCTGAGACATTCACCTTATCATCGGGATGTTATCATGTTTGCGAGATCGCGTGTATAAGTGCGTGGATGGTCGCGAAGTGCTCAAAAATTGTATGTTGAAGTGTTTGTCACGTGTATGTGACTTCGCGTGTATTATTTCGATTTTATAATCCTGTGGCGTGTATTCTTGAATGATCGCGCGTGAACCGTGAATCTGATGCTGCATTTAGGCTGCTAATACCAACGATAGACTACCGGATATGACCGTTTCATGATCACGCAGATGGTAGGTTAATGCTTGAGACCGCATTTGTAAGTTTTAGGTGTTAAAACGTTTACTAACCTACCGGGGACCGGGTTATTTTAATGTTGGTGAAATCGCGGGCGTAAGTATGTGTAGATGGTCGCAATTGCATGGTTGCATTTGTGACTAGGTTTGTGTTATCGCGAAGGTCACGAGCGTTTGTACGTTTGTATCTATATGAGTATAGTATAAAGATTTAGCAATAAAAGGAATCATAATATACCGAACAAGGAAAAAAAGATGCAATGAGATTGATTAGAAGTGTATAAATTGACCGATACTATTTTGGTATACATGAATAATGGAAAGGCAAACTAATAGAAGTACAAAAGAAACAGACTTACCGAAGAGGCGAATGACTTCAAGATTAAAACCTCTATAATCGACATAAAAAACAGACTTATGTAGTAGAATAGAAAAAACACATGCAACATGCAATCAAACTACTTTAACTTGCCTAAATGTAGTAAAAGTTGTTTATTTGCCATAAACAACAATTACATTCTGTGGGAATTTCATCATGCTATGCTGACCGGAAATGGATGATTCACGTGCGTCGGTAAATTAATTGTACCTTAATTTATTTAATCCGCCCTTCCCGAATGTATAGAATCGAACCAAAGTATTAGCCGCTAATATATCATATACGCCAGTTCTGCATCCGTTCCCTGACCCAACTGTCACAAAACTCAACTCCACGGGGTTCCTGTTCCCATGTCGTAAGAGGCGACTGAAAACAGGAGTCCTCAAGTCAAGGTGTTTCTCCGTGTAGAGGACGGAATGGCCGGCACAACTAAAATATGCCAGTCGGGCACGGAGTGTCGTGGGTCTTACCCTTGCTATGTTAAGCGAATCTTTGGCACAGTGGATGTTTGTTTCTTTGCAAATCGTGCGATTCAAATGATGGTCATGTCCCTAATATCCATTTCGGGATTCGCTATAGGCGATTATTAGCCAACGTGTTTGGTATCTTCTAGTTGCTGTACAACAAGAGCTGATGATGAAATGTATAGTACTGTAATCGAGTATGGTGCTCCCTCCTTAGAGTAATGGTGCTATTAACGCATGTCTTATATCCGACCTCACAACTCGCGATATTTGTGCTCTCACAGTCAATAAGACTGTTGACAACTTAAACAAGAAATACATCTATTGTTCGGCATATTTGCAGCATTATGAACCATCACCTTCGGATGATTTCAAAAAGGTTGAATCATACTGTGGCAGAAATTGGTTTCCCCTCATAATCGGCAGTGATGCAAATGCTTACCACATAATTTGGGGCAACTCAGACATCAATTTGAGAGGCACCGAATTAATGAAATGCTTAAGTAGTACATGTGAGGCTGTAGATAATTTGAACACGGTCGTCTCAAATCTCTCGAGCTGTATTGAAAATAATTTTCCAGCCAATTACGGCTCTGTAACTCAAAGGGGGCTGTTTGTCAAGCGACATCCGGAGAATCTGCCCACTCCGAAACGATGTCGCGAGAATAATGCTAAAATTCGCGCCACTGCAGCCGCTGTCTGTGGTACTAGAACCATTCAGCGGGAAATCAGAACAGTTGCGGATGAGCGGGAGCAGTTTTGGGTCTATTTGAGTCGTCTTGACCCGAGCCATACAGTGGAGGAAATCGTTGCCATGACCCAAGAATGCCTTGGAATAAGCGATTCACCCGAAGCAATTTTGTTGGTCAAGAAGGACACCGATCTCACGAAACTCAATTTTGTTTCTTTCCGAGTTGAGCTTCCGAGCGAACTAAAGGACACTGCACTCAAAGCGTCTACTTGGCCGACTGGAGTACTCGTTCGGGAATTTAATTTCGACCAGCCAAAGCAGGATAGATTTCGTTAATGGGATACCGAGATGCACCGCAGCTTTTATTATGGAAGCCCTCGATTCCCCCGCCACAGTCCAGCTACTGCAGCCAACGTTCACCAGTCGTCTCGGTCCTGTGTGCGGGAGTGGAGAAAGGGTCTTCCAAACTTCCCCCTGCGGCAAGTACCTATCCTTTCTAAATAATTCAAGCACTGAAATGATTCCAGTTCTCCTTTAATTGCACCGTATCAGCACCAGATGCCGTTCTTCCTGCCTGCGAACTGCAGCTGTTTACGAGAGACACCTAGTCCAGCTGCATTGCATACATCCCACGTAATGTCGTCTCTTCGGTCACCGGGACGCACACTTGCCGCCAGCCGTGCGGAAGCCCTTAGTTCCCCCACCACAGTCGAGCCCTTCCTGCCAGCGACCAGCAGCCGTCCCGGTCCTGTGGTGGAGATGGGACGAGGGGTCTTCCGCAAACCTACCTCAGGCAAGTACAATGCATCTGTGAGCTCTTCCTTGCCTCAAAGGTATTCGATTTCCAGCATTGGTCAACGACGGGCTAAGCTGCTGCTATACTACCAAAATGTTGGTGGTATTAATTCAATCGTTGAGCAATTCCCGCTTGCAGTCTCCGATAAGAGTTTTGACATCATTGTCTTCGTCGAAACATGGTTGAACGATGACACGCTTTCCAGTCAGGTGTTCGGTACTGAATACGAGGTGTTTCGCTGTGACAGGAACCCCAGCAACAGCCGAAAATCCACCGGAGGCGGCGTATTAGTAGCGATTAAAACCAGCTCGAAGGCAAGAATCGTCGAGAACACTTCTTGGGTTTGTCTAGAGCAGGTTTGGACAATTGTCGAGCTTGGCGACCGTAAGTTGTGCTTGTGTGCTTTGTATGTTCCACTAGGGTGTCCCAAAATGACATCATGTTAAAAAAGTCATCGCGCTCACTTCTTAAATGAAAGGTTAGGGTATTAGGACCACTTTCTTCTTCGGAGTGAGTTTGCTAAAACGCTTCCTACTGGTGGCGAATTTTGATTTTTCGAAAAATGGGCCGATTTTGGTTAAAATTTCAAATTTATGCCTGTTGAAGTGGTCCTGAACTGTCTTAGATATTTTTTCAGCATTTTTTATTTTTTTGGAGATCCAAACGGAAAAGTTTGGTTAGTTAGTTTGTACAAATTTTGAATTATAAGAGCGGCAGAGCCATTAAAACTCAGTAAAAAGTGAAATTTTTGGTGCTTTTCAGTATTTTTTCTTCAAAATTGGGTATCTACAAAATTTTAAAAGTACAGAAAACACTTTATATAGTTGAGCCGAATTTAGGGGCGTAATTTTGCTGAAGAAAGTGTATAGCTACGGCCAATGGGGTATAAGTTATTTACATTTTTGTTAAATAACCTTTTGACATTTTATGATATTCATAAAAAATAACACTGTTCTACAAAATAAAACAACTTAAGTGGGCTTAGTCCGCATATTATTTTTCGGAAAATAGAAAGAAAATGATGAAAAATGGCGTTTTTCGCTTGTCTCTAGTACATCAGAATCGGTTTTTATGAGAATATGACGATTTTTTTTAAAAAATATTTTCTGTATTAATAGCCTCCTAGCGGGCTTGAAAATCACTAAAATTAAACAAATATGTCGAGTTAACGGCAAGTTATAGCGTATATTTGAAGGCTAAATTGATTAACGTACTTACATTTTGTATATAAAGTCTTATTTTCATGTTAGGAACTTTGAAGTGGAGAAAAATGCAAAAGAGTGAGGTGAGTGTTGAAAAACTGATATTTTCTGTTTAGATCACATAATTCCGATATAGTCAAATTTGGGGCAAATATCCTCGAAAAAGTTTTACAACAGAATACAGCGCATTTTCTGACACAATCGTTTTGTTGAAGATGCCTCCCAGAAGTAATTATGGAGAATTAACTCTTCAAAAAATAATTAGAGACTTGGCATCATTAGCAAAGTTATTTTTATAATTTAAATTACAAAAAAAAAATCATCAGATGCTCATTAAACCTCGTCCTGACATACTAAAGACGTACAGAAAACGTCATTTTTCATTATTTTCCTTCTATTTTTCGAAAAAGAATGTGTGGTCAAAGCACATTTGAACTGATTTACTTTTTGGAACAGTGTTATTTTTGATAAATTGCTAAAAATGTCAAAGGTTATCTAACAAAAACTTAAATAACTCATACCCCATTAGCCATAGCTATACACTTTCTTCAGCAAAATTACGCCCCTGAATTTGACTCAACTATATAAAGTGTTTTCTGTACTTTTAAAATTTTGTAGATACCCAGTTTTGAAGAAAAAATACTGAAAAACGCCAAAAATTTCACTTTTTACTAAGTTTTAATGGCCCTGCCGCTCTTATAATTCCAAATTTATACAAACTAACTAACCAAGCTTCTCCGTTTGGATCTCCAGAAAAATGAAAAAATGCTGAAAAAAATCTAAGACAGTTCAGGACCACTTCAACAGGCATAAATTTGAAATTTTAACCAAAATCGGCCCATTTTTCAAAAAATCAAAAGTCGCCACCAGTAGGAAGCGTTTTAGCAAACTCACTCCGAACAAGAAAGTGGTCCTAATACCCTAACCTTTCATTTAAGAAGTGAGCCCGATGACTTTTTTAACATGATGTCATTTTGGGACACCCTAATGTTCCACCCGACCGCGCTCGTGATACCGAATGCGTTGAAGCACACTGCAGCTCAGTTTTTACTATCCTCGAAGATGCTAACGCTGTTGATGAGATCATGGTACTAGGAGATTTTAATTTTCCTACCATTTCATGGAAATCTTCCCCTAATGGATTTCTTTATCCGGATTCGGACCATTCCGTTCTCCACCCATGTGCAGTGAGGCTACTTGACAGCTATAGCTCAGCCACGTTACTACAAATCAATCCTATTGCCAATGAGAATAGCCGCCGCCTCGATCTTTGTTTTGTCAGCGATCAGGTTTCCGCCACATCAATAGTGACGGTTCCCTCTCGCCCAGTAAAACCAGTGGCACATCATCCTCCACTGATCGCCACGATTGATAGCTCTGTGGTGCATGACTTCGATATATTACCGCTTTCTGTCTCCTACAATTTCCGTAAAGCTGATCATCGCAGTATCGCAGACCTTCTTTCCACCATCGATTGGGAAAATATTCTGGACCCCGAAGATGTCGAAACCGCAGTTCAAACCTTTTCAAACGTTTTGGTGTATGCTATTGACAGGCACGTTCCAAAAAAAAGTTCACCATCGACAAACCGGCCCTCCATGGTAAACGAGTACACTGCGACGGCTGAAGTCTATAAAAAGAGCTACCCTGCGGAGGTTTACCAAGTATCGCACAATATCACTCAGAGACTATTACGTCAGTCTCAACCATTCATACAAACGAGCCAGTCAACACTGTTTCTATCGATATCAGCAAAATATTCAGCGTAATCTCAAATCCTAAACGTTTCTGGAAATATGTGAACGAGCAGCGCAAGGAATCAGGCCTATGGGGGTGGGCGTAGCGTAGTTGGTAAATCGATTGCCTTGTACGCAGCGCACCTGGGTTCGAGTCCCGACCTCGCACATAGGGTTAGAAATTTCTCATAAGAGATTGTTCTAACCCGAAGAGGCGAATGACCTTAAGGTTAAAACCTCTATAATAAAAAAAAAAGAAAGAAAAGAAGAAGAATCAGGCCTGCCGTCGTCTATAACTTTCAATGGGAACACAGCTACCACATCTCGAGACATATGTGCACTTTTTTCGGAAAAATTCGCGAATGTATTCACAGATGAGGCACTAACTATTGAGCAAATCGAACTCGCCGCTAGCAGAGTTCCACTTGTAGGCCAAGCTTTGGGTGTTATCGATGTCGATGCAACGATGATTACCAGAGCTTCCTCTCGGCTTAAGTCATCTTTCAATCCGGAACCCGACGGGTTCCCCTCCGTTATCCTGAAAAGGCACATTGAATGGAACCTCTTCAGGCTCATTGTAAGCAGTACCTAAGTGACGATCAACACGGCTTCACGTCCCGGCGGTCAACAGCGTCTAACTTGCTGTGTTTAACGTCCTTTATAACAGAGAGTATGGAACATCGTGCTCAAACCGACGTTGTGTACACCGACTTATCTGCCGCTTTCGATAAGATAAATCACGATATCGCAATCGCAAAAATGGAGAGATTTGGAATAAATGGTAGTGTTTTGGAGTTGTTTCGATCCTACCTCATAGACCGAGAGATAGCGGTTGTCATAGGAGATTGTCAGGCCCCCACCTTCATTTCTACGTCAGGAATACTTTAAGGAAGCCACTTGGGACCGTTGATGTTTCTGCTATACTTCAATGATGTACATCTAGTTCTGAAGGCTCCACGATTGTCCTTCGCAGATGACCTCAAGATATTCCGCCTAATTCGGTCAATTGAAGATTGCAGATTTCTCCAACAGCAGCTTGATGTCTTTGCTGATTGGTGTAACACGAACCGCATGTGCGTGAGCCCGAAGAAGTGTTCGGTAATATCGTTTTCACGGAAAAAACATTCGATTCATTTTAACTACCGTCTACTAGAAACAGACATTGAACGCGTCAGTCACGTTAAAGATCTGGGAGTGACTCTGGATCCTCAACTTACGTTTAAACAGCACGTCTCCTATGCAGTTGGTAAAGCATCTCGAGCACTGGGATGCATCTTCAGAATAGCCAAAAATTTTACGGATATCTATTGTCTCAAATCGCTCTACTGTTCTTTATCGCGATCAATTCTAGAATATTGCTCTGAAGTTTGGAGTCCAAACTACAATAATGGCGTTGAGAGAATAGAGTCCGTTCAGCGTCGCTTTTTACGTTTCGCGCTTCGTAGATTGCCGTGGAGAGATCCTTCCCGACTACCTCGCTATGAAAACCGGTGTCAGCTAATTCAACTAGAGCCCCTACATGTTCGAAGGAATACTGCAAGAGCCTTGTTCACCGCTGACACTCTGCAAGGTCGTATAGATGCCCCAGCTATTCTGGAACAAATCAACATAAACGTCGCTCCTCGAACACTACGCAACAACATTATGTTCAGATTACCATTTCAACGCACTAACTATTGTATGTATGGAGCCATTTGGAGTTTGGATTTTCAATTTACTACTTCAAAAATGTTTCAAGGATTTTTAATCATTTGTGAAATGTAATGAGATGAAAAATTAATTTTATTCATGTTTTTATCAAATTAAGTTGTCGCACAGTGATCACCTTCCATACAAAAGTAGGACAAAACTTCAAAGGAGTCTGAATTTGGTGAAAACTTCACTTTGGGGTAATTGTACGTCGCTGAATTCAATTAATTTTTTTACCTCGAAACCTTGGCCCTCAGGGTGGTTTGAAAATTCAGCATTTGCGAATATAAAGTGAAAATTCATTTAAATAAAAATCGTTTAGTGAATTTTTAGCAGAATTCACATTTTTTCAATTGTTGATAATGCTAAGAGCCATTTATAAATTATATTATATTGCATAATCAACCATTACCATGCGTCTCCTTCAGACATATCATGAAAAATCTCCAGAAAGGGGCAAAACAAGACATTTATTTTCGAAAAGTACACTAATTTTCAAGACCCATGAACTACAAGCAAACTTTTCGAACTGTTTCGAAAAAAAGTACAGCCACTTTGAATAAATAATTTTAATTTAATGCACGATTTATTATTTGTTCTTCAGAAAGAGTGACTGAGAAGAAAGCCTTGTATCGACTAAATTGAATGGCAAATATAAGTCCTCCGAATAACCTTACTAATGAATTCAGTGCGACCCTAATCGGAATCTTAAGCATATGGGGGATAGGCAACTAGTGAAAAATTGTTCCCAAACTTGAGGGGTAACCCACCAGTAAATGAGTGTTTGGGACCGTGAATAAAAGGTGGAGCTAGTGTTCTGGGGAAATTGTCGGATAAACGTTTTTTGAGGGGATTCCCTGATAGTGTTATGTCTGTTAGTCTGTGGTCAAAACTTAAACAATTCACTGCATGGTAGTGTTGATTTCGCTACTGGGGCTGTTATCTCTTCATTCAGAAAATTAATTAACAATTTTTCAAGAGCCACCTACCCCGAATCTTCAAAAAAATCATGACAAATTAACTATTATAGATAGCCCTGTTTATTCAGTAAACTTGCTTCATTTTATTTGAGTTATTATGTTATTGTGGTGTGTACCCCATTGGGCATAAATACGTTAGGCATACGGATGTTTGGCATATGTACGTTAGGCATAATGGACGTTAGGCATAAAGACGTGTAGCATAATGGACGTTAGGCATAATATACGTTAGGCATAATGGACGATTGGCATAATGGACGTTAGGCATAAATTATCATATTGAAGTATCCTATAAAGAAATAACTTTTTGGTGGTGACAGCCTCGGGTGATAAGAGCTCAAATGTTTGAAATTTTTTTGAATTACTCTGGAAGCTGATAAAACTCGATCAACATTTTATTCTATTGTATATACCACAAGAAATCTTCACTCAAATAAAAGATGCAGAACGAATGAACAAATTGCACATCTCTAAAATAGACCAAATACTCTTGTTGAAAATCAGTCTATTTTGTATTAAGGTATGAATAAAGCACATGCCCATGTTGTTTTTAAACAACAACGGTTTAAACTGCTAAAACTTTTGATTTAGGTAGAATTTACTCACAAAATCAAGGAAGACCAGTAACTGGGACAATTAGAACTAAGAACTGAAGTTATCTCTATTAGTCTGATATTTACAGTTGGCGTTGATAAATGAAATTTTGATATATCTTCATTATTTTCCATTATTATTGAAAACTGCTAAAGCTTATCAATTTGGACCGTCTTCGACTATCTTTTCCTAGCATATAGAATATTGAAAATTTTCTAGGAGAATCGTGTTAAGCACCGGAAGGTAAATATTGAGCAGCTTCCAGCACTGCGAAAGATGCATCTTTCAAAGCGAATTTTTCATGTTTCTTGAACCCTATGAATGCTACAAAAAAGTGGGACATGTAAGAATTAACTTAGATTAGTTCTTCATGCATGCAAGGTGTAATTTTTTAAGCAGAAAATATATAACCTAGAACAACAGCTCATGAAAGAAAGAATGATGCATTTTATTATTCATTCAACGAATATACGAATATTGCTGGTTCTATATTGATTATCTTTCTTTATTTTTAAGCACAATGAGTATATTCTCGAGGCTATCACAAATAGAGCTACGGAAACTCTTTGATGTGAGAGAGAGTTTATTCCTGTTCTGTGATGAGTTACCGAAACGAAAAAGTTATCGTCACAAGCGTAGAATCCGTAGCCTAATATTGATCCTGTACTATACACTGCCAATTTCCATTGGATCAAAAACTTAATGTCTGTTAATTATTTTTTTCCCTATTTTTTTTGTTAACAACCTATTGAGTCAAAAAATGCTGTTAATTAGCAAGGGACTGGAAGGTGAAGTATATTTTTCAATATTAAGAGCCATAGTACTCAAGGGAGAGCAAGGAGTTGAAGGAAGAAAATTTAGAAAAGCGTGGAGTGGGGTCAATGTGCAAGCTTAGAGTTTCCCGGCGACTTAAACCATTTGCTGTTACCGCAGGAGTTAGGATCTTTTGGCATTAGAAATGCGAATCACCTGAGTCGGCGGCATGTCCGGACGAGCGTAAAGTAACTTTGTATTTCATGCTGTCGGAACCGATCTTCAACTCCTTGCACTCTTTTGAGTACTGTGACTCTTAATATTGAAAAATATACTTCACCTTCCAGTCCCTTGCTAATTTAATGCCGTTACAACAGTCTGTTAATTATTTTGCTTTTTTTAAATATTTGGATGCAACTGTATTGGTAATACATCTAGAAGGCTAGAAATTTGCTTGTATCAAAACTGAAAGGATATTTTCTTCATCTCGTCTACGGAAAAATAGAAAAAAAACTCTACACTTGTAAGGGTTAAATATATCGCATGGTATTTTTCATTTTGGAGTCTCTCGCTAGAGTTATGCGAAGGTATGGTATAGCAAAGCATCATTTTTTCCTAACCTGAAAAAAACAAGCGAAATCTCTAACGAAAGCTTTGCGATTATTTTTATATTTTTGTGAATTATGCCTATCGTCAAGGACCACCCCAATTCCATTCACTTGAAAAAAATCGTCAAAAAACTAACAAATTTGCCAAAGACATCATAAAGCTAAAACAAACTATTTGGGAGCTATCAGTTTTGTATTCCTAAATACGGGCTTTCGATATGTACTGAAAATTTAGTGCCAATTTTTGTAGTGACGTCGTAATAATCGAAAGAGAAACAGGCTTGCAATGTTACTATGTTCTATTGAAAATTTTCTCCAGAACTAGTCTTATTATGCAGTGTAGCGCATTCCTCTGTACTTGACTCTTAAAGTTCACAGACTCTGGGTCTTACTATAAAAATTGATTCCGTCAGAAACTAGTTACACTGTCACCACTTATATTATACATAAATAATACATTTCTATGCTTATAGTAATCATTAAATATGACACTATAGTGCTGTTTTAAAACAACATTGCGAAAAATATCTCAAAATTATCACAGTAAAAAATTGAAACTATGAGAAATTTTCACAAAATTAAAAAAAAATGATTTGCGCTTTTGAGGGTTAATAGACTCCCATGTTTGTAAATAAAGTCAAATGTGAAGTAAATTGATACGAAAAAAAAATCTACTGCACATTTTTCATAGACTTATTATGTACAACAAGAATGTTGCCAAAAACGGAACCCATTTGTTGCCAAAATTGGAGTGCGCCAAAACGGGAGCATGCCAAAAACGGAATTTTACTGTATATACTACTAGTTAATGTAAGCTTCCCATGTAGTCTTAGAAAAAAACATCGCTGGGTTTCCAGCGAATCGAATCCTTAACAATGTTATGAGTACTTGTAAACAGCAATACTGAACTTCAAAAAATGTGGTAGCTAACTTGTCGATACGGAACTGTATGCATGGATTACTGAAATGAGAAAATTTCAAATCAGAACAACTTTCTAAAATAATCTCATTTCCTTGGTATGCTTTTTCTCCTAATGCAAAAAAATCTGACGATATGGCAATTGTAAAATATTCATTGATATATGATCATAAACAATCTTAAGCTTTCTTTAATATAGCATCGTAAATTTAATTTAACTCCCTCGCAAGTTAAACCACAACATGAACTTTACCTAAGACGCCCACGCTTCTGTCGCTATCACCTTTGCCAGCGATCCAACAAACATACCCGCCACGCCTACGCGGCCTACCGGTGCTAGTGGCTTCATTACAACCATAGACACAGCAAATTGGTCCATTGAATAATGAATAATTTAATCAAATTTCTTTCTCCCTTCCTATTCTCAACCCTGCTGGGACAACGCCTAATTACCACGTTGCAGCAGTTCAAACATCACGGGCACGAGCTGGGAAGATAGCACCCAAGGCAACAGCAGTAATGATATTGTTAATGGCGATAACAACCACAAGGATGCCAGTTGTTTAGAACCTCGAGCGGGGGCTTTGGTTGAGACGATACCATTTGTGGAAGAGGTCGATGCGGTCGACTCACTGGAGGCATCCGTTGACGAAGGCACACGTAAGAACGATAGGCTTAGCAAGAACTTTGCTCTGGGTTTGTGTATGGTAAACGACAAAATTGGCTACAAGTTTGCCCATGGTGAGGCATCGTTTCATCTAGATAGGCTAGTGAATTGGCCTATTGCAATAATTGAATGACCGACTAACTTATCGAATTGTAGAAGTATTGCAGTTAGGAATCAAATCAAGCTTGAGCAGTTTCTCATGATTCGTTTAGGTCAAATGGTTGACGCCTGCCGGTATGTTAGGGAGTTTCAGTTTTTAAGGTGAGAAGTATAACTTTTCTTACGATTTTAAATTTTCCAAAGATAAAAATAAACACATGCATGCCATTAACGTGAACTATAGAACTACATAACTGCAATACTCTACAGTAGATTAAAAAAAATACTAAAATCATATTTAAAATCAATATGTATTCGGTTAACTTATTGACGTGTATTGTGGGATTTTTGCGGACGATTTAAGTAATACAACTGCATCGTCGTATAATCCCCATCGCTATTGTTGCGGGAGCAAAGGGCACTAATTCAACTCACCTCGGCATTCTCACTGGAAAATCTACGAAACGAACTACAGACAAAAGTGAGCCCACAGTAGTATAATCCCTTAGTGCTTTGTGAAGATAGGAAACTAGCTAGGATTTAATTTCGAAATACCTTTGAATCAATCCAATTAATATTAAATATAAGAGCAACCCAAACAATGAACTGTTATTGAACTCGTTTCAGACTCAAAGACGTTCCACGATATAACTAGCACAGCTGTGAAAGACGATTCCTGCCCAGTAAGCCCATCCAGTACGGAACAATGGATTCCCAAACATCCGTTTACATTCAAGCTAAATTCAATTGAGCTGAGTGTCATTGACGATAGAACGGACGAAAACAGTAGCGCCAATCAGTTGGCAGAAATAGGCCAAGTGGGTGTCAGCTCAACGGACCGAAGCGTGCACCCGTTGGTCGCTAGTGAGGAGGAACAGTTCCCCCCGTCGGTCACTTCGAACGGAAATGAACACCTTGGGGAGGCGGAAAATGACACCGACTGCCAGCTTGCTGATAATGATGGTGATGATGAAGCCGATGATGATTCAATTGATCTGAGTTTGAAAGGTTACGAACATGTCGAAAAGCTATCGGAAAAAACACCTTCAGAAGTAAGGATGGAATCACTAACTAGATTTCAATCTCACGACGAACTACCGGAGAAAAACATTCACGCCAATAGTGAAGAGGTAGAACTGCAGCCTCCGCACGGAATCAGTCGGAAAAACTGCAACCGACCAACTCAACCGGAAGGCAAACTTTCTACGCTCGACGGGGAGGAGCTGGAGGGCGTGGAAAACAGTGACGACGAAATTATTGTGGCTGATGAAGCGGCAAATGACTTGGAAGTGAGAACAGACCGTAACACCGTGTCACTGAAACCGACGCCGGAAGGACAGAAAACAGAATGGGAGAAGCTGCAGGATATGTTGCAGAAGGTGCCACGACGACGAAGTGTGTACGATCTGTTTTACGAAAGCGACGATGATGATATCATTAAAAATTTGTTCAAGAAAAAGAAACCGCAGCTAATATTCCATTTCAGCGAGAGCTCGGATTCTTCGACAGATTGATGAGAATGAGAAATGAATTGCGGCCACGAATCAGTATTAAATTGTTGAATTGTTATATAAATTATTGACTCCAGTATTATTAAATTATACGCACAAAATTAACCAAATAAGAATCACTATCATTAATAAAAGAACTCCGAGCTTGACTTATAAGAATTCGAACAATCGGTGTAAAAATCATTCTTTCATCAAAAATATTCGCTGCACTGATAGAATATATTCGTAAATCGCTACGAATTAGTTTCGTACAGACAATTTTCATAAAATATACGAATTTTTTGTACATATGGTGAGTCATTCTTAGTTCTATTGAAACACTTTTTATCACGAATTTTTCGTAAATACCACGAAACAACTTTTGTTGGCTTATTACGAAACCATTATTATTTACGAGCACCATTCGTCAAACCGTCACACAGTGGCCGGAGGCCGGACAAAATCTATGTTTAAAAAATTGAATTTTTTTTACTAGGTTATGTATTGAATGACATATCCTCCAAATTTTGTTGCAACCGAATGAGAATTAGATTTTTAATAGCAATTTAAACATCAATTTTCGAAATAATAGTATATATCTTCAGTTCAAAAACATGTTTAAAGGGCATTTAAAGAACTTTGTTGCTCATTACAACATGTTTGCCAAATTAGACTAGAACTATGTAATAATTTAATTACAAATATATCTTAAGTAAATTGATAGGGAATTCTTTTTTCACAAAGGTATTCTGTACAATCAGGTGAAACAGTTCGGAAGTCAGTCACTTATTATACATTCTATGGGAAATCATCTCTACTTTTCGAATTTCAAGGTCTCGTTTTGCTCCTTTTTATCCATTTAAAAATGTCGATTTTAAACCCCAACCCCATCATGGATAAGTATTATTGCTCTGGGAAGCCGGCTGTCGAGATTTGCTGAAAATTTATAATACCTAATTTAACATATCTTAGTCAAACAAACAGTGACTTGATATAAGCAATAGAAAAATATACAGTGAAGACCCGTTTTTTAAGCCCCTTGCTGTATTTTAAACCGACAAAATGGGAATATTGACGAATTTCGCGCCAACTCGAATAAATTTTGGCAGCACCCTCTCAGATTTTAATAAAACTTTGTCACAAAAATCCACTTTACATACTCAGTTTTTCCAAAAATGATCTAGACTGTCTTTGGAAAAGGGTCAAACTTTTTTTTCCAATTTTTTTTCAAATGGTTATAGTCCAAAAATGACAAATCCTACAAAAAAATGTGCTAGGACTGGTAGGAGTGATTTTCACAAAATTAGTCAAATTTTTGAATAAAAATATTACGAAAATTCTTCATCCACTCCTATTCTCAAAAAAATCGATTTTGAAATTTTTAATTCGATTTACAAAAAAACCTCTTTGATTTGGATGAAATTTTGTTCCAAGATAGATAATTATTTTCCCTACCTACCTTCAAAAATTCAAGTTGGGCATTGGGCAAGGAAAAAAGTTATTTGAAATAAACTTTTCCTTGCTCAAACTGAATTTTTTTCAGTGAATTTTGAAAACTAAACCAATGAAAGTAATAATCACCTCAGAATCCAATTTCCCCACTGCTAGTTGCCTGATACATGCAAAAAGTATCAGTAACGAATTTGGCATTTGTTTGGCATATTACCCTGGATACCTGTACATTACCTGCATCAATACTCATTTTATCAAATAACAGTACTATAAAACTAAGGCCTTAAAGCTAACTAGTAACAAAAGTTGTGAAGAGCAGTTCTAGTAAAATTATCATTATGGATCAATTGTATAAATCAAAGTTAAACAGTATCAAGTGCTGTTCAAGGATAAACAATCTGAAGTGTAATCATAATAATTCACGTACGGAAGTCGCCATCTTGGATTTCAACATGGCGTCAGACATAAATTTTGTGGCACCTACTCGTCAAGACCATTCCGAAAATACCCAGTCAGTCTAGATTCCAGCCTGTGAAATCTGGACTCTGCACTCTTCACGGTGGATTCTGGACACCGGATTCTGCCATCGATATTATGAACTCTGGAATCTGCACTAGGGACTGGACTTCTGGATTCTTGGCTCTCCCCTCGGGACTCTGGATTCTGGGCTCTGGTCTCTGGACTATAAACACTGAACTTCAGATTCTGGAATCTTCACTCCCATCGCTGGATGATGGACTCTTGGATTCCCGACTCTGTTCTCTGCACTCTGAACTCTGGATTCTGAGCTCTTGCCCCGAGATTCTGTGCTATGGACTCTGGACTGTAGACTGTGGTCTCTGAGCTATGGGTTTTGGGTCTTGATTCTGGACTTTGGACGCTGAACTGTGGACTCTGGACTCTAAACTCTGGACTCTGCACTCGGGACTCTGGATTCTGGACTGCGGACTCTGGGCTATCTCCTCGGGTCTGTTTTCTGGTAGCTGGGCTATGAAACCTAAACTCTGGATTATCGAATCTAAACTCTGGATTCTGGACTCTGAGCTCTGGAATCTGGACTCTAAACTCTGGTCTCACTATTTTGGGTTAAGGGCTCTGGACTTTGGGCTCTGGATTATGTGCTGAGGACTCTGGGCTCAGTATTTTGGGATAAGAACTCTAGACTCTGGTTTCTGGTCTCTGGGCTCTGGACTCTAGGTTTTGAACTCTGGGCTCTGGCATCTGCACTCAGAACTCTGGATTCTGGACTCTGAGCTCTGTCTTCGTAATTTTGGGTTATCATCGTTGCACTTTGGACTCTCGACTCTACATTCTCGACACTGAACTCTGGATTCTGGACCCTAGACTCGCCTCAGTATTTTGGGCTAAGGACTCGTGACTCTGGATTCTGCTCTCTCTCTCTCTCTCCTCGGGACTCTGGACTCTGGGCTATAAAATATAGAGTCTGGGTTCTCTACTCGGGATTCTGGGCTCTGGTCTCTGGGATATGGACCGTGAATAAAAATACACTAAAAGAAATCAGTTTGGACAAGGAAAAGTTTTTTTCGAATAACTTTTTTTACTTGAAAGTGCTCAGCTTGAATTTTTGATGGTGGGTACCTATCTTGGAACAAAAAGGTATATCAAAGGTTGACTTCTAATTTTGTTCATAAATTTAAGAACATTGTTTACGGTCCAATTAAACGACGTAAATTGATTCACGATTTATTATATTTTGACCATGATCTCAATCATCTTAAAAAATCAAAACAACCTGGATATTTTCTCGTGAACTTTTTCACGAAACTTGGAAAATTATTCAGAAATCCATTCATGCATAACTTAATATGTTATTCCTAATATAATAGTCACGATTCACCATTCAGAGCTACGAATAATATCCACGGTTTCGTGAACTGGCTCATAATTTCTGGGGTTTATAATGGGGTTGGGTATGGGGTTTAAAATCGACATTTTTAAATATTTGCTGATATTGAGGTGATGGTGATTAGTGCAACATAACAACGTAATAAAACGTAAACGAACACTTTTTTATAGAGATTGAAAGTAGCTTTATCCAATTATTACGTTGTTATTAATGTAGCTAATCAGTAAAAAAATATTTATCATAAAAATGGTATTATGCTAGTAAGAAAGGTTCGACAACACTGAATGGAAAATTAATCTAATATTTTATGACTTTTGATATTAAAAATGAGCTCAGCATCCCAAAATTACCTTAATACGTAATTTTCAGCCAGATTGGGCAATATTTTAGGTTTTGCCGATTTTTGCTCGAAGACCCGCCACTATGCGTCAACACCAAAGGCCTTCATTAGAATCTGAATATGGTGTACTTGTTGTTAATCGTCAGATAATTGTTGATCATCACGACGATCTCGGTTTGATTATTTAGTAACCACATCCATGTCCGCCGGTTTCAGGAAGATTTCCTGAACCTTCTTCGCTTCCACTTGAACTAAAATCCGGAGCAGTACGGCTTCAGTTGAGCCATCGTGAGCTGTTCGTCGGTTTTGTATGAATAAGTTTGCAAGGGGTTTCCAGCAGCATTGATTACATGTCACTCCCGAAAAAAATACCTAGATTACTTCATGGTTATAAATATTACTACTTCGAAAAACGATTATTAATTAATTACTCGATTACTGTAAAATTCCTCGATTACTCTGGATTACTTCGAAGCAAAGCGAGTTCCTGTTGGAATTACTTTGGATTATTCAATTATTTTAAGCTGAAACTGTTCATGCTTAGCAAATTTATCGCTATTTTATTAGATACAGTCTAGTTCTGCTGGATTATTCTCACTGCAACAATCCCAATGCATGTGAGCCGACAAAAAAAATTCAAAACGACGATTCAGATAAATAGAAAGATTTCTTGCTCTTTTTTATCATTTCACACAATTTTTATAATATTAAAAAAGGCAAGCGGCATGCGTCTTCCTCAGGGTTCATCTCTTAGCCCCTTTTTGTACATTTTGCTTGTAAAAGACATTTATGAATATCTTGTAAATTTTAACACGCTAATGCAACTTTCAGATGATGGAGAGGTCTCCGTAATAGGATTCAAAGCCATCGATCTGCAACGTACTTTAGATAGTTTTTTTTTGCTTGGACTTATCAACCGGGTATAAGGTTTTCCATGAACAAAACAAAGCTAGTCGTATTTTCAATAAAACAATAACAACTGCTTCAGTTTATGTCTCAGAATTAGCCGTTATTTAGGATATCCTTGGGATCGTTGACACCCTGCCTGTAGACCATTATTTCATCGTTACGGATAGTATAAGCTGTATAGAGTCTCTCCGTTTGATGGAGCGTGGAAAACACTCTTCGTATTTTCTGGGGAAAACACGGAAACTCCTGAGTGTTTTATCTGAGAAGTCATATCAGATTACCCTAGTTTGGGGCCCTTCCAATTGCTCCATTCCGGGTAATGAGAAGGCGCAAACTCTAGCTAAGGCGAGTGCATCAGAAGGTAATTTTTATGAAAGATCAATTCACTTCAAAGAATTTTACAATATATTTTTCACTTCAAGGGACACTCGAAAGAAAGCAAAGCTCGTGGAGCAGTAGAGACATAGGAAGGTGGCAACATAGTTTAACCCTAAAAGTGTCCACGAACGCCTGCTTTAGGGGATAGATATGGGTTGTAATTTAATTCGGGTGAAGCCCATGTCAAATCATTATATGTTGGATGCGCATTCCCGGTATATTGGGCTTGTGGAGAACGGTTTATGAACTTGTGGCTAGGGATTATCACGACATCGAACATGTTGTCTGGTCATGAGACAAGCATTGTGGCGCCAGATCTCTTTTGGGTTCTGGATGTGCTGGCGATGAATATTCAAAAATAAGTTATTTCTTCTCTTTTTTCTATCATTCTCTGATCTCGACTACAAGACTAGCAGAAAATCTATTGCTGCACTATTAAAAACCGAATGCAAATAATGGACTGGAAGTCGGGCTCCTAAAAAAAAAGACCAGTCAAGTTGTCTTCCGTGTGCCATAATGATGCAAGTTTGTCTTCGTCTTGTTTCTGTCATCGTTGTCCGCTATCTCTTTGCTGTTCCTAATATGCTCTCTACTACTAAGTTCCCCGAATGTCACTCTTTTGAATGACCCCGTTGTGAATGTATTTCCAAAGAATTGATCCCCGATGTGAATGTCTTTCCAAAGAATACTTTGCACGCCTACCAATTGCCGAAAAGTGTTTCTCCTAGTTTTAAATGTTAAATCTTGTTAAAATGCTAGGATGTATTCAATTGTTTATGATTGATATCTTAGGGCCTAAGAAATTCAATTAACAATTTATGTATATTACCGATATTCCTAGTTTTAGAATGGCCATTGCATTAATATAAAAAAAAATTAAATTCCAAATATATTTGGAGCTGAAACGCACTAGATTTAAAAATATTGAATTGTAAAACAATAAAATTGTTGGCACCGACTTTTTAACGTAAACGTGCCAGTTGAATAGAGCACCCAAATAAACACTTCATATGCGTCAGGGGACATTATATGCTACCGATTGTGTTCATTGTTGCGTTGTTCCCAAATGCATTGTCAAAAGTTAGTAATTATCTTGAAACAAATTAATAATAGCTTGAAAATTCAAATACACCGTATTGTTTAGTACCCATCTGCAACGTGGTAACATTCTGAAGCTTTAAATAAATCAGAATTATTGATGAATGCAAGAGCAAATAGTAGATTCAATATATTGCTATGTTGTCCCCTAATGCGACATTTCAGCACTGTATTTGTTACTTTCAAAACACCATGGAGTTATTGGGGACGATTTGTTAAAAGCAGCATGAGGTGTGCAAACCTTTTCCTCTGTAGTTTCAATAAGTCTAGTAAGAATCGAAAACGACGGATTAGATTTTTTCCTAGAACTTTATTGGAATAGGTAAATAAATAAAAAATGGCCGAATAAGTGTGTGTAAATATGAGAATAATGAGAATTAGTGGATAAAACATTTTAAAGTAAGTAATTTTCATGTGACAACAGCCCCTTTCCGCCAAAAATTAAATATGATTCGAAATTGAAAAACACAATGGGGAATGCATGTCAGAATGACCCATTAACAATTTATTTAATGCAAAATATGTTAAGTAGGCACAATCCTGTATTTGATCACATTGTTATATGATCCAGTTTATCAATAAACCCTTTCTTCCGACGATATATATAAACTATAATATTTCTACTCTTGGAATTCCCCGAGAAATGATTTAGCCAACGGGCGTAGTCTGCTAAACAGAACACGAGAGAGTACCATGTAGGCAGCATTGAGGATCATTATTCCTCAATAGTCATTACGCTCGAGTTTGTGGCCCAATTATTTTGATATACTCTGAATTACAGGTTCCGACTGAAATTGTAGTAGGGGAGAGTAAGATGTGGGTAAGATGGACAACTTCCGTTTCTTACAAACTGGAAAAAAAGTTAAAATATACTGAACCTATCTAATTTTTAGAGGATATCAAATGATTCTGGAAGATAATGCTATTATCTAATACGCGAATTATCAGATATTTAAGCAAAACAATACTGGTGTAATTTTGGATATGACAGACACAGTAGGGTAGGGAAATATGGGCATATTTATTGGGTGAAACACAGCGGAATGCTGTTAAATTGTTTCAATCTTTACCAACGCCGTATGTCCATCTTACCCATGTCAGGTGTCCAACTTATCCATAGCACTTTTGAAATGACGATTTTGTGCTTCATTTTCACAACCACTTTAAACATCTTTCAGTTTGAAATTTTATTAGCATCAGTTACACTGTTGATGCAATATGATCTAAAATTATGGTTGGTGTACAATTTGCGAGAACTGCATGAATCGATGAGTCGAATTTGCTATTTAATCATAAGCTGTTCGTCTTAGGTACAGTTCCCCTAAGTCGCAAGTAAAAGGTATTGTGAAATTCATATGTGGAATACCAAAAAAATATTTAAAAAATGAAAGCAAAAATGTGAAAATCAAAATAGAATTGATCTTGTAGTAATGAATTACTTTGCGATTACTTTATGATTAATTGATTACATTGTATTTATGGTTGATTACGCGAATTATTTTAATAATACAGACAATTACCATGCTTATTATTGATTACCAATGTAATCGACGGATTACCGAATTATTTCGAAAATCGAAGTAATTCTTGATTAAGTGGCACTATTTTGGCTTGATGGAAACCCCTTGGTCAAATCGACTTAAATAATTCAATTCCAGAAACTTGCATACATAAAGATCGAAAAACTGGGTAAAAACTCGCCTAAATATATATTGAAAAGTAACGCAATAGACACCATTCTTTATTTCATAACATTGGTTCCCTACTAGTTAGAGTTATCTTGAACATTTCCTGCAATGGCAATGGCTTCGATTTCAACCGCGGCTCCAAGAGGCAGTTTCGCTACGGCATAGCAGGTTCGTGCTGGAAAGTTTTTGCTGAAAACTAACAAAAGCAATTGTTATTATTTTACCTATACAATTCATTCGCCGAACCAACGTATGTATAGGTTCGATATCAACCTTTTTTGTACTCCTCGTTCACGGCAGCATAATCATTCATGTCGGACAGTAGCACCGTAGTCTTGACGACCCTGTCAATGCCGGAGTCGGCTTCCTGCAGAAGATTTGATAGATGCTCCAGTGCTTTGGCCGTTTGGGCGGTGGCTCCTCCCGATACCAGCTTCGGCTCATTCAATTCAATGCCGATCACTCCCGAACAGTAAACGGTGCGGTCCGCGACTACTGCTTGGCTGAAAGATTGGGAAGTTGTTTAGTTTTTTGTTAACATCTCTGAAATAAATTGTTTTCATATCATCACGACTCAGAAGAATTTGATCAACTTTTCACCACTGCGGATTGTTATAGGCTGATGAGCCTATTTGCGCCATGTTTCTATTATCACCCTACCCATTTGAATCCGTTGGTTAGAGCAGTGTCTGCCATCTTTGTTCAACGCATTGAGTCAAATGGTAGCGCAACATCAGGGGCACTCGATTCGAGTTTTCATTATGCTCAAACACGAGAATTTTACTGTTTTCAACGCATGTGTGTTATTATATTGGTTCTTAACAACGAAGCAAAGAGGTTGATGTCAATTTTTACGCATTCCATTGATTGTAAGGCAACAAATTACCGAATCAGTGAGGCACCTTGCTTAGCATGGTGAAAATAGGCTCATCACCCTAGTTATGATTTTGATCGTAAAAGTTTACATGGTTGAACGAATCTAAGCAAGTTTTGTGCGTCCGTTGTGGTTAATTTTCATCAGTCTGTCGTATATAATTATCAGCCGGTTCTTCATCGTGCAACTTGACCTCTTGATGGGTATGTGTGATTTGATAAGAACTTATCAGCTGGTTAAATATTGAATAACATCGTGAATATTTTTCTCTTTACCTACCTGTACGGAGCTAGTGGCTTTGGACATTTACCGGAAGACACGATCTTACGGATTACCTTAGACATTGTTGATAAACAGTTCAGAGACAGTAAGTTTCGAGCACTGTATGCGATCCTCTCACCACGACTGTTGGAAGATTACTGCCTATGACACATCGCAGAGTCGTTCATTCTGATATGACTGAACGGCACTGTCACTGATATGGCAGTAAATAGTGATTGTTTACGAATTGAATGTTCGAATGAATGCTGCAAATTTCCTTTAGCGACGGTCATCATAAAATTATCACTATTGCATAGACTTACTCATTGGTTTGGAGATTGTTCTAATTATCTTTCGTTTATTATCAATTTGCACCGTGAGGTTCATGCCAGATAGTGCCGGCACAACTTTCGCAGGTTGTTACTAGGTTAGATAGTGGTATTCTAGGTAGATCTTTGCATAGCGGGTGACCGTGCGCAGAACTACCACTTTTAAAACGTAATCTTTTTTTGGAAAATGCGATTAGCGTGCCTTCGCAATATTAAACTGCTATTATTTAGTGTGTGAGAAAGTCGTTATTCCAGATACCAATGACTTTCTAAAGAATATAACGCTGATGCCAACGAAATACCAGTGGGAGCCGAAATCTACCCTAAAATTCCAAAACCCTTCCCACATGCTAACTATGTGTAAATTTTACAAGCAATTTTGCGATATTCTTCGAGATATCGTTTTTTTTGTTAGGGGAAACTTTGACACTGCGACCACTATTCTTTTATCTTTTGTGGCTGCCCCTATTTGCTCTACATGTTACAAATTGCCCGAAACCATGTGTCGTCCAAATCGGGTAGAACATTGTAATGTAGTTGAGGATCCATTTGGGACAGGTATGCCCTACCTCGTGAGGCATCATGTGATGCGTTCCGAAGTATCGCTCCCCAGGGCCGGCGGATAGCGTGGGTAGTATGGGTAGTTACCCACTCGAAATTTTGGATATTTTCATAAATTTGAAATCTGCCACGTATATATCTCGTGCACACATTTGAAAATATCGACGCACAACAACTTCATTTACACAAACACACTGCAAGTGATTTAATGTAAATGTAGTGCAAGCGTGTGTTTTGTGAAAATGGGACAAATCCCTATTCTATTACCCTCACCCTATGCTTATTACCCACTCGTGCAAAAAGTGTAACGCCGGCCCTGTCGCTCCCTCCGAAGAAATAGTACTGCTCAATGACAGAGAATATGATCCGAGCTCTCGGGCTCGTAGTTACAAAAACGACAAATGTCATCTTGTCTTTTGCTAATTTAAGGACAATGTCCCGTAAATAAACCTGTCATTATACGTAAATCTTCTTGTTTAAGATCAATTAGTTTTTTGGCTCATTGTATCAGGATATATGAATTTCTTAGCTTGTTGAGTACCTACTACGTCACGCCTGTCGTTTAGTAGTTGATCTCTAGCCCAAGCCAAAAGTTCTAGTTTGATGGCACAGGTAGATATCCCTAGAAATGGCTCTCGTCCAACAAACATGTTTGATAAACTACGCCAGCCCGTCGGCCACTTACCAGCGATAGCTTGGTGGCCTGGTACCCAGAATATCATTACATTATTCTGCGTTACCACTTGTAAAGATGTGATGCACTCCCAAACCGGTTGGGACTCACATTTCGACGAGTGCAATGCCAACAGTGCTGCTTGGCTGTCCTAGAAGATTGCGATTTTTGCATGCCTGTTGTTTCGTTTCATACAGACCTCTGAACATGTGTATACAGAGCCGTAGCGTGCGGTGGGCCGGGTTGGCCCCCTCCAAGGGCGCCAAGCTTAGGGGGGCGCTGAAACCGTGATCCGTGATAAATCATACAATACAATAAGTTAGTGTGTGCCATTTCCTAGCACACACTAACTTATTGTTCGAAAATCGAACTGAAAATGAAAGCCAATGTAACCTTAAAAGTAGTGCACAACTGAGACCCAAAGGTGCTAAAAAATTTCGCTACGTTGAAGTCTTCCCGATGCCAGGAAGAGCTTCGCAATATCACAAAGTTGCAAGTGATCAACGAGTTTGGCACTAAATTGAATCTCTGGTTGAAATGACATGACAGTTTTGGAGTTCCTAGAAACGTTGGAAATTCCTTATTTTATCTCCAAGACTTTGTGTCAGAACTTCCTCGAGTTAAAATTTTTGACGGCCTCTCAAGAGAAACATTTAAACCTTTATAAGTAATCTTACCTGTCTATAGTTTTGGAGCAGTAAAATATGCTCATACATGGAGATAATAAGATTCACGCCATTCGTTTTCGAGCTCTCCATCGAGACAGAGGTTGCTTTTTTACTCCGTAGTGCTGTGTGTGGCGATAAAGAATAGTGTTAATCCGCATTCAAGGTTATTTTGCCAGTTCGGTTCGGTCCTCAGTCTTTTGTTCGCGTGTGAGGATTAAACAATAGCCAGCTGTATAAGCTGGATCGGTTCGTCGTTGGACACCAGTTTAAAGCTAAGTGGTTTTTGTTTTTGTAACACATTTAAGGCTTTCTTCCGTCTGCGCGGGCGCTGACCCCGTGCGTTGACGTTTTCTATGGAAGTTGAATCGGGTTCAACTTCTAAGGCCCAAATGCTATCCAGAACTCTCAACCGGTCCATTTGTGGTCTTCTTTCGGCCCAAGACTAAATCACTGAATCTTCTTCAGATTTCTAGAGACCTGACGGAACGGTTCTCGGCTGTGACCGAAATTTCAAAGGTCCGCTCGGACAAGATAAGGGTGTTGCTAGCCAACTCAAAGCAGGCAAACGATATTGCTTGCTGTGAGCACTTTACGCGGGATTATAACGTGTATATTCCGGCTGTAAGAGTACAATCCGAAGGCGTCGTAACCGATGAGAGTTTGACGTGCGAGGATCTGCTGAAGTACGGGGTTGGCCGATTCAGAGACCGCTTACTTCAGCCAGTTAAAATACTTGAGTGCAAACGTTTGCACTCAGTAGTAGTTGCGGGGGATGGTTCAAAAACGTACCCCCAATCAAACTCTTATCGGGTGACCTTCGCTGGTACCGCTTTGCCAAATTTCGTCCTCTTGCACAAGGTTCGTCTGCCTGTGCGTCTGTTTGTGCCGCGGGTCATGAATTGCACAAAGTGTAAACAACTGGGTCACACAGCCACCCATTGTAGCAACAAGGCCCGCTGTGGAAAATGCGGGGAGAATCATCTAGATGATTCGTGCAGTAGGCAAGCCGAAAAGTGTCCTTACTGTGCGAAGAGTCTGCATGATATCTCGGCATGTCCCGCGTACAAACTACGCGGGGATAAACTGAAACGTTCCCTTGCGGGACGATCCAAACATTCTTTCGCAGAAATGTTAAAGAATGCTACGCCACCATCCTCAGCAAACATCTATACTCACTTGCCTCCTGACGAGGGCGAGGCTGGTAACCCACAAGAGGGAACATCTACTAGGGTGCCTAGAATTTATAGAAAGAGGAGGAACACTTCCTCTCGTAAAGTTCCTTGTAAAGGCCAGAAGGTGTCCCTTGAGGGGGCTCCGAAAGTGACATCTATTGGAAGTGTTGCAACCAAACCGAAGCAATTAGCTCCTGGTCTCGGAGGATTAAGCTCAGAGAAGGAGTTCCCAGCACTTCCAGGAACATCAAAAATCCCAAGTGTTCCTTTGTTTCAGTTCGAGAGTAATCGCAGCACTGGAATTATAAAACTCTCGGACATAGTGGACTGGATAATAAAAACTTTCAATATTACTGATCCTATTAAAAGTCTTATGTTAGCTTTTCTCCCTACAGTGAGAACATTTTTGAAGCAGTTGACTGCTAAATGGCCCCTCCTCTCAGCGATTGTATCCTTCGATGGCTAACTCATCGAACGAGGTCACGGATTTGATCACTGTTCTACAGTGGAATTGCAGAAGTATCATCCCGAAAATCGATTCCTTCAAAATTTTAATAAATAATTTGAGTTGCGATGCATTTGCATTATGTGAAACTTGGTTAACTTCCGACATAGAACTCAACTTCCACGACTTTAATATTATTCGCCTGGATCGAGACACCCCCTATGGAGGAGTGCTTTTGGGGATCAAAAAGTGCTATTCCTTCTACAGAATTAACCTTCCCTCGATAACAGGTATTGAAGTTGTCGCTTGTCAAGTAACAACCAAAGGCAAAAGCCTTTGCATAGCTTCCATATATATTCCCCCCAACACCGCGGTTGGGCACCGACGGCTACAAGACATCTTAGAATCCCTGCCAGCACCGCGACTAGTTTTAGGAGACTTTAACTCTCACGGTACAGCATGGGGTTGCCTCTATGATGATAACCGGTCTTCCTTAATTCAGGATCTTTGCGATAACTTCAATTTGACAATTTTAAACACGGGTGAAATGACACGGATTCCTGCTCCTCCAGCGCGCTCAAGCGCCTTAGACTTGTCCCTTTGCTCAACATCGCTGCGGTTAAATTGCACGTGGAAGGTAATCCCTGATCCCCACGGTAGCGACCATCTGCCGATCGTAGTCTCAATCAACAACGGCTCGAGGCCATTGGAAACAATCAATATTTCGTATGACCTCACACGAAATATCGATTGGAAGAGCTATGCTACCGCGATATCCGACAACATCGAATCTACTCAAGAACTTCCTCCGGAGGAAGAGTACAGCTTTTTGGCTGGCTTGATTCTCGACAGCGCGAATCAAGCTCAGACTAAGCCAGTACCCGGCGCGAACATACAAAAACGTTCTCCCAATCCCTGGTGGGATAAAGAGTGCTCAGACGTGTACGCAGAGAAGGCCGCCGCGTTTAAGACCTTCCGGAACGACGGGTTACCCGCTAGTTTTCGACAGTACGCGACGTTAGACAAGCGAATGAAGAGTTTGATGAAAGCCAAAAAACGCGGATATTGGCGCCGGTTCGTCGACGGATTAACGAGAGAAACATCGATGAGCACTCTTTGGGGAACAGCCCGACGTATGCGAAATCGAAACAGTACTAATGAGAGCGTGGAATATTCAAACCGTTGGATATTCGATTTCGCCAAGAAGGTTTGTCCGGATTCCGCCCCGGCACAGAAGATTTACCGCGCCGCGTCTCCTCACGATAGCGCGAACGAAACACCTTTTTCGATGGTGGAGTTCTCACTTGCTCTCTTGTCGTGTAACAATAAAGCTCCGGGGCCAGACAGAATCAAATTCAACTTGTTGAAGAATCTGCCTGACTCTGCCAAGAGACGCTTGTTGAACTTATTTAATAAGTTTCTCGAGGCTAACATTGTCCCACTCGATTGGAGACAAGTGAAGGTCATCGCCATCCAAAAACCAGGAAAACCAGCCTCCGACCACAATTCGTACCGTCCGATCGCAATGCTATCCTGTATCCGGAAGTTGTTCGAGAAAATGATCCTATCCCGCCTCGACAATTGGGTCGAAGCAAATGGCTTACTGTCAGATACACAATTTGGCTTTCGCAAAGGCAAAGGGACGAACGATTGTCTTGCGTTGCTCTCAACTGAAATTCAAATGGCCTATGCTAGCAAAGAGCAGATGGCATCAGTGTTCCTAGATATTAAGGGGGCTTTTGATTCAGTTTCGATCAACATTCTTTCAGAGAAGCTGCACCAGCATGGTCTTTCAGCGACTTTAAACAACTTTTTACTAAACTTGTTGTCGGAAAAGCACATGCATTTTTCGCATGGTGACTTATCGACATCACGATTTAGCTACATGGGCCTTCCCCAGGGCTCATGTCTAAGCCCCCTTTTATACAATTTCTATGTCAACGACATTGATGAATGTCTTGACAATTCCTGCACGTTAAGGCAACTTGCAGACGATGGCGTGGTGTCTGTTACGGGACCCAAAGCTGTCGATCTACAAGGACCATTACAGAATACCCTGGACAATTTGTCTGCTTGGGCTATTAAGCTGGGTATCGAATTCTCCACGGAGAAAACTGAGCTAGTTGTATTTTCAAGGAAGCGTGAACCAGCACAACTACAGCTTCTATTAATGGGTCAAACTATCGCTCAGGTCTTCACAGTAAAATATCTAGGGGTCTGGTTCGACTCGAAAGGTACTTGGGGATGCCATATTCGGTATCTGAAACAGAAATGCCAACAAAGGATCAACTTTCTTCGTACAATAACCGGAACATGGTGGGGTGCCCACCCAGGAGACCTAATTAGGTTGTATCAAACAACGATACTGTCGGTAATGGAATACGGATGCTTCTGCTTTCGCTCCGCCGCGAACATACATTTCATCAAACTCGAAAGAATTCAGTATCGTTGTTTGCGTATCGCCTTAGGGTGCATGCAGTCGACCCATACGATGAGTCTCGAAGTGCTGTCGGGCGTTCTCCCGTTGAAAAATCGATTTTGGGAACTCTCATATCGATTGCTCATTCGATGCGATATCTTGAACCCGGTCGTGATTGAAAATTTCGAAAGGCTTGTTGAGCTCAATTCTCAGACCCGTTTCATGTCCCTGTACTTTGACTACATGGCGCAGAATATTAACCCTTCTTCTTACAATCCCAACCGTGTGCATTTCATAAATACTTCTGAATCTACTGTTTTCTTCGACACATCCATGAAAGACGAGATTAGTGGAATTCCGGACCACATACGCCCACAAGTGGTTCCAAACATTTTTTATAATAAATTCCGAGAAGTCGACTGTTCTAAGATGTTTTATACTGACGGATCAAACCTCGAAGGATCCACTGGCTTCGGTATTTTCAATCAAAAGTTCACCGCCTCCTACAAACTCAGTGACCCTGCTTCAGTTTACGCCGCAGAACTAGCTGCCATTCAGTATACCCTTGGAGTCATTGAAACATTACCCGCAGACCATTACTTCATCGTTTCGGATAGCCTCAGTTCCATTGACGCTATTCGCTCGATGAAACAAGGCAAGCACTCCTCGTATTTTTTGGGGAAAATACGGGAGCTACTGAGTGCTTTATCTGACAACTCTTTCCAGATTACCTTGGTATGGGTCCCTTCTCATTGCTCCATTCCGGGCAATGAGAAGGCAGACTCCTTAGCTAAGGTGGGTGCCTTAGAAGGAGACGTTTACGAAAGACCAATTTGCTTCAGCGAATTTTTCAGTATTACTCATCAGAGAACCCTCGAAAGTTGGCAAACTTCGTGGAGCAGTGGAGAGCTGGGAAGGTGGCTACATTCGATAATCCCTAAGGTATCGACGAAACCTTGGTTCAAGGGGATGGATGTGGGTCGTGACTTCATTCGTGTGATGTCCCGACTCATGGCAAACCATTACACGCTGGATGCACATCTCCGGCGTATTGGGCTCGTGGATAGTGGTATCTGCGCTTGTGGCGACGGCTATCACGACATCGAGCACATTGTCTGGGCGTGCACCGAGTACAGTTCCGCTAGGTCTCGGCTAATGGATACCCTGCGGGCCCGAGGAAGACCAACCAACGTCCCGGTTCGAGATGTGCTGGCAAGCCGCGATGTTCTCTATATGTCTCTTATATACACCTTTGTGAAAACCATCAATATACAAGTCTAACTGCCCCTTGTTATCTCCTTATCATTCTCAGAACGCTCTTCCACCTGTATCAAACCATCTGTATCGAATGAGCCAACAAACACGGGACCTACGGCACGAACATAACACGCTTAACTCGAAATGTAGCCGATCCACATCTGAGCCGTACTACGAAATCGTCTGGAAAAACTCCTGCCATCTTGAGGAGGACCACCCGGCGTCCCAGTACATGATTCCCCTGATGAAGGCCACTCGAGTTTGTAATCCATCCGTTGATCTCACGATGCCTGAAACTGAAATAATTTTCTCTCCCTGCCATCTTTGTCTACCCTCCCTCCCCTGACTCTTATACCCAGAAGTAACACCCCTACCCCCCCCCCCCCCCCCCCCCCCCCCAATATCATCACGAAGCATTTAGCTCTTCTTGTCTCTTCTAGTTTTAACTATTATATTATATAATCTCGTTGAAATTGCCCAACTCTACTACCCACAAAAATAACTATAATTACGAATCTTTACAAAATTCAATCATGCCCTCTAGTTATGCCTAGTTTTAAGTTAGTCGTAAAAATTGTCCCCCTTAATTAAACATTATTTGCTCCAATAATCTCACTGATAAAAATGTCAAACCATATTGCCACAAAAATTAAATGACCCCCTAATCTTACGAAAACAATATTATCCCCTTGTGTAGATATATAAGATAGCTATAAAATTGCATTAGTTTCATTTTAAAAAAATCAATATGTAATCCCCTAGTTTTAAGCAATTTAAAATGTAAAACAAAACAAAATTGGCACCTTTAAGCTAACGCAACGTGCCTTATCAAATAAACGATTTGAATAAAAAAAAAAATAAGATTCACGCTCATTTATAGCATGCTACAATCTAAGTTTTAAGAGGTTCTTTAAGAGTGCCTTAAAACCGCAATTGTTACTTGGGCTGAGTCAAGTGAGCATAATGATTTGTGGTCGTGAGTGGCGTAGCTCTTTTTAGTATTTCTGTAAAAGAATGCTAAGAGCAGTTAGGTTCAATCACTCGGAGCCGCTGGTTGTCATCAACACAAGCTCCGCGTTTAGAAACCAAAACTTTTGCTCGGTCTCAGCCACCGGTGTACATCCAGAAGTTCGGCTTCAGCCACCAGGGTAATATAGTACCCTTCTTTCGTTCGGCCCGTTTCCGCGAGTGTTAGATCCAGTGTGTCGTCGTCAGTGCAAAGACTACTTGATTTTTTTTAGCATAAACAAAATCGTTTCTTTTCGTCACTACCGATACCAGGAGCTCAGACGCCGAAGGAGTTGGGCGCCAACGCGCCTCCACCAAAACAACAATTTTCAAACTCTGAACAACCGTCCGTCTCCTCTACGCGCATCGGAGAGTAAAAACAACCGTCCGTCTCCACTACGCGCATCGGTGACGGGGTAGTGTAGTATTTTGCGTTGTTTTCCCAAAGTGTCCACCCTACGAGGCACAGACACCCTCCAACCCAATGGGGGATCCCCCCCTTCCCCCTGAACAGGGGAACAACGCCCCTCCTTTAAGCCGCACGTTGCCTGAGTACCTAAATTCAGGTGACATAATCAATAAACAGACTCTGCTTTTGAGAGCTATATCATCGGACGGTGAGTCCGACGCCCGACTGACTACAAACCCGTTCACGATTTTGAAATCGGTACAGGGCGTACTAGGATGCGATCCGACAAAAGTAGTTTCGGCCACGAAGGAGGGCAGAGGAGCTCGGTATGTCCTAAGAACGACCTCGAAAAAGGCATATTACGCCCTGCTGAGCATGAAAAAGTTAATCGACGGTCAAGAGGTTGAGGTGGTCTCTCACCCCACGCTCAACATCACTCATGGTGTGATCTACGACATCGACACCAAAGACATGGCCAATGACGACCTTCTAACGGAGCTAAAAGGTCAAGGAGTTGTATCGGTTCGTAGGATCACCAAGTTATACGACGGGGTTTTAAGCAGTACCCCCCTAGCGGTGATATCATTCAACGGTTCTTTTCTTCCCGAGTACATATATCTCGGCCTAGTACGCACTAGTGTCCGGCCCTACTACCCTTCCCCCATGTTATGCTACCGTTGTGGTAAATACGGGCACGGTACTAGGGTGTGCCCCAACGAGGAAACTTGTTTAAACTGCAGTCAGAAACACTCATCCGACCGAAACAACCCATGTAAGAACGTCTCGAAGTGCATAAATTGTGACGGCGAGCACACAACTAAATCAAAAACGTGCCCCAAATATATGGAGGAAGAGGCCATCGTTAAATTAAAAGTCTCCAAGAATATTTCGTTCCCTGAAGCAAAAGCGCTAATCGCCCAAACTCGCAGAGGACCCAGCTACGCCGAACAGGCTCGAAGCAGCACGGACCCGAAAGGAGACGAGAAGGACCGCACCATCGCCAAACTAAAGCAGGAAATAACAAAACTGAAGGCAGAAAACGACCGGGACGTCGAGATTCTACGTCTGAAAAACCACCTGACGGACGCTTTCCGCCAACTCAAAATTGCCAAACAACAGCTACTTGAGGTAACGAGCAAAACCAACCAACACACTGGAGCAAAGGGAGAGCAGGAAAACGCCAACAGAGCCAGTACGAGCACCGTGATTCAGCGAGACTCCAGACTACGTGAGGTAACGAACGGAACGAGCAGACCTAACCAACACACTGGAGCAAAGGGAGATCAGGAAAACGCCAACAAAGCCAGTACGAGCAGCGCGACCCAGCGAGACCCCAGACTACGTGACGAACGCAAGCAGCAAAAAAATCGCAATCGAGCAGGTGATGGGGAAAAATCTAGAAGCCCGATAAAAAGCACCACAGACCCAACTCCACCCAAAACACAAAGGATAACCCGATCGAGCTCCCGCAACAACAGCCCTTCATCAGTCGGAACTTGGAACATCTCGGACACCGAAGCACCACCAAACCCCGTGCCCCAAGTGTCCCTCGATATTTCCATATAACTGAACTAACAACAGGATGTTAATTGGGATGACAACAAATAACACAACATTCAACCGTAATATAAAACAAAGCCTACCTGTGTCGACCCCGACCGGGGAAGTTCCGGATACGTCCGACGCACCCCCGGCGGCTGTTGACACAGGACCATTGGAGCACCAACAGGGAAGTACCTTTAACATCCCCATTAGCATTCAACTTACGCATTCACCATCTATCTCAGGCCAACCAGACAGAAATCTAGAAAATCCACCAACACAGCAATCCCAAACGACGGGAACCACGACCGCCTCCAGCGCCCCGCATCTTGCCGGGCCCCAGAGTAGGCGATCTTCCCGCCTGATCTCAAAAATGACACCAGTATCAGGAAAATTAAGCGAACAACTCCTCTGCAACGAGAACCGGTTCAGGTCTCCCGATATCCCCGCACCTGGCGGACCACCGGGAAGAACACTCAGCCGGGAAACTCCTACTCACCAACAGCAACGAGTACGACGAGACCTCAGCCCGGTTCCCGGTTGCTCTTGGCATCCGGTACGTTTTAGACCATCCAGGAATCCAGTAGTCACCAATCGTGACGCCCACTTCCCCGTGCCGGCCCTGACCGGGGACGTTCCGCCTTGCAGCGATGCTCCCCCGGCGGCTGCTGGTGCGGGAGGCCCGGGCTCATCCCGGGTAAGTACCTGTAAACCCAAGCCCGATCGAAATCCATCCGCCGGCAAATTTTCGCCCCCAGGTACCACTGCCAGAAAAGGTTACAGCCCAGAAGCACTCAGCGAACAGTCTACCACCCAACAGCAGTGGCAAACTAATCCTTGCCAATACGGGAGCAACGGTACCCTGGCCGAAGACACTACTAGCTCGACTAAAAACGTAAATGGCCTAAACACGAGCGCCCGCTTCCCCGTGCCGGCCCTGTCCGGGGAAGTTCCGCCTATCCGCGACGCGCCCCCGGCGGCTGCTGGTGCGGGAGACCCGGCCTCTCCCCGGGTAAGCTCGTACGATACACTCAGTCCGGAACTGTCTGCTGTTTGTATATCCCTCGCAGGTACCTCCAACAATGCCACCGAAGGTTACGGAAACACCTCGCCGATCCACCAAGAAGCATTCGGCGGAATCGAAATAAGAAGAGAAGATGGTGAAGCGGATTTGGACCAGCCCTCGTCTAGCCCCCAGTCTACCGCCTCTAACATCAATTCAACGACACTGGCCATCCAGTGGAACACAAATGGACTGCGAGGATGCCTTGGCGACCTGCAAATGATTATTGCCAAGACTCAGCCCATCTGCCTGGCATTGCAGGAGACACACATCCGGGATCAGACGAACCCAGCATCGTGGTTCGGACACCGGTATTCGTGGGACGCCGCCAGCGGGGACAACATCTACCGGACGGTGGGGCTCGCCATTCGGGTCGATATACCGTCCCGTCCGATAACTTTGGATACCGAACTAATAGCCGCTGCCCGAAGGATCGAATATCCAGTTCAGTGCACCGTTATATCCCTATATATTCCTGGCGGAACTCGGAACGTGGGTTGCAAACTCCAGCGTCTCATCGACCAAGTAGAGACACCATTCATCATCATGGGAGATGTAAACGGGCATCATACGATGTGGGGCTCACGTCTGTGTAATAGGACAGGAAACGACATCGCCGGAGTAGTCGAAAACAACGACGCGGTCGTTCTCAACGACGGCAGTTCAACATTTATCCGCGGACAGACGGAATCCGCCATCGACGTCACTATCTGCTCGGGAGTGCTGGCAGGATGTTGCGGGTGGACTGTTCTTGCCGACCCATGCAACAGTGACCACTTCCCTATCCAAGTTACGTACGCCCAGACGCCACCTGCTACAACCCGTCGAAGGCGGTGGTTTTACGATCAGGCGGACTGGTCGCGCTATGAAGAGATCGTCGACGACCTTATGAATCGGGACGAGTCATACACTCCGGATGAACTCACCAAAATATTCAGTAAGGCCGCTGTTTCCTGTATTCCCAGGTCAAGTGGTAACCCTCCCCGACAGGCAGTGCACTGGTGGTGCCCAGAAGTCAAGAGAGCCATCAAAGCACGCCGAACTGCGCTGCGGACACTAAAGAAGACTTCTATGGACGATCCACACCGAAGCCAGCGAGCTGATGACTTCAGAAAGGCCAGAAACGAGGCCAGGAAAGCGATAGAGGAGGCAAAAAACACCAGCTGGACTAGATTTTTGGAAGGCATATCTCCTGACTCATCGACTACAGAACTCTGGCGGAGAGTTAACGCTCTAAGCGGAAAGCGGCGGCATAGTGGCTACGCCATCGCCGTTAACGGGTGCACGACGATCGATCCCACGACCATCGGTAACGAACTAGGTAAACACTTCGCCTCCCTATCCGCAGACACCGCCCTACCAGCCGCGTTCCTGCGAATCAAGCGAAGGGCTGAGAGCAGGCCCGTTCGTTTCGAACCTGATTCAGGTCAAGTATACAACCTACCTTTCACCGGAAGCGAACTATGTACGGCACTAGAATCGGTACACGGCAAGTCTGCCGGATTGGATGACGTTGGTTACCCTCTACTTCGACATTCCCCACCAGTAGCCAAGCGGGCGATTTTGGACAGTATTAACCGCATCTGGAGCGGGGAACCGATGCCCGCTTCATGGAAACAAGCCCTAGTAATCCCCATCCCAAAGCGATGTCAGGGGAGCAGAACGCCAGATGATTTCCGCCCAATCAGTTTACTCCCCTGCTTTGCCAAGACAATGGAGCGAATGGTCAACAGACGGCTGGTGGACCTACTGGAGGAGCGAAAACTTCTGGATCATCGCCAGTTCGCGTTCCGACGTGGAGCAGGAACCGGTCTCCACCTCGCCAGCTTCGGAGAGGTGGTACGCCAATCCGTAAACGACGGCCTGCACGCCGACATCGCGATACTCGACGTTGCGAAGGCATATAATACCGTGTGGCGTCATGGAGTACTGCAACAGCTGGCCAACTGGGGGATCACCGGACAAATGGGCCGCTTCCTAAGCGACTACCTATCCGACCGTACCTTCCGCGTAGGAATAGGGGGTGCCCAATCCAACGCCTTTCCGGAAGCCAACGGCGTCCCCCAGGGATCCGTTCTCGCTGTAACATTGTTCCTGGTGGCCATGAATACTTTGTTCGCCAACCTGCCGGCTGGAATATACGTTTTTGTCTACGCCGATGACATCGTGTTGGTCTCCATAGGAAGGACAATCGGGCGAACCCGTCGAAAACTTCAAGCTGCCATAAGCGCGGTGAGCCGATGGGCAGTATCAGTCGGTTTTAACATGGCACCCGCAAAAAGCGTAATTACACACTGCTGCAACAAAAACCACATTGCAACAGGGAGACCGATCCTTCTGGACGGGGCGGTCGTTCCTTACCGTAAGGAACCGAAGATCTTGGGGATAACCGTGGACCGTCGGCTCACTTTCGCGCCACACTTCCAACGTATCAAAGCCGACTGCCGGAGCCGGTTGCGACTAATTAAAACAATCTGCTCCCGGCACAAGCGCTGCAATCGATACACCGCATTGAATATTAGCCAGGCCCTAGTTCACAGCAAGATATTCTACGGGGTTGAGCTGACATGTTGCAATATGGAAGGACTTACCAACATTTTAGGCCCGCTATACCACGGAACAATTCGTGCCGCCTCTGGTCTGCTACCCAGCACGCCTGCTGAGGCGGCCTGCATGGAAGCCGGGATTCTCCCCCTTCGTTGGGCGGCTGCACTCACCATAGCTAGAAGAGCATTGGCATTTTTAGAACGAACCTCCGGAGAGGACTGCTTCCTGCTACAGACAGCTAACGAGATCCACCAGGAATACACAGACGTGGATCTGCCACCGATCGCCCGCTTACACCGAGTTCGTGACCGGACCTGGCACGTCCGCGGACCCAACCTAGACACAAGTCTGTCTGCAGAACTGAGGGCCGGCGCAGCTGGCAGTGAAGCCAGAGCCAAATACAATCGTCTAATGGCTACCAGGTATAGCAATCACGTGCGGATTTTCACCGACGGCTCCAAGATTGGCGATGAGGTCGGTATAGGAGTAAGCGGAATAGGGGAAGGACTCTCCTTTCGCCTACCAGCACAATGCTCGGTTTTCTCAGCGGAGGCGTCAGCTATCGCCCTCGCTATGGTCCAGAAACCGGAAGATACACCCGTCGTCTTGTTGTCGGATTCTCTATCAGTCATCTCCGCCCTCGAGTCGGGAAAATCCCGCCACCCCTTCATCCAGGCTATCGAGGCCGAGTACGACCCACTCACAACAATCTGCTGGGTCCCCGGTCACTGCAGCATCGACGGTAACGAAAGGGCTGACCGATTGGCGGCCAGAGGGAGACACGCCCGCCGACACCTCACCAGACTCGTCCCAGCCGCAGATATATTAGGCAAGTTGAAGCTAAAGATAGCCGAAAGTTTCGTGCGTCATTGGCGCAGCAATAGCGGACACCTCCAGCGCATCAAAGGCTCGCTCGACCGCTGGACGGATCGGATCGACAGAAGAGAACAACGAGTACTGTCGCGACTCAGAGTTGGGCATACAAAAGTCTCCCATGCCCACACCGTATCGCGTGTCCCTCCACCAACATGTGTCACATGCGGAGTCCGAACCACGGTGGAACATATCTTAGTGAACTGTCCGGAGTACAGTGACCTCCGACAGCACCATAATCTACCGAACTCCATTAGAGAGATTCTTGCCAACGACCACGCCCGAGAGGAAGTGCTACTATCTTTTCTCAAAAATGCGGGACTTTTCGACCTTCTCTGAGGAATCAACCACACCAAGCAACAAAACCTATATAACAAACTTGTAAATGTATATAATGCGATGTTAATTAACATATTTTTTCTTTCTCGCAAGGCGAATGACCTATGAGGTTAAAGCCTTTAAATAAATAAATAAATAAATAAAATAAATGCTAAGACCATTTTTTAAGAGTCACATTAGTCGGACGCTTTTTGTACGCGGGGATGGTTATGTGGACTCTCCTGCCAAAGGTTACATGACGAATATTGAGAGGACACTACATGGGACAACATGTCCAATGCAATTGCCTTTCAAAATCTTGGCTCACTGGAGTGTTTGAAACAACCCCGTGCTTCAGTAGATCCACGCATAACAAACTTGAATCAGTGACAACACTGTCGATTTCAACTTTGTGAATGGGTATGTAGACGTGGCAATCCTTCATAAAAGACAGGAAATTTTGACACAATTTTGAGCTTATCTGGGTAAAATATCTGTTACCCGCTGAATAAATCGTTTTACTTTCATGCGTAAAAAGATGGGTGGATAATGTTTGGGACATAACCAGAATGTCGTGATGGCACTTGGACTGATGATTCGAATTTAATGATATGCACCGTGATGAGTAATTCATGAACAAGGTCACATTTCCTTAAAATTAATATCCTTCATATATTGGTCTTGATATATAGATATGGCACATCGAAAAAAGTCCCTATCACTACTATATCCTATAATGTCATGAAATATCGAGATCTAGAGTATGCCTTTCTGAGACATTAAAATTTTTTAATTGAGATACGACCTGAGTTTGGAAATGTAGCTTTTAATTTTTTGTATGTTTTAGATATGCATGAAACGTCAAAGTATGGTGACAATTAAAAGAACCTGTTTTAATCCACAGGTACAATTGTGCCTTTCTCATTTGTCCAAATTACGATTCCATGACTGGTTCTGTTTAATATAATGGAGGAAATGTCTATTACGTATTCAGTACGATTTGCACATACATACAATGGATCGACAGCCACGAACTTGAGATGCTATGTGTCGACGCTGAAGTACTTGAAACTGATGGCGGATCCAGGATGATTCGGGTGGTCCGGACCGCGCCAAAAAAATTTAACCTATTAAGGAATTTTAAAATAGTTTCAATTTTGAAGTAGTTTCAAACTCAAAATAATTTTAAACCAAATTTTTTACTGGTTTTTATAAAATGCGGTTATTGCGTATTACGTAATGTGTTCATTTTAAAATCTAAATTTCATACCCACTAGGAAAGTTTATTCTGGAGGCACCAGGAAATTTTATTCGGAGGAGGGTTTCACGGGAGGACTTGATGGGGGAAGGGGGATTTAGAAAAGGGTAGTGTGTGATGTGTGTCTGCGGGGAGATGCACTTACCCCTCAACGCATACCCCTAGCTACGCCCCTGTCAAAACACAGAAAACCTAGATTAGTCAAAAAAATTTGCCCTGGATTAGGTTGACGATGTTCAGAGTGATTGCATAACCTTTCTATAGGAGAAAGGCAAAACAATAATTTTGATATTTTTTTCGAAAATCCAAAAGTTTCAGAGGAGAAGACCTTTACAAAAATCACGATATGATACAAGATTCGACGTTTTATACATTCCTAATGCTTTTTGCATCAAAAAGAAATTAAATGCTACCTATACAAACTCCAAAATTTTCCAAGTCCCGTAAAGGCATCCACAAAATCTTAACATTTTTTGACCATCTATGCCATTTTGCATCAAAACTGATTTTTTTTTTGAATATTCAAAGAGTTCTTGGTGTTTTTTCACGGGTGAAAATTATCTCAAAATTGACCGATAAACCCAACTCTTTTATCATGTCTGATTGAGCTAAAGTTTTGCATGGACACTTTGGAGGTGTCTGGTTATGAAATTCGATGGTTACTTTTTCCCAGACGTGCCATTGCACTAGAGGCCAAACCATCGAATATATTCACAAGGTGCCTTTGGAGGAATTGTTCTTGTGAATATTCCCCACAATCTTATAATAATTGAAATGAGGCATGGCTTACTATGATCGAACTAAAGAAATTAACTTTTTCTGTTGATGAGGTAGAAAGTTGGTGTCTTCGACAAAGTTTTAGAAATGCTCATAGTGAAGAATTTTGTTGAAGAACTTGAGCTTGTAAGACTAAAGGTTATCGAGTTATAAGGCGTTTTCTATGGCAACCCCCTTAAATCTAGTTTTTTTAATATAACTTTTTTCATTGTGACTTCTCCTGCAAACTATGTTCAAGACAAATGCGTACGTATCAAAACTACATAATATTGTCGAAGACTGTATGTAAAAATACTTATTCGTTTTAAAGTTATTGAGCATTTTTACATTTTTTAGACCAACTTCAACTACGTATAAGAAAGAAAGGTGCAAACCAAAATGCACGAAAAGGCACTTTTTTAACTGTCTAAACTATGCACAATAAAGCTAAGAAGATTTGGCACGTGGCACTCTAGAACCCTATGAATAGGGTAAGCTTACTTTATCATGTTTTTTGACTTTTCCATACAAAAATAGGCAAAAAACATTTTTTTAAGTTTTTTTGCCCCAATTTTTGAAATTCTTGGTTTGATATTCAATTACAAGTATTATTTTCACTTATACCTGAATATTTCACATTTTATAAACGTGGGAGCAAAAATGTGAAGTTTTTTATATCATTGGAGATCCCAAACTACTATATACTCAAATAGACATGTCATAATGAATTTAATGCTTACAAATGGATGTCATACAATTAATTACTAAATTTTACGGAAAAAATAAAAAAAAAATTTTTTTTTGCTGATTTTTGTATGGAAAAAGTAAAAAAACATGATAAAGTAAGCTTACCCTATTCATAGGGTTCTAGAGTGCCACGCACCAAACCTCGTTAGCTTTATTGTACATAGTTTAGACAGTTAAAAAAGTGCCTTTTCGTGCATTTTGGTTTGCACCTTTCTTTCTTATACGTAGTTGAAGTTGGTCTAAAAAAATGTAAAAATCCTCAATAACTTTGAAACGAATGAGTATTTTTACATACAGTCTTCGACAATATTATGCAGTTTTGATGCCTACATATTTGTCTTGAACATAGTTTGCACGAAAAGTCACAAGGAAAAAAGTTATATTAAAAAACTAGATTTAAGGGGGTTGCCATAGAAAATGCCTTATAAATCAATAACCTTTAATCTTACAAGCTCAAGTTCTTCAACAAAATTTTTCACTATGAGCATTTCTAAAACTTTGTAGAAGACACCAACTTTCTACCTCGTCAGTATAAAAAGTTAATTTTTTTTAGTTCGATCATAGTAAGCCATGCCTAATTTCAATTGTTATCAGATTGTGGGGAACATTCATACGAAAAATTCCTCCAAAGACACTCTGTGAATATATTCGATGGTTTGGCCTCTAGTGAATTAAGTTCACGTTTTTGGCGTTTCCGACCACTGTGCATTGGCACCCTCATATACAGTCTCCTGAATAGATGCTCACACAAAATGTGTGGCAGTTAAAAACGAACGAACTTCGGTTGCTATGTTACAAACTCTCGTCGGTAATAAATATAGCTGTTGTTGAAGGGTTGAACCGCAGAGGCGGGTCGAATTCCCTAAATCCCTCAGATCAATACACAGATATACACATACAGTCTTGCGGAACAATCCTCCGTCCGTAGCCTTTAAATATCAAGGGTCTACTGATTTTTAAAAATCTCCCGAAAAAATACTTCGTCCGTCGCTTTCAAACGCATAACTTCGAATGATATTAGAGACAAATTCGCAGTCAACTTGTATTTAAAATTTCACAAAACTATAGTGTTCTGTTTATTGTATGATTTCCATCGATCTGTTTAAGGAAAAAAGTCTAAAATTAACCATCAAATATCAAAAATTGTTAGTTTTTTTATTGACCAAAATGTTTGGCGTTACTGCAAAATTTATTGATAAGTTCAACTAAAGATGAATGTACACTAGATTATTCCAATTAATCAAAAATATGCAGATAAGTTGTTCCTTTTTCAATTGCAAGATCACTTAGTTAATACAAACAAGTATAAACAAATAAATTGTAAAAGAATCGTGACGGAAGATGAACGTGTTTAGAATAAAATTAATGATTGTTTAGATGATTTTTAAAAGAAAAAAAATTCGAGAATTTACTAATAGAAGTCTTATATAAGCTCAATTATACCCCGATTTTAAGGTAGAATAGTTTCAGAAAAAAATGTTCTTGCATGGCACTAGCTACATTATGATTATTGGCGATTTCCATGACAGGGGTTGTCACCGAGAGGAATTTGGAACTGTGGTATTCCTCGTTTCGTTTCATGTAAAGATTTATGCCGAAAGATAAACTAATAATAGGAGATCCCGTGCCCAGTTCGCGGAAGGCGTATGTTGGCGGAGTTCCTTTTTCTTCTTTTGTATTTGGCATATGGCGCTGTCTCTCATTTTTACCGCAAATTATGTAAAATATGTTTTGATATGTTGGATTCATGGGTGGCAGTTTTTGAACGTAATAAGCGAATTTCCTTAATTTTGTGGAGTTTGTGTTATTTACGGTGAGCTTAAATATAATACGCGAATGATTTTATTTTTCAATATTCTACAATCTACTTAAATTAAGAAGATAAAAAATGAAAATACCGCCAACTAGCCCCGGACTCCCCTACTCTTTCGAATCAAATCAGTAAATTTATTTATTGAAAATCGAGTTCGGATCAGGTATGGTTTTTAATTTTTTTAAGGCGGGTGCAGGTCGTGTACGGGTCGGATTCTTTTTCATGCTCGAGTACGGGTCGGGTTCGGGTATTATGTTTTTACGTGAATAATATTCGGATTCGGGTCGGGTACGGGTACGAATAATCCCATACCCGCGCATCTCTAATTGGCAATATTCATCAAAAATTTTGATGATTCAGTAGACAGAGCTGGAATCATTTATATCATGGCAAATAAAAAGATGCGTAAACTTGTTTTGTAGTGATCTCTTGCATATCCATTGTTGTAGTCCTCGTGATAGATAAATAACAGCTATCATATTCAAAATAACTTTTGAACACTGCTTTTGAAAAATTATCTGTGGTTTATCGTAACATTTGCGTTCCAATGCACAGTGTATTGGTGACGACAAATCTCGGTTATCACACTATATACTTTGGTTGGTTTGGGGTTTTTTTTTACAAAAAACATAGTTACACGGAAAGTTCATAATTTACAATTTTAACGACAAATTACATTCAGCACTTGGAAATCAAGTAAATTGGCCATCCCAGTTCTCAATATGAAATTCCAATTTGAATTTATCTACAGTAAGGTAGTGTAACGCTAGTTGTAACGACTAGTTAGAGTGAGATGAATTTCATTGAGCCAAACAACCAGTGTTACATAGGGTTACTCTCCGAGCCCCATCTTGACCGGAAGGACATTTGCTGCGCTCTTTGTTTACTGTTGCTTATCAGCTATTCTTTTAAAAAATCGGTGAACAGCTTATCAGACAGTAATCAAATCAACGAGCGCAAGGAACGTCTTTCCGGCCAAGTTGTGGCTCGGATAACTAAATCTATTGGAGTTTTTCATTGAAAAATCCCGGGGCAGTGAATTGCACTGGTGTTGCATTTTCTAGCAGAAGAGCGGGCCACTAGACGTGTTTCATTCCCATGTCTGCTAAAAAGTGCAAAACCAGTGCACTCTACTGCCCCGGTGTTTTTCAATGAAAAACGACGTATGTAACACTGCTTGTTTTGCTCATTTGTGTGAGTTTTTTTCGGACAGCTGCTCGAATTTCACACGGCGCGAGCTATTTCTTGCTGGTCACCCTGTCGCCATCTGACAGTTCTCTGTTCGGCAAATTTGTTTACATCCATCAATTCTCTTTTGCCTATATCGCATCAGCAGTAATAACAGATAAACTGTAAAAAATATTCCTTCGTCAATTTGTGCTGCTCTCATTCGATTCTTGCTCAGGTATATGTTCGGTACAGATGGTCCAGCAATAAAAACAACATCTTTTTTCGTCAACTTTCGGCGTCATCTAATAAGCTTTGACTTCATTCTAGCTCCCCAACACTTCGGCAGTGAATGGCCTCGAATGCGCTGCTAGGCAAGCTGGTTTTAGCGTTTACGCTGTCCGTGTTCTGCTACTACTTTTTCTGGGTTGCCGTTTTACCCTTCATGGTGATTGATTCCAGCGAAGGTAAGTGCTGTGAATCTCAAGCGCTTAGCTTAGTTGACTGTGCAATTAGAATCAACTAGCTTGGGAGCGGTAAGTACCGTACCGTTCCATTATCAATACATAGTGCTGTTATACAATACACTTCCGTCATCCAAGACGCACTACTATAGCACGCAGGCAGGCAAATTACTTTCAATTCATTCTTTCAGATAGTTGGATTCACTCACTTTTCCCGGAGATAAAGTTCGCCTTTCTGGTTCCAGCAGTGTTTGGCGTGCTGTTTCTCGGGGGGTTGTCCGGTTTCACACTGTACCATTTGAGGGCTCAATCGAGGACCAACACGAACCGGAACGAATAAGTGGTGAGTACGGCTGATTAGCACTAATCCGTTCAAGCGCGTAGTTGTTAAGTTGATTGCGATGATTGGCAAGTTCAAGGTCAGATGTGTTATGTTTTTTTGTAGTCCATCGCTGGTGGTGGAGATCATGCGAAGAATTATACATGAATGCTTTGCAAAACTTTCCCTACAAGTACGTATTAGATGAAACCGTTGCGTTGTAAATTGACTAATGGCACTTATTGTGTATGCTTTGTGTTCAGTTCGTCTATCAACCAGTATAAGTGATTCAAGTTTGTGATGCACATTCGTAGGTGCAGTATACATTTTACTCTGGTCGAAGTGAGTGATGGAAATTGTTTAGTAATCTGGGTACTCTTCAAATGTTGAACAGAACAAAACCAAAAAATTGAAACAAAGTTCCAACTTAGAAGTTTAGTTGAAACGTTCGAGATTTGCTGTTTAGATCATCAGAACCCTATTGGTATCCGCATAAGCCGCTTTTCTCGGTTTAGAACTGCACAACGTTCAAGGAAGACACGAAAAAGGCAGTTTTGTGTACTAGATCATACTAACTGGTACGGCAGTGCAGTGGCGAGGAGAAGAAATCGGCTTCGTACTGCACGGAGGGAGGTGGGTGACCTTTTTCATATCAGCGTGTTTAGAATAAACCTGCCATAATTTTTCAAAACAATGTAACTGGAAATAGGAGCGTATCTTTGTGTACTTTCTCTGTTGCTTTTACGTTTTCTCTTTTTGCTTTTACATAATAAGCTTCTCAAGCTATCATCTTTAAATACGCACTGAAAAATTAACGAAAATTTTTATAGTAACGGCGTAATAATTGAAGAAGATACTTTTTATGTCGCTACAATTTTGAAGTTGTGGTAGAAGTTGTGGTAGAAACTACAAACGAACAGCTTAATGAGCCAATTTAAAATCGCACAGCGTCTGCCAAATATAACCGTTTAGGCCGACCAAATTCTCACACCGATTGATTAGTGTTGACAGCTGGAACAACAAATATGTACCATCCAAATTTTCAAAAAGGATCTCAAATTGAGTATTGATAGCTAGTTCGCAATCATAATGACAAAATATTACTCTTAAAATCTTATCACAGTATTTATTTCGGTGCATAACATTTGAACTTGCTAAGAGTTTACATAGCTAATGCCGAAGAACTTTTAATTAACAAGAACGATGCGCCAATTTCGTCGACCCTAAAAATTTGTCATCTCTTCTGGACAAGCACTACACGCAGTATGCAAGTGTTAATGGTGGTGTTTTCAGTTTTCAATTTTTACCGTTTTGTTTTAGATAGATCGTGCAAAATAGAACATGTTGCATGAAAGGGCTTACTGTTGGCCACATCTCTGAATTTTATTAAAATGTTTGATTCATTGTTTCCATTTTTAAAGACAAGAATATGTGACGCGGAAAAGCTCCTAACTTACTCCAGTCCCGGGGTATGTTGGCAGCATGTGCGGGGTAAGATGGCGAAATGCCATAAAATGAGCAATCAAATGAACATTCAATTATTTGAGGGGTCCTCCTGAAATGTGCAGATCGTCTTTCCGACGAAACAGTATATTATTCGACACTTGCTATTATAGTTCAGTCCCCGGTATTTTGACTTCGACGCGTACTCCATAGTCAAAAGCAAATTGACTATTTTTTCACTGTAAACAGTGGCGCCAACTTGCCCCGCGTGCGTCATCACCAACTTACGCCCCAACCGCATATTTTATCAAAGGGATTTAAAAATAATTATGTCATTTTTAGATATGTGTAATATGTATATGAAGAGTGAAAGCTCATTTCACGCACTATCGAAAAATATAATCATTCTGGGAATAGATTGATAATAACCTTAAATAACACAAAATGTTTAAAATTAAAAAATTGTTTACATAGTATGCTCGAAAACACAATATCGCCCACAACATCTACAAAACAAAAAGTTTTGCAACAATAACACATTGAGAGACAGAGAAGAAAAGAGGATTCCGTCAACTTACCCCAACCGCCAACTAGACCCGGGCTGTGATCGAGTATCATTAGAGTAGCACAAATTAATCTTCAGCATAAGCGTACAGCAACTATGAATTTATCCCGCATTGTGCAAGATCGCCAAGCAAAGACTAGTACGAAGTAACAAATGATGCGATCAGAGCTAAAATAAACTATAGCAAAGGCAGAGCAAGACAAAGTCAATAAGCCAAGCACCAACAGCTATGAAACAACAGACTTCGCGATGAACGAAAGCAGTTAAAAAACCGTAGCCGAGTAGGTGACGGGGACAAACCCGAAGCTCTATCAGAAGCAACACAGAGCCAGCACTACCAAAGACGCAAACGGACAACCAGAGCGAATACTCGCACCAACAGCCCTTCAATAGTCGCACCTTTGAACATCTCGGTCACCGAAATACCACAAAACTATGTAATGTCCGACTAACTCAGCATCGACTAGAAGACAGATATTGGGGATTCAACAGAAACGTGAAACAAAGTCCGCCTGTGTCGACCTTGACCGGCAAAGTTCCGGATGCGTCCGACGCACCCCTGGCGGCCGTTTACACAGGATCGTTGGGGCTTCAATAGGGAACTACCCTTAACTTTCCCATTAGCATCCATTTCACTCATTCGCAAACCTCAACCATAAGCCAACCAAAAGGAATCCAGAAAATCAACCTACACTGCAACCTCAACTCTTGGCACCCGGTGCTTTTTAGCCTAACCAGGAATCCAATAGTCACCAATCGTGATGCCCACTCCCCCGTGCCCTGACCGGGGACGTTGCGCCTTGTAGCGGTGCTCCCCCGGAAGGTACCAGTACACTCAACCCCGTTCAAAATCCATATGTCGGCAAATTTTCGCCATCAGGCTCAACTAACAGAGAGGTTTGCAGCTCAGAAGCACCCAGCAAACATACTACCTTCCATCAGCAGTTGCTAACTAATCTCAGCCACGATGGGAGTAACTGTACTCTCACCGCATGCTATACCAGCACGAATGAAACTGTTATTGGCGATAACACGAGCCTACTTTTCCCCGTGCTGGCCCGGTCCGGGGAGACCCTGCCTCTCTCCGGGTAAGCTCGTGGTACGGTAAACGCAGCCCGTAACTGCCCGCTGTTCGTATCTCTCTCACAGGTACAACAACGACGTCGGAGCTTATGGAAACCCCATCTCAACCCACCGAACAAGCTTTTTTCATCAACTCAACAACATTAGCCTTCCAGTGGGACGCAAATCGCTTCAAATGATGCCTGGGTGACTTACAAAACATTATTGCCCAGCGTCAACCCGTCTGCTTGGCTCTGCAGGAAACGCACATCAGAGATCGGACGAACCCGGCATCATGATTTGAGCAGCGGTATTCGTGGGATGCCGCCAGTGGAGATAACGTCTACCAGGCGGTGGGTCTGGCTATCCGGGTCGACAAGCAATCCCGGCCGATACCTTTGGATACCGAACTAATAGCCGTAGCTAGAAGGATCCAGGGCATCGGCGTATCACTGTATATTTCCGTTGGTACTCCAAATGTGGGCTGCAAACTTCAGTGGCCGAGCACCAGACGATGCGGGACTCACATACATGCAACAGAGAGGAAACGACATTGCTGAAGTAGTCGAAAACAACGATGCCGTTATTCTCAACGACGGCAGCTCGACATTTCTGCGCCGGCAAATGGAATCCGCCATCGATTTCACTTCGATCGGGTAGACTGCACCCGCTACGAGGAGACCGTCGACGATATAGTAAATCGGGATGAGTCATACATCCCGGAGGAACTCCCCAGTATATTCAACCGGGCCGCCGTTACTTGTATCCCCAGGACAAGTTGGAATCGTTCTCCACATGCGGTGCATTGGTGGTGCCCAGAGATCGAGAGAGCTCTAAGGGCACGCCAAACTACGCTGCGGGTACTGAAGACCTCTTCTATGGACGATCCACACCGAAGTCAGTTAAAAAATGACTTGCAGATGACTTCAGAAAGGCCAGCAAGGAGGCTAGAAAAACGATTAAAGAGGTAAAAACACCAACTGGACCGGGTTTCTGGAAGGTATCTCTCCAGACTCCTCGACATCAGAACTCTGGCGGAGACTGAACGCCTTAAGCAGAAAGCGGCTATTGCAATTGGTGTTAACGGGTGCACGACAATCGATGCCACGACCATCGGCAACGAGCTAGGCAAGCACTTCGCTTCTCTATAAGATTTTATGGTCACCGCAACATATTTATTTCATGGGCTTGTTGACTTTTCTCGGTGAAAATGAAAACTCCAAATTTTCCCATTACGTGTGGTAATGGGAAAATTTTGAGTTTTCATTTTCATCGAGAAAAGTCAACAAGTCCATGAAAAAAACTTTGCTTCTCTGTCTGCAGACACCGGCCGAGCAACACCGTTTGTCGACTAGCAGTTTCTGCAAAATAATTCGTTGAAAAGAAATGTACATAAACCATTATTCAACTGATTCAGCGACCAAAAAGCGCACTAACAAAAGTTTATGGTTATGCAACAAACAGCGGTCATTAAGTGTTGCTTGAGCGCCTTCTCTTCTTTGTTCATGCGAATCATGCACTGGGCAGAGAACATTCTCTACTACGACATTCCCAGCTGGTAGCCAAATGAACCGTATTAAACAGTATTAACATCATTTGGAGTGGCGATCCGATGCCCGCTTTGTGCTAGAAAGCCCTGGTAATCACTATCCCAAAGTGATACCAGGGGAATAGAATGCCGGACGATTTCCGCCCCACCAGACTGCTCCCCTGCTTGGCTAAGACGATGGAGCGAATAGTCAACAGCCGGTTGATGGATCTACTGGAGGAGGGCAAACTTTTGGAACAACGACAACGAGATTTTACAACTATCTACACAATTTACGCTCGATGCCTTGCATGCCGACATTGCTATACTCGACGTGGCGAAGGCATATAATACCGTGTGGCGTCGCGGTTTACGGCAACAGTTGGCCAGCTGAAGGACCACCGGAAACATAATACACAACGAGCCTGTCCGGGAAGAAGTCCTATGTGACAGAACCGACAATAACGCTTAGCCTGGAACAATATGCCAGCATGCATGTAACATTTGTATATAATTTGTAAATTAGATTTGTTAACTTGTACGCTGCAATGCCATCTTCTTTTACTGATTCTTATTCTCCCAAGGCCAATAACCTATAAGGTTAAAGCCTTTTAAATAAATAAATAAAAAAAAATACACCCAGGTTTTCTTACGCGGGGGATACGTACCACGTAAAAAACCGCGTTAATTGAAAAATCCGCGTAAAAAACCGCGTTAATTCGAAAATCCGCGTAAAATAAAATTCTCAGCAAAAGACTTAGAATATTTTTGGAAGTTGTTTTGGCACGGATTTCGCTATTAATACGGTTTTTGTAAAAAATACTCTAAGTCCTTTTGAATGCAAAAAACTTTAAGAAAGATGGAAGAAACGGGTCTGCAAGACTCCTTATGGCCCACACCCCACCAATATGGGTATTTTCGGAATGGACTTGAAGAGTAGGTGCTAGAAATTGATCTTTGACGCCTTTTTGAAATCCAAGATGGCGACTTCTGGTTTAGCGAAATTCGCTAACTCAATCAATATAGATATTTTCGGAATGGTCTTAACGAGTAGGCGCCAGAAATAAATAATTCTGCACCTTCCCCGCAAGGTTTTCCATGAAAAATTGATTTTTGGCGCCATTTTCAAATCCCAGATGGCGACTTCCGGCTTAGCGAGATTCTCTACAACTCAATCAACATGAGTATTTTCGGAATAGTTTTGACGAGTAGCAGACAAACGTCGATGTTTGGCGTCATTTTAAAATTCTAAATGGCGACTTCCGGTTTACCGAAATTCCCGCATAAAAAATTTGGGCAATCATCTAAATCACCCTCAAATATAAGATCTAATCATCAGGAATCAGGAATCAGAATATATTGGCTCAAATGGCACGTTCCCCGGACATAGTCGGGGATTTGTGCCTTGCCGTGTGTTTTCATCATTTCCTGAGCGGAAGGAAAGGACAAGGAGGTGTGGGGAAGTAGAATTGGAAGGGTGGGAAAAATAACAGCACAAAACAAAAATAAACAATAGGTAAGTTAAACTCACAAGTAGTTCAACTTGCCTGCGAATAAGCCTAAAGCTCTTTACCACATTGGATAAGAAACTTTAGTATGTCTCTGAGTTTCAGTCGACCAAACATGGTTTCGTCTATATAAGGACGGCTGAAGACTCGAAATCGCAATTGCGCTACCGCTGGACAGTTGCATATCAGATGATATGAGGTTCCGTAGTCGGATTCACAAAGATCACATGAAAAAGACTCAGCGCGCTGAATAGTTGCCATGTGATAATTGAGTTTGCAGTGGCCGGTTAAAGCCCTGGTCAGCATGCCACAGTGGAGCTTCGAAAAATGTAAGAGATTTTTCGAAACCACTGGGCATGGTTGTTCTAGAAACGCCTTTGTTTGGCGACACGTTTGTAGATTTCTCCAATAATTTCGGTGCTCGGACGAAGCCCAGGACCGTATTTTTTCCCTTATCCAACTTGTCGAAATTGGCAGCGCGGGCTCAGGACCAACGAAGTCAATCGCTGAACCTGCCCTGGCCAATTCGTCAGCCCATTCATTTCCAGTAATACCGCAATGTCCGGGCACTCAGACAAGGTAGATAGTGTTGACAATGCTTAGTTATTCGATTTGGGTTCGGCACGCGATCACTAGCTTGGACCGGGATTTGTCTGAGCTAAGGGCCTTGATTGCAGCCTGACTATCGGAGCAGAAGTTTATAACTCTGCCGGACAAACTCAGTTGAAGGGCCGATTGCACCCCGCACATAATCGCAAAGATTTCTGCTTGGAATACAGTACAGTATCTACCTAGTGAGTGAGATTGTTCCAATCTCATTTCACGACAGTAGACACCAGCACCGGCACGTCCCTCCATCAGAGAACCGTCAGTGTAACAAACCACTTGCGTTTGTTGTTGTCTTTCCATAAAGCCAGACAACCACTCCTCTCGAGAGGGAATCTTCACATGGAATGTGCTGTAAGGAAAACTACAAGTGAGTGTAATATCGCTGGGAGCAAGAATATCTTCACCCCATGTAACCATTTGTGACCACAATCGTGTATGACTGGTAGCAAGATCAACATGATTACTGTTCCAAAGCCCAGTAACCTGCAGTCTGTATGCACATGATAGTGCTTCTTGTTTTAAGTGTATGTGTAATGGTTTGATATTTAAAAGTGCCTCAAGAGCAGCAGTCGGAGTCGTGGTGAAAGCACCAGTCAACGCCATGAGCGCCATTCTTTGCAGATGGTTTAGCTTTGACTGGACTGCCACCACCTCTCCCCTCTGCCACCACACAAGGCATCCGTATGACAGTATTGGACGTACAATTGTCGTGTAAATCCAATAGATGTATTTGGGTTTGAGACCCCAGGTCTTTCCAAAAGTTCGTCTGCACTGCCCGAAGGCCATGCACGCTTTCTTGACTCTGAACTCAATGTGAGCAGACCAATTCAGTTTGGAATCCAATATGACTCCAACGTATTTGACTTGATCTGCACACAGTAGCTCAGAATCAATAAAACTGCAAGGGACGAACCCCGGTTGTTATTCGCTTCTTTGTGAAAAGAACCATTGAAGTTTTGCTTGGGTTAACTGATAGTTTAACTTGTCGACACCACTGTTCGACGGCTCTTAATACCTGTTGCATTAAGTCAAAGATTATTCCGATGCAAAATCCAGTAATTAGTATTTGGTAATCGTCAGCAAACCCGTAGGTTGGAAATCCAAGCTCATTGAGTTTCTTCAACAAGCCGTCAGCTACTAAGTTCTATAACAAAGGTGACAGAACGCCGCCCTGAGGACAACCGCAAATACTCAACTTCCGTATCTCAGCCTGTCGCAGTGACGAGCAAAGTATGCGGTTACTAAGCATTGCGTTTATCCAACCTGAGATACATGCAGGTATCCCATGACCGCGCGTCGCTTCCAGAATAGACTAGAAGGACACATTGTCAAAAGCACCCTCAATATCTAGGAATACACCCAAGCTAGATTGCTTGAGCGAGAAGGCTTTCTCAATGTTGTAAACAACATCGTGAAGTAGAGTTATCGTGGATTTCCCACACTGATATGCATGTTGCATTTTGTGCAGTGGATATTCAACTAAACTAACGTTCCTGATGTGATGATCGATTATCCGTTCCAAAGCTTTCAGAAGAAAAGAACTTAAGCTGATAGGCCTAAAACTCTTGGCTTCTTCATAGCTTGAGCGCCCCCCTTTGGGAATAAATCTAACAGTTATTTCTCGCCATGCTTTCGGGATATACCCGGTAGCAAGACTGGAAAGCAAAATCTTTTTCAAGACATGTTTAAGAATATCAAATCCCTTTTGCAGTAGCACGGGAAGTATTCCATCTTTTCCGGGTGATTTGTATGGAGCAAAGCTGTCAACTGCCCACTTGACCGATTCAGTGGAAACCAATGTGCGTGCTAACGCCCACGAGTCCGAATCACCAGAATGAGATCTGTGAACATTGATCAACTCCGGATCGATACAACCTGGAAAGTGTGTGTCGAAGAGACAATTAAGAACATCTTTTTCGTCCGTCACATAAACACCATCTCTGGTTTTCAAGGAGTTCATCTGAAAATCATTCGATTTGGAGAGAATTTTATTTAATCTGCTAGCCTCGTTCAGACTAGAGACATTAGTGCATAGGCTTTGCCAGCCCGCCCGTTCTGTAGATCTAAGACATTTCTTATATGCACTACGAGCTGACCTGAAAGCCCTGGAGTCATCACGCTGACGCCGGTTCCAAGCTCTTCTCATAACTTTCTTCATTCTTTCAAGCTCAGCCCTCCACCAAGGGGTTCCCCTAGTCGATTTAACAGTACGAAGTGGACAAGCTTCTTCGTAGGATGCTAAGATGAATGAGTTTGTCGTATCCACGACGTCATCTAAGTCGTCTAATTGACTAATTGTTGGAAAATATCCATGAAATTTAGTCGCCAAGTTTTCCAAAAAGAGGTAGCAGTTTGTAGATTTAGGATTACGATATGTCACCACATTGAAGGTGACATCAAAATGATCGAAAAATATATATTTATGATCGGATAGAGACGGTTCAGTTTCATTTGGAACCTGCTAATTTCCCAGTTCATGCAAAATTCTATCAGAGCAAAGTGTTATGTCTAACACCTCCTCCCTCCCAGACCTCGCAAAAGTTGGTCGGTTTCCCACATTCAGAATATGGAGATTTGTACTACTTATGTACTCCATCAGTTCAGAGCCTCTCAGATTGATGTCTGAGCTGCCCCAAATGATGTGATGAGCATTCGCATCACTGCCGATAATGAGCGGAAGCCCATTTCTGCTACAATATGATACAACGCTTTTGAAATCATCAGAAGGAGATGATTCGTTATGCGGTAGGTATGCTGAACAATGTATATATTTTTTGTCTACGTTTCCGACAGTCAATGTAACTGTGACAACACAGATATCGCGAGTTGTGAGCTCCGATATGAGACACGCGTCAATAGCCTTATTTGCAAGAATGCAAGCACGAGGCATTTCACGTGGGTTAGTCATGCCTGTCTTGTTGTAAGCAATGAAGGCAGTGTTAAGTAACTTTCCAAAATAGAACTTTCCTTTATGTAAATACGGTTCTTGAACCAATGCTATGGAAGCTTTACCTTCCTGCATGAGTCGAGAGGGTAAAGCTTCCATAGCATTGGTTCAAGAACCGTATTAAGAAAGATGGAAGAAACGGGTCTGCAAGACTCCTTATGGCCCACACCCCACCAATATGGGTATTTTCGGAATGGACTTGAAGAGTAGGTGCTAGAAATTGATCTTTGACGCCTTTTTGAAATCCAAGATGGCGACTTTTGGTTCAGCGAAATTCGCTAACTCAATCAATATAGATATTTTCGGAATGGTCTTAACGAGTAGGCGCCAGAAATAAATAATTCTGCACCTTCCCCGCAAGGTTTTCCAAGAAAAATTGATTTTTGGCGCCATTTTCAAATCCCAGATGGCGACTTCCGGCTTAGCGAGATTCTCTACAACTCAATCAACATGAGTATTTTCGGAATGGTTTTGACGAGTAGCAGACAAACGTCGATGTTTGGCGTCATTTTAAAATTCTAAAGGGCGACTTCCGGTTTACCGAAATTCCCGCATAAAAAATTTGGGCAATCATCTAAATCACCCTCAAATATAAGATCTGATCATAAACCAGCAAAATGCAAAATATGTTTATGTGTTAATCCAGAAGAGTGGGGTGAGAATGGAAGAGAGAGAAGAAAGAGACTTGTGTGGTGTAAGTTGGGGGTTTGATTTTATTCAAATTAAACATATTGATTAAATTTAAGTAAATTCAACTGTTTAATTAAAACTATTTGTACTACAACTTCAACTCCCAAAACTACCCATATTGATTGGGTTGTAACGAATTTCACTAAACCGGATGTCGCCATTTTTGATTTCAAAATGGCGACAAAGATCAATTTCTGGCACCTACTTTTCAAGACCATTCCGAAAATACCCATATTGTTGGGGTGCGGACCACAAGGAGTCTTCCAGATCCGTCTCTTCCATCTTTCCGAAAATCTTCTAAGACTTTTGCATTAAAAAGGACTTAGAATATTTTTGCAAAAACCGCGTTAATTGGAAAATCCGCGTTAATTGGAAAATCTGCGTAAAAAACGCGTTACTTGGAAAATCCGCGTAAACAAAACCTCGTAAAAAACCGCGTCAAAAAACCTGGGTGTAGATATGCTCTTACCTTGCAAGTGGAGCAAAGCACGAAAGTCCAAATTATTTTCTATTAGGAAAAATTCGAATTACAGAAGATTACTTTGCTGTGCTAAGGAAACAAAACAAAAAATCGACTGCCAGTACCATGATGCTAAATTGTAAGCGTTATTATCAGCGTTACCAAATTCATCTTCACAAAAACATGTCGAAGTGTTGCAAGTTTGATAGTATTCCATTTTACGACTCAACAAGTATGTGTTTTCTTAGCACAACTAGTAAAGAGTATTGTTACTATATTCATAGTTCGGCGGACACAAAAGTCGGAAAACTGGCAACTCTTATTCCAGAAAGAAAACACTGGCACCCCATGCAAATGTTCAAGCTGTAGAAGAGTAGTTTCTTTGTTACCGCGGTAAGCAAAAATTTTTCATGTATGTATAGGAAAACGTAATTTTACACTTGGTGATATTACTCGGTGTTACATGAAAAATATTGTTTTTATAACACAACGAAAGAGTAAAATATTTGTCACTATAACCACAATTCCTTCTCCATAAAGATCCAAAAAGAAAACGTTACATGGCGTCATGCCCGATTGGCTCCGGCATTTGACATGTTCAATTGGCTCCGCTCAGTGTCTCCACTTAACTATGAATAGAGAAACTATAGTAAAGAGGTGTTATAGCGATTGTATGTTTGTTCGCTCTAATCTAGGAATAGGATGATCGGATTTTTTTAAAGTTTCATGTCATGCCGCGCAGCAATGCATTCCGAAGGGTAGATGGGAATGTGAGGTGTGGAAGAAACATTTCTTTGTGAACTTCGTAAGTAGCAGAAAATTCATACGAAAACAAATACTTACCAAATCTTTTGTATGTGAGTGTGTTCTATCATTTTTTAGAGCTCATCTCAAACTGTACGCGAATAACCTTATGTTCAAAAAGTCTGCTTTTGAGCATGAGATTGTGAGCGCATAAACAGAAAAAGTGATCGCGCTGTTTTGGGTGTACGATTCCAATCCAACAGCTCAACTGAAAGTATAAAACCGAGCATATTTAATTAGTATAGTATTAGTATGGGTAGGATTCAAGCCATTTTTTTGCTTCTTGGGACGTTTTTTCCAAAAAGGCCCCTTTATTCATCTGAAATATATATATATATATATATATATATATATATATATATATATATATATATATATATATATATATATATATATATATATATATATATATATATATATATATATATATATATATATATATATATATATATATATATATATATATATATATATATATATTAAAAAAAGTCATAACACTGATACAAATACGCAACGACGTTTTTGAAAAAAAAACAATAATTCGAGATAATCGCGTATTTCAAGTATGGGGGAACGTGGGGAGACTTGACCAAGCGCAAAATTCAATTTTTGACTATGACGTCTTCTATTCGGTTCTTAAAAATTTTTCAAAAATATTTTTATACTTTTTTTATTCAATTCGTTTATTTGATAAGGTACGTTTGCGTTAGCTTAAAGGTGCCAATTTTGTTTTGTTTTACATTTTAAATTACTTAAAACTAGGGGATTACATATTGATTTTTTTTAATGCAACTATGGAGATTTTATAGCTATCTTATGATATTCACAAGGGGGTAATTTAATTTTCGCAAGATTAGGGGTCATTTAATTTTTATGGCAATATGTTTTAACATTTTAAGCAGGGAGATTATTGGAGCAAATAATTTTTAACTAAGGGGGTCAATTTTACAACTATCTTAAAAGTAGGAATAACTAAAGGGCGCGATTGAATTTTGTAAAGATTCGGGGAGATTAATTAGGGTTTGTTTTGTGTGGTAGTAGAGTTGGGCATTTTCAAGATATTTGGGGGGGGGGGTAGGGGTTATACTTCTGGGTATAAGGGTCAGGGGAGGGAGGGTGGACAAAGATGATAGGGGTAGAAAATTCTAAACTTTCAGTTTCAGGCATCGGGAGATCAACGGCATGTACTCGGGTGGCCTTCATCAGGAAGAATCATGTACTGGGATGCTGGGTGGTCCTCCTCAAGATGGCACAGGTTTCGATTTCGTAGTACGGCTCAGATGTGGATTGGCAACACTTCGAGTTTTGCGTGTGATGTTCGTACTGTAGGTCCCACGTTTGTTGGATAATTCGACAGAGATGTTTTGTGTAGCCTTGGAATCGCATCAAACCTGCGTGGGTGTAGGGTACAAGTGGAAGAGAGCGTTTCTGAGAATGATAGGAAATAACAAGGGGCAGTTAAATTTGTATATTGATGGTTTTTATGAACGTGTAAAAAAGGGGAATTTAGAGGACATCGCGGCTTGCCAGCACATCTCGAACCGGGACGTTAGTTGGCCTTCCTTGGGCCCGCGGGTATCCATTAGCCGAGATCTGGCGGAACTGTACTCGGTGCACGCCCAGACAATGTGCTCGATGTCGTGATAGCCGTCGCCACAAGCGCAAATACCACTATACACTAGCCCAATACGCCGGAGATGTGCATCCAGTAATGGTTTGCCATGAGTCGAGACATCACACGAATAAAGTCACGACCCAAATCCATCCCCTTGAACCAAGGTTTTGTCAATACCTTGGGGACTATCGAATGTAGCCACCTTCCTAGCTCCCCATTGCTCCACGAGTTTTGCTAATTTTCGAGGGTTCTCTGATGAGTAATATTGAAAAATTCGCTGAAGCAAATTGTTCTTTCACACTGATATAATATATTCGTAAATCGCTATGCATTAGTTTCGTACAGATAATTTTCGTAAAATATGCGAATTTTTCGTACATATAATGAATCATTCGTAGTTCTATTGAAACACATTTATTTTTTTAACGAGTTTTTCGTGAAAACCACGAAACAACTTTCGTTGGCTTATTACGAAACAGCTTCGTTCGGCAAACGAATTGTTCGATGCTATATACGAATATCTTCATAATATTTACGAGCACCATTCGTCGAACCGTCAACGTCAACAGAGCTTCAATAGAGGTAGAATATGGAGTCATTGTTGCTATACGTCAGATAATTGTTGATGTTCACGACGGTCTCGATCTGGCTATTTAGTAGCCGTATCCGTGTCCGCCGGTTTCAGGAAGGTTTTCTAAACCTCTTCCGCTTCTATCGGATCCAGAATCCAGGGCAGTTGAGCCATCGCTCGATGGTTCTGCATGAATAATTTTGAGTTTTTCTCTGCCGGAGCTAGGGTTCGTCGCGGTTGCGGTAATTACCGCAACCGCGCGGTATTTACCGCACCCGCACCCGCACCGCAAAAACTGCGGTGAGACACTTTTTCCCGCGGATGCGGTGCGGAAAATGGCTTTTACCGCGTGGTATTACCGCAACCGCACTTCAAAAAATAATTGATACAGTCTGCATTACAAAGTGAATTAAAACTATGACTTTTACCATTTGAGAAGAACGCAACTAGATTTATTTTCTGAAAGAATGCTTAGCAATGTCATTATTAGGAAAATCCCTCTGTCAGATCGTTCGAGTTTTACTTATTATCGTACAACACAGAAACATGATAAACATTTAATTGCTCTAATTTCCATAAACTTGACAATGATTTGAAAAGAAATCCGAGTATAATCTGTATTCGACCTAGCGATACTAGTTGATTTTTACATTTTGGTCATTATAATTTGATAAAACATACTGTTTCTAAGAAATAAAATCTAAAGGCTGTGTCCAATATAATTTGGCACCATTATTTTACGACATATTTTGAAAACTATTTATTTTATACTTCAAAGAAAAAATTTACAAACCAAGCTTTTCAAATACATAAAACGCAAAATGCATTCATTGAAAAACAATTAAATTGTACTGTCAAATCCAATTACAAAATGCATCATTTCTCCCGATTCCTCTTGGCAATCGTGGAATTATGAATCATTTTCGATGACATTTTCTCAACTGTGAATTTTGATTAATTTGGAGAACTTGAAGAACTACTAATACTAAGACTTAAAAACAATCCAAAGAATGTAATTATCATCATCAAACCAAACGAATTTGGAGGAATTTTTTTTCGCGTGCATCTATTGTTCGTCCAACTGGGAATATTTTCTACCAAATTAACGAATAATATTTTTCAGTTAGGAGTGTTTTTTAACTTTTTGTAAGTAAAGCTTTCGAAGTTAGTGTAGAGAAGTGCGATTTTTTTTGTGTTTCTCAAAGTCTCCCTCACGGACTCCCTTCATATTGTGACAAGTGTCAAAGTTAGCCCAGATGCCAAATTTTGCATAGTTTGGACAGTTTTTGACTTAATTGAAAATTTATCTCGAAATCTTAACGTAGGGGTTGGGTATCATTTACATAGAATCTGTATACAAAGTTTGAAAGAAATCGGTTAAGTAGTTTTTGAATGGCAGGTAACATTGCAAATCATGTATTTTCAGAGACGTTCTACAGAAAGCTTCGTCACCGAGTCGTTTGTCGATATTTTTGTATGGAAAAATTATAGCATGTTATGGAAATGATGCACTATAATGTACAAAAGTTTTGATCAATTCGCTTTACGCAGTTTAAAAAAATCGAGAAAGTGTTTTTTACGCCAAAACCCTTCCCCCTTAATAAAACTTGCAAAGTTGAATATTTTCATAAATGTTACACTCTTAAGAGTCCGTCAAAGTTAATTTTCGTGTAAATAAGAATAACATTTTATTAAATATGGATATACAAAACAAATGAATATTTTTTTCAGCACCATTTTTAAAATACATGATTTTTACCGCATTTACCGCCTTACCGCGTGGTGCGGTGCGGTAAATGCAATGCGGTTGCGGTAAGCGGTGCGGTTTTATTATTTTTTTGCGGTTGCGGTGCGGACTATCCATTTACCGCCCACATCCGCACCGCGACGAACCCTAGCCGGAGCAATGTAAAAGAGTATGCTATTAAATACGAAAACTTCTCTTAGATGAACGAAATGAATTCGTGCGACCAACGAGATTGTTCGTAATATACATAGACGTTTATTAAAATAAACAAAACATTTCGTTTCATTCACGAAAATTAATGTCGTTTTCAACGACGGCATTCGTGCAATGTACACTAAATAAGTAAAATTCACGAAAACTTTCGTTCATCAAGCGACCATTTCTTCATATCACAATAAAATCGATTTTGCCAGATCTGTTTTTTATAACTAAAAAATCGGTGTTGTCAAACATCGATCCCAAAAGATCGAATGAAAAAATAAGAAGATAATCATAACGAAAACTTTTCTAAGATGAACGAAATGAATTTGTGCGACCAACGAAGTCGTTCGTAATATACACAAATATTTATTGAAATAAACGGATGATTTCATTGCATTGACGAAAAATAATGTCGTTATCAATGATAACATTCGTGCCATGTACACTTTATAAGTAAAAGTTACTAAAACTTTTGTTCATCAAGCGTCCATTTCTTCACACCACAATCTTTCTAGTACTAAATAATGATGAGCAGGTTGAAATAGAATCGAATTTGCCAGATCGATCTTTTTAATTAATAAAAAATCGGTGCTGTCAAACAATGATCCTAAAACATCGAATGCGACAAACGAAATCGTTTGTAATATACATAAACGTTTAAAATAATGTCGTTATTAACGATTACATTCGTGCAATGTAACCTAAATAAGTAAAATTCACAAAAATTTTCGTTCATCAAGCGGCCATTTCTTCGTACCACAGTAAAATCGATTTGGCCACATCGATTTTTTTAAATAACAAAAATCGATGTTGTCAAACATCGATCCCAAATGATTGACTGAAAACCATAAGAGGCTAATAATACGAAAACTTTTCTAAGATGTACAAAATGAATTCGTGCGACCACCGAAATCGTTTGTAATTTACACAACTGTTTATTATAATTTTATAATTTATTAATTTATTTATAATTCCCGAAAAATAATGCCGTTTTCAACAATAACATTCATGTAATGTACACTAAATATGTAAAATTTGAAAACTTTCGTTCATCAAGTGGCCATTACTTCACACCACAATCTTTTTAGTCCTCAATAGAAGGGAGCAGGTTGAATTAAAATCGATTTTACCAGATCGATCCTTTTAGTTAATTGAAAAAATTGTTGTTGTCAAACATCGATCCTAAAATATCGATTGAAAAAATAATATGCTAATGAATACGAAAACTTTCCTAAGATGAACGAAACGAAATCGTGCGACCAACGAATTCGTTCATCATATAAATAAACATTTATTAAAATACACGAAACATTTCGTTTCGTTCACGAAAAATAATGTCGTCATCAACGATAAACTAAATAAGTAAAATTTACGAAAACTTTCGTTCATCAAGCGGCCATTTCTTCGTACCACAATAAAATCGATTTGGCCACATCGATTTTTTTAAATAAAAAAAATCGATGTTGTCAAACATCGATCCCAAAAGATCGACTGAAAACAATAAGAGGAATACTTTTCTAAGATAAACGAAATTAATTCGGGCGACCAACGAAATCGTTCGTAATATACACACACGTTTATTAAAATAAACAAAACATTTCGTTTCATTCACGAAAAATAATGTCGTTATCAACGATAACATTCGGGCAGTATAAATTAAACGTGTAAAATTTACGAAAAATTTCGTTCACCAAGCGGCCATTCTTGTTCATGAAATGAACGAAACCTACTATTTAGAATGCACGAAAATACTTCGTTGCAGAAAACGACGAATGAATTCGTGTATTGTATGATCGATTTCATTATATTTACGAATTTATATTATCAGTGCATAAACGTCACCTTCTAGGGCACCCACCTTAGCTAAGGAGTCCGCCTTCGCATTGCCCGGAATGGAGAAATGAGAAGGGACCCACACTAAGGTAATCTGGAAAGATTTGTCAGATAAAGCACTCTGTAGCTCCCGTATTTTCCCCAAAAAATACGAGGAGTGCTTTCAATGTTTCATCGAGCGAATAGCGTCAATAGAACTCAGACTATCCGAGACGATTTTTATACTTGTTTCGATCCCTTAAGGTAATTTTAAAAGTTTGGAATGAAAAATCCTTTCCTCATAGAAAATATTCCGCAATTAACAAATTTGCAATTCTCTTGGTCAAGTCTCCCCAGGCCTTGGTCAAGTCTCCCCGCAATGAGGAGACTTAACCAAAAAAAAAAAACGATCGCTGAAAATTTTTTATAACATTTGAAAAATTAAATTAAAAATTCTGCAAAAAATCACGAAGACGCACAATAACTTTACATATTATACCACAATGACTTTTGAGGGATTGAAGGCTTTTTTAGAGATTTATGCAGGTTTAGCTGAAAACCTGGTCAAGTCTCCCCATGTTCCCCTAATCCACGCTTCCGCAAGAGAGCAAGATGAAAAACGATATTACTTTGCTTATACTGTTTGGATGTCTATGAAGATTTGAGATTACATCCCTAAGATCCTGATGCAGTGGCGTAGCCAGAAATTTGGTTTGGAGGGGGTTTTGATGAGAATTGCAAATTTTTTGAAAAAATGCTAAAATTTAATATGAGTTTGATAAATTATTGGAAACTCAAAAACATAAGTAGTCTAACAGATGTCATTCCAGTCTACAAACAAGAAGGATCAACATGGAACAGTTTTCAAACCTCTATAGATTATTTTCTTGTATAAAATGTCAATGAAGTCAAAAATTGCGATCTTTTAAAGTGTGATAAATGATCTAAAAAAATTTCAACGTTCAAGATCACCTAATATAATAATCCTAGACTTTGAAGGTTTGACAACTTCGGGAAGTTATCAACATAAAACAGCGCCTGCTTTGATATAGAAATTTTAGTGATTAATTCTTATAGAGGTAATTATGGTGAATTAATTTTTCAAAAATATTAAGAGACATGGTGCCTTCAGCAAAGTTTTTGATAATGTCATTTCAAACAATTTTGTTGAAATTATGATAGCTACATGAATTCAACATATAGGGATTTAAATGGACTAGGCCTGCTATATTTCTCCTTAGTGAAGAAAAATTTAGGCGAAAACTATTTTTATCTGCGCTACGGATAAAATTGTTTGAAACAATCATTGCGAGTTGAGAACACAAAACCTATAACTAAATTATGGATGGATGGAACTGAAACTTGCGTTTCGACTTCATCTCATCAGAATCCGACACTAACTTGGTGGGCGGACTAAGCCAGCGCCGAATTGATGCTAGCTCCTGAAAATGGAATCACTCTTTGTGTTTTTGAATCCTTTTAATCCCTGGGAATTATTTGTTTTAAATCCAGTTCCCTTATTTTTTTGTAAGCTTCAAAGGCACCTTGAACGCAATGTGAATTTATTATTTAATTACCGCAGAAGTGATTTATCAAATACAGTAATTTCAGAATAGCTTGTTGTAAAGGTTTTCTACTACTATATTTCGATACTCTGAATATGTGGGATATTTATGTCTTTGACAAAGTTGTTTGAAATAGCACTTTCGAAAACTTTGCTGGAGACATTAAGTCTCGACTCAAATTTGCTTGAAGAGTAATTCTTCTCTATAATTACTTCTTGGAGGATTAACCGTCAAAATTATTCTATCAGCAGATGAACAGTTTTACGTTTTGAAATTCTTCAATGTTACTTAACATCGAAATTTGGCGGTTTCGAATGAATGTGATCGTGACCGTTAAAAATTTATCGAGCATTAATTTTATTTTTCTTCATTAGTCAACCTCACAACTTGCAGTACTAGTACGTAGCACACAAAATTTTAGTACGGCATTCATTGCATCCTGCTAAGAGGCTATTCATATAGTTGATAATACAACAAAAACCCAATGCTCGTAAAACCGATCCTGACCTGCTAGAGACAAAATTACATCAGCTTTCAACTAGTTTCTGAAATGTTATTCATGTTGTTAACTATATTGAATTGTTGTCTAAACTCTACACAATCTAAAAAAATACATTTTCAGCAAATGTTGAAATGTATGCAAGTTTTCGGTAAACAAGCTTATGTTTTATATGCAATCAACCTATTCAAATTTAGATTCCCATTCGAAAAATTGTCTCTAATCCATATTTTGAAGCATCTTTCCAAAAATGAGCTCATAATAATTCAGACAGTTATGTTATTTTACATTGCAGTAATTTGACAACTATGGGATTTTGGCTAAGAGATAAGTTACAAGATCCCCTTCCCACAATTTTTCAAAAGTTCTCATGACGCTTTAAACACAGTTCTCAATGTAGTGATCAGAGAATATTTTTCCAAAAATATTTTGTGGAATATTAAATTAAACTCGTCAGTTTCCATTTTTTTTGAATCCAATTAATTTTGGTTTGGGGGGGGGGGGGGTTTAACCACCAACCCCCCCCCCCCCCCCCTGGCTACGCCACTGTCCTGATGTAAATCCATCTACATATAAAACCCCTTAACTCCTGTCATGTAGTGTGTTCCGCTATCGAAACAGGCATCTTTTATGCGTAGTTCCCGTTCTTGGTCATCAAATGGGGTGGTGCTGTCAATGCAACAAATTGTCCGTTCTCCGGTCAAGCAGTAGACAACCAATCGCGGTCCGAAAAGGCAATAATGTCCATTCGAACTTTTATATTAAAATTATCGAAATGTCAGAAATTTGAATTAATTCAGATCTGTCAAGGCTCACCGAAGTTTCTACTTAATTTCAACTGTCCGCTGGCTCAAAGTTAAAAATAAATATGATTATGAGCTTTGGCTAATGATTTTTTAACAATACACTTCTTACAATGGTTCAGATAGTCAATGATCAAACTGAACAAATTAGGTATGTTTTTAAAAATTGATGTATGTATTTAGCATAATAGTAACGTCCTTCATTCAAAATTTGATCTGAGAGTGCCTGGTTTCTATTGCGCTACTTATCGCTTCAAACGAATATCGCGATTAGCTACTAGCTTTAACTACAACTACTGAACGATCATTATCGCTCTACAAAAAATATGTGCTTCGTTGTTATATATTATATATAAATATATTCATCTCATTGTGGTACTTCTCTAAAGTATTGAACTTTATTTGTTCCTAATCTTAAGTGCATGGATTCATACAATTCTCATAATTTTGCAATTTGTCATGGAAATTATCTTCCATATAATAACAACAAAAATACATTTTAAAATTAGACGTTCCCTGCTATTTCGAATAATTAGTTTGTAGCCACCCTAGCGCTAACATAATCAGACACTACGATCGCGCTCCATTGAATCATTTCGCTAATCAGTCTAATTCAATCATCTTCCTAGGTTGGTCTCCCGGCTCGATGTACAATGGAGACGTGGCTTGTGATTGGCATTTCGGGTGTCACCAACGGGGGCAAAACGACGCTGGCCAAATCCCTCCAGAGCTACTTTAGCGGTCATCTGAACAAAATCATCTTTAAGGAAAACATCACCCTGAACAAAGTGACGCTACTTTGCCAGGATGATTACTTTCTACCGGTGGACAGCCCAAAGCACAAGGTAATCGAAAAACTCAATCACATCAACTGGGAAATCCTGTCAGCGATGGATATGGATAAAATGTGTCACGACATCATGAAGATTCTCGGACACAAGTTCATTCTGTACAACTGCCAGCAGCTGTGCAAGAGCGAAACGGACAACAACATTGCCGAGCAGGTGGATCCTGTTACGGATGAGGATAACATCTTCGCCGATCACTTCCTGAGTAACTATCTGAACAGATACGACGAAGGTGCAACTGGGGTGAACCAAAGAGCTTCGAGTCTGATGATGAAGAAAACCAAGAATGAAACATTCCAAAATATGAACATTAAGCTGAATGTGCTGCTGATCGAGGGTATCCTGATATTCAACCATCCGTTCACGTTGGATCTATGCAGCGTGAAATTCCATCTGCATCTTCCGTACGAGAAATGCTACGCAAGGCGATTGCAGCGAGTCTACGATCCTCCCGATGTGGTTGGATATTTCGAGATGTGCGTGTGGCCGATGTATGAGAAACATTCGAAAGAAATCAAAGACCGAACTGATATCTACATGCTGAATGGCGTTGTGCCCAATGAAAACATCTTGAACTACGTGTTGAACTGTATCAAAAATCTTCTGTGAAGTCTGACAGTAACCAGTAGTAATAATAACGGTGGCGAAATGCATAATGGTTCCTTACAACATTCTGACTTGTCTTTACTAGCAGCGATCAAAGCGAGATATTCGTGATAAGTGTAGTATTTTAATACATTGAAACTCTTTACAAGGATTTTTGTAGAATTGAACATGACGAACAGGTTGTAAGTTTTTTCAGTTTGTTTAATTGCGTAGAAAGGAAAGAAAGCTTCACATTATGTTTTCGGTTCGAAAAAAAAACAAATTAGTCTCTCGTCGAGTATCACCAGTTCAATTTGGACAATAATATAACATTAGTTTTCAGCAACTCTTAACTCAATTAACTGATGGACATTCCCAATGAAAAATCGTGAGCTGTATGCGAAAATGAAATCTCAAAAATTATAAGTAGAACAATTGTTTGAGCTACAGTAACAACGTTTTATCTTTGAAATAAGAAATACGATTAGTGAAATCATAATATCTTCGGTTATAGCGTATTAATATCATATACGTGAATCTTATGCTTTATCCAATTGATCGACGGCCACATAGAATGGCGAAGATTTCTGTTTGGAATGCGATACAGTACCTACTAAGTGAATGAAATTGGTCCAATGTCATTTCACGACAATAGACACCAGCACCGGCTCGGCCCTACAATAAAGAACCGTCAGTATAACAAACTACGTATTCTTCAAGTTGTCGCTCCATGGTTGTCGAATTAAGTTTTGAGTCAAGAATACACCAACGCACTTAACGTAATCGGCAACAATAATTTCAGAGTCACACGGAAAACAAATTTTTCCCAAAAACATGAATAAAGTGCCATGAATTCTGGAACAATCAAGTTTTCACGTTATGAAAACAGGACCATGAACAAAAATCATGTGTTTTATTACTATGTTCAATTTCCCTTCAGTAACGCCCGCATGAAGCTTTTATTAGTGGAAATATTTGTTTTTGTTTTGTAAACTTCAGTCACTGTTTCCGCCAAGTCATTTCTAATTCGATTTTCAGAACGCGAACTAGTTCACAATTTTATGAACATTATTCATGTAACCTATGGTTGATTTTCATAGATATAGGAACCTTCGTTCACAAAATTAAAATATTCTGGGTATTTTCTCGTAAATTATTTTCGTAAATTCGGAATTTTATGCATGAATCCCTTCAATCCTCGTGAACTAATTCATGATCTTTTATATATTAGTCATGATCCAATACACGTGCTCGTGATATAGTTTACGAAATTATGAAATATTCATGTATTCGTGAACTGGTTCATGATTCCTGATATATTAGTCACGATTCAATAATGATTTTCCAAAAAATCTTTTTACTTCTTTGGGTGCTTCTGCCATATGAAAAACATCAAATAGTTTCAAATTTGAAGTTGCGTGATCGTAGTTCTTGAGTGTAATGTAAAAAAAGATCTATTTTTTGAGTAAAATAACCCCCGATGACGGTTCCAATAACTTTCCCTTCAATATATAACACTTTCCCGAAAAGTTGAAAAAAAAATCCATTTTTACATATCATGGGATCTCACTGTGCATTAAAAATGTCCGAAACTATTGATTTTCAACTGCACAACAACATGTAGGTATTTATTTCTAAACAATTCAAAGTTAACCACCTCAATTCCAGTAAACGGGAAAGTAACGCAAAATGTATCACGATAACCACCGATAAATTCGACGATACATTATCGTTAACGGAGTTTCCGATGACGTTATCGACGATGACGATGAATTGTCGATTAATTTTCTTTAGGTTATCGCATTTTGAAAGTTCATTTTGAGTCATATTGACCCCAACCAATATGACTTAGAATGAACTTTCAAAATGTGTTGCACCAAGAAGTGTGGAATTTATTGGCCTTTTTTCTTTCATGGAGAGCAACGATTTTCAATCGAGTTTAAAAATTTCGGACATTCCTGAAGGGCTGTACAAAAAAGTTACGTTACGGGCGAATTGAACCCGATTACGAACTCAATTTCAGTCAAATCTATATGAACTTGTACCCAAATTGTTAGTTAGAGTTTCAATTTTCAGTTTCTGGTAAATATTATCGTTTTTGACCAGGTTGGCCAGCGGAAATCGGTGCCGAATGGGGTCATGTTTGGCATGCATAGATGTATGCAGAACCATCATCATATACCGCAAGTTTATTGACAGAATACTAATAAAAAACACAACCAAAACAAAAATAAGAATGTACATATCAGTTTTGTACATGATTGGACCGATCTTGAATGTTCCGCATTATGCTTCCGATACTGATTCCGGCGATACCATAGTATTTCTCACAATACTGACCAAATGACAATGTGGTCAATCAGTGAAACTGATCCCAAAGTGTTGTAATATTTTTGAAAGCTTATATAAAATCCTATCTAAAATGATATTGATACTCTGATTCAAATACTGGATTCTACGTGAACGTCAACCGGAAAATCCGGAACGCCCGTAGAACTGTCTAATTCATTAATCTAGTTTTAGAATTCTGCACTTTTTTCAAAAACTTTTATTCACGTTGAATTGGTATGAATTTCTGGTGCCGAGTGAATAATTGACCGTATTGGTCACATAATGAGCATCCGGAAAATCTGGAACATTCGCTAAACTGATCAATCTATATAGCTGGTCTTAGATCCATGGGATTTTAGTGTTTCTTGAATTCTCATTTGAACGCGGTCGTAGTTAAAACCTACACATGTTTTTTTTGCTACATTATGACCTTACGGAACATCTGTACCATCAGTGGAACTGGCCATTTCATGAGTCCTAGAGTTCAAAGACTTTTTGGAATGTCATTCGCATAAATTAGGGAATTTCAATTGCATAAATTCGTACTTGTGACTGGGATATGAAACCTATTCGTATCGTTCCGGAAGATCCGGAACTGGCTCTTGAAATCTAAGGTTTCCTCGAAAGTTTTTTAGAATTATTATTGCAAAGAAACTGTATTTGTGGCCGGAACAAAGACCCTATTTATGAACTTGCGAATTCTACGCCGGTCAATGGGTCTCTGCCCCAGTCACAAGTACGAATTTATGCGAATGCTATACCCTTATATGTTTTCGAAAATATCTCAGAGCTCTAGGACAAGGTTCATTAATTGACCAGCTGCACGGATGTTCCAGATCTTCCGGAAAGTTATTGTGGGGCTAATTTTCCAGTTATAACTGCGAAGTAATTCAACAGATATTTTCGAAAATAAACTTCAGAGCTCTAGAACTAGATTCATGAACTGACTAATTATACGGATACTCCGAATCTTCCCGATGATTTTCAGTAGAATCCAGGGTCAATAGTTGAGTCACAGTGTTAAAATCTTTTTAGACGTAATACAATAATTTTATATAAACTTTCAAGCTTATTACAAATGTTTGGGATCAGTTTCATTGTCACGTGTTCAACATTATGAGATATACAATTATACCGCATGAATCGGCATCGGAATCAAATTCCGAAACGTCCAAGATCGCTCCCATCACGTATAAATTTGGTATATACATTATTATTTTTGATTTGTTGTGTTTATTATTAGTCTTTTGTCAATAAACCTATGATTTATGATGACTGTTTTGCATACATCTATGTATGACAAACATGACCCCATTCTGTACCGATTCCCACTACCCGAGCAGAGTCTGGTAACAAATTGAGAATTATACATGATGTTGTGATGTAGTAGGTAATGATTACTCAGGTTGTTATCATTTTGGTCGTTTTAATGGTTAAAAGATCAAAATTGAAAGCAGAAAAATTGGCCCATGACATCAAACAGAAAACTATTATTGCTATCAGTGAAAGCAAAACGAAAACTCATTAAGATGTTGAAATATTTCATTGATAACAAAATAAGTAATCAATTTTAAGTTTACCAAAGAAATAGAAACAAACATATTTTATTGAAAACGCGAAGCATGTAGGCACATCGAAATGAGATCAAAATATAATGTCATATCTGAAAAAGTTTAAACCGATGCCAATTTGACGCCTGATATCAAAATATGCTGTCTATTTGCTGTAATTTTGCTGTTTGACTTTGCTCGGGTAGCCAACCTGTTCAAAAGCGGTAAGATTTACCAGAATCTGAAAATTGAAACTCTAACACACAATTTGGGTGCAGTTGCATATAGATTTGAATGAAAATGTGGCTTAAAACTGATTTCCAATAAGTTAACACATAAAGAAGGTTAACAACCCTGTAGCATAACCTTTCTATGTGAGAAAGGCAAAAAGGTGCGAAATCAACAGTCCCAAAAAATCGATTTTTCTTAAAAAACAATTTTTCGGGATAGCATAAAATATCGACTTTTCATGCATTTTAAAGCCATTTGGCATCAAAAATACGAATTCGATTTCTGAAGTTTCATGGGGTTCCCCCTTAGATATAAAAATTTTAGTTCCGGACGATTCATTCTATATTTCCGGAACCATATAACAGATCCGTACGAAATTTTATAGCGGTCTCTAACGATGAACCCTTTATTTAAGACTAAGTTTGTGAAAATCGACTTTTCATCTCCGAGTAACCGATATGATTTTGTTAATTTTGAAAGATGGCCATTTTCCCGGGGACTTCCAGAACCATCTATGGTGGTAAATGTGGTCAAAAAGATTTCGATAGGCCATCAGTAACTAAGAACTGCAAATGAAAGATGTTTAGCTCAAATTTTAGAAAAAAAAAATCCTTTTTGCATTCGCCGCGGCATCGGTTTGAATAGGAGTTTTCTATGTAACCACACTCCGTAACTCCGCAACCGGAAGTCGGATCGAAATGAAATTTAATATGTTTTTGGGGACGCAACGTTGTTCATTTGAGAGTAAGTTTGGTCAAATCGGTCTAATCATTATCGAGAAATCGATTTAACAGTTATTCTGAATTTAAATACTACCGGCTTCCGGAACCGTCGATGGTGGCCAGGACTTTGAATGACTGTTAGTGACCTAGATTTAGAAATCCAAGCAGTTGTGGTCACATCTTGGAAAAAAATTCACCTTTTACATTCATCTCAGTATACGTTGAGATCGGGATTTGCTGCATGTTCGTACTCATCACCCTGTAATTCCGGAATCGGAAGTCGTTAATAAGAAATTCAACCGCAGCCGATAAGTACTTAGTACCTTTCATTTCAGACCAAGTTTGTAAAAATTGGTAAAGAATTCGCTGAGAAGTTGGTATGTCATTAACTTAGGGACTTGGCAAGCTCCTCGGGGATATCAAGAACCACCAGAGGTGGCCAATGTAGTCAAAGCGACTGCGTTGGGTCATTAATATAATCTAGACACGCAAATCCAAGTAATGTTTCACACATTTTAAGGGGTATATATGTTGAGATGCGGGGAAAAAGGGAAAAGTTTGATTTTTTATGAAAGTATGTAGCCATATTTTTTATGAAAAACTTGTTATACGTTTAGCGTAGTGCAATGTCCAATTTGCAAAATCCACTTGAGAAAATAGAAAAAATTAATAATTGTCGAAGCTATAGCAATTTCTGCAAAACGCGTTTTCTTCAAAGAGGTTTGCCGTGATCACGATTCCAGTCCAACAGCTCAACAGAAACCATTAAACTAAAAAAAATCATTGGTATATGTACCTGTGGTGTCCTTGAACGATCGATTTAAAAAAAATCTTTTTGGAAACGGGGACGATTTTTCTAAAAAAATCACTATTTTCACCTGAAAAAAAATATTAAAAAAATCATAACAATAATATGAAAATTTTGACGCAAAATTGGAATCGTTCAAGGACACGGCAGTTTAGTTGCAAACAAGTCAAAAAAAAGTTTTGAGATCGGTTGAAAACTATTCCGGCAATCGTAGTCACCGCAAAGACGCTTTTGGGAAACATGATTTCGAGATAATCGCGTTTAAAGTTCCAAGCGTAAGCAACACCTCCATGGGGGAGCAAGATGAAAAACGCTATAACTTTGCGTCCACTGCTTCGATCTCTATAAAAATTTGAGGTGACATTCTTAAGAACCTGAGCTATAACGTTCGACGGTTCATGCATTTTAAAGATGTTTGGCAGCTCCGGCTTATATTGGGATTTAATATGTGACCGGACGGTTCAGTCTATATTTCCGGAACCATGTAAGCGATCCGTACGAAATTGTATAGAGATCTGTGGGGATAATATATCTTTCAGTTGGGACGAAGTTTGTGAAAATCGGTACAACCGTCCCCGATAAACTGATGTGAGGTTTTTAATTTTGATAGGTGGTCACTTTTGCGGGGCACTTCCGGAACCGTTTATGATCAATGTGCTCAACGAGTCTTCGGTTAGCCGAAAGCTGCTATGCGTGCCCTAGATAAACGGTAGAGTAGTTCCATCGAATGCAAGATGAGCTTACTGGAGAGCTAACCGGACGAAGAGCAGCGTCATCGGGGGAGATTTCAATACTTGGACAGTGGAGTGGGGAAGCAGACATACCAACACAAGAGAGTATAGCCTGTTGGAAGCTGAAATGAGAGCACCAGCATAACTTTCCGCAAACATCCATCATCGACGTTGCCTTTTGTAGCCCGTCGCTAGTGGCAAACATGAACTAAAGAGTTTGCGAGGGCTACACGCACAGTGACCACCTGGCAATCCGGTACAGTTTTGGTCAACGATACCAAGCGTCAATGCAAAGGGTGGGAGCGATAAGTGGAAGGGGAAGTCATTTGGCAACTGTTTCTTTGTGGAAGCACTTTAGGAAGCGAGTGACTTTTCTGACATGACCCCGGAAAATACCAGAAACGCTAGCAAGAGCATGAAACACCACAAAGCCAAGAAAACTAGAACCAAGGAACAGACGCATACTGGTGGAGGTAGGAGCTCGGAGTCCTCCACGCAAGCTTCCTTAGAGCCAGAAGATACGCCCAGAGAACTAGCACCGTAGCGGAAAAGAGGAGCATAATATAGTGTTCCGCACCGCAAGGGCCGCATTGAAACGTGAGAAAAAGCGAAGCAAATTGATTTGCTTGACAGCGTTTTAAAGACGGTGCTGACGCCAACTCCTGGGGCGACGAATACCGTATGCCGATGGCGAAGATCGGAAGGCCCAAGACGCCTCTGGAAATATGCCCTGATGAAATGAAGGTTATCGTAGAAAGTCTTTTTCTGGAGCACGATTCTGTGATATGACCGATTAAATCGTATGGCGAGGTAGAGCGGGACAAAGACAAAGTGATACAAGTCTCTAATGAGGAACTCATCGCATTGGCAATGGGTTTAAAAGTGAAGAAAGCGCCCGGATCAGGTGGAATTCCTAACATTACATTGAGAGTTGCAATCCAGACACTCCCGGATATGTTCAGAAAAGTGTTTCAAAAGCTTCTAGACGGGGTCCACTTCCCTGGCAAATGGAAGATACAGAAGTCCGGAATTCGCTATAAATCAATCAATATCGGTATTTTCGGAATAGTCTTCACGAGTAGGTGCCATAAATTGATTTTTGAAGCCATTTTGAAATCCAAGATGGCCACTGCCAGTTTAGCGAGATTCCCTATAACGCAATCAATATGGGTATTTTCGGAATGGTCTTGACGATCAGGAGACAAAGGTCGATGTTTGAAACCATGTTGAATTCCAATGGTGACTTCCGGGTTAACCACATTCGCCATAACCAAGTCAATATGGGTATAGGTAGGTTCCAAACATTGATTTTTGACGCCATTTTGAAATCCAAGATGGCGATTTCCGGTTTAGAGAAATTCTCTATAACTCAATCAATATGGACATTTTTGGAATTTAAAGTTGTAGTGTAAATAGTTTTAATTAAACAGTTGAATTTACTTGAATTTTAGCAATTTGTTTAATTTAAATCAACTCAAACCCCTAACTCATACCACATACGTCTCTTTCTTCTCTAACTTCCATTCTCACCGCAATCTTCTGATTGAACGCATAAAAATATTTTGTATTTCGCTGGTTTATGATTAGATCTTATATTCGAGAATGTTTTGGATGATCGCCCAGATTTTTCATGCGGGAATTTCGGTGAACCAGAAGTCGCCATCTAGAATTTCAAAATGATGTCAAACATCGACATTTGTCTCCTACTGATCCAAACCATTCTGAAAATACTCATATTGATTGAGTTGTAGAGAATCTCGCTAAGCCAGAAATCGCCATCTTGGATTTCAAAATGACGTCAAAAATCAATTTTTCATGGACAACCATGCGCGGAAGATGCAGATTTATTTATTTATTTATTTCTGGCATCTAATCGTTAACACTTTTCCAAAAATACTCATATTGATTGAGCTGTAGAGAATTTCTTTAAGCCAGAAATCGCCATTTTGGATTTCAAAAAAATAGTGTCAAAAATCAATTTTTGGCACCTACTCGTCGATACCATTCCGAAAATACCCTTATTGTTGAGGTGTGGGCCATAAGGATTCCAGACCCTTCCATCTTTTCGAAAATCTAATATTCTAAGTCTTTTGCATTCAAAATGACTTAAGCTACCAGTACACTGTTTGTAATAACGTCAAATATTTGACATCTTTCGTGAAATAAATTTGAACTGCTGTGTACTGGCTCTTCAAATATTTGATCAAACACAGTTTGCCAAATTTTTCATTCGTGTTTGTCGAAGCGATTATTTGTCTATTTGTCAAATAGTGTACTGACCAGTTTGTCAAAACTTCAAACAGCGTAACGCTGCAGTTTGTCAAACTTGTCGATGGAGAAGTTTGTCAAACTTATTAATGGAGAAATTTGTCAAACTTGTTGATGGAAAAGTTTGACAAACGTGCTTTGCTCATTCAGGATAGCAAAATACGCCGTACGCGAAACTGATTTGTTTTGACAGAATTTGTTGTCAAAACGAAATAAAGTTAAGGTTTGAAATTCGGCTGATTGATTGTTTTATTTACGTGACTTTAAATAATTCATTCGACACGTTAAAAAAATTCGGCGCTATTTTGATATTGTTGGTATTTGTCTTTCCAGGAAAATCATGCCTCAAATGAATCGGAATGGTACAAATTATTTGAATTCAATTGGTTGATACATGCTGAAATGTAAGCAAATGTCATTTCTTTGGAATCCTTTCCCATAGTTCACCAGGAATCAGCTGCTCTTGAAAAGCATACAGCAGTTGAGTATATGTACTGTCAGTCTTGCGTGGTATTATTGTCGAATGTATCTAGTTGAATTTTACATCCTGGTCGGACCGTAGTCTGTGTTGAATATTGTTATTTTATCATAAAGTACTGAATGAGCTCATGGAAGTCGAGATGATGAAGAGTCTGTCAATAGCGATCCCATCGAATCCAACAAACGCAACCTAATGTTGGTGCGCCAAATACTACCCAATAAACGCGTACACTATCCTCACCACTTCTCAAAAACATGCTCAGAACAAATTGCTCAAGTTGCCCGGTGTTGTGCTTGGTAGCTTTAACGATTTGGAAACGAGAAAGTTATTTTAGCTTCGGCAAATCGCCTCTCCTTCGTCCGTCTCCAGATCTCTCAAAACCTCTGTCGAACCGTTTGTGTTTGTTTTTGTTGCTCATGTGGTACACCCCGCTTTGCTGATGCTTGAATGTTTGGCTGCAGATTTTACATGAGTACATCTTTTCCTTCACGTCGGTATTAGAAGCCTTGCATTTGGCCACATATGTGTTATACTTTTTGCAACTTCTCGTGTAGCCGGAAACTTTTCGCCGATCTGTAGACCTTGCTACATACTCGACATTTGTGCTCGGGCAACACGTCGACTTCGCGTCTTATGCCATTATCTGGTTGTGTTGGGTTCGCAGGTGCACCGTCAGATTGTAGGATTGAGTGAACCCGCAGTATTCGCACACGTACGGAGTTTTCCCGGGTATGCAACCTGACGTGTATCTTCAGCGTTATCGATTGAGTGAATGTTTTCGAACAGTGGGGACACATTTGAAGGGCTTTTCACCTGTAACAGTAAACAGTATATAATTGAAATTTACAGAAAATAAGTAAAACCTTAACCTACTCGTGTGCCATCGAATGTGCGTCGTCATCAGGTACTTGTCCGCAAACTCTTTATTACAATATGGACATCGGTTCCGAATGGGTAATGAACGATCCTTCTTTAGCGGCAAACCATCAGATCCATTTTCTTCCTTCGAACTACTTTGTTTCATCTTGCGATCCGGATCCATAAATCGACAAAAACGCTCTGCAAATCGCCCATTTCAACTTTTTCCTCTCCCAACTTCCTAATAACGTAAATCTTCCCATTCTCTCCCTTGATGCGCATTTCGGTTTTTGGTTCCAAAGGAAAATGTTTAATTCATCAGCATCTTTCACTGCGTTTTCGATATCTGATCGCTCATCGTCCGGGTTCTCGTGTACTAACTCTGGATCCACTTTGATGTCAACTTCTCCTGTGCTAGGCCGAATCTGAAAGCAGCTTTCGGAAATAATTAGCTACTGTATGAGGGTTCGGCGGCGTTTGTAACATGTAATGTAGTTAGATTGCACTAGCGAGGCAATGGAGAAATTTGGCATCGTCAGGGTGCACCTGATTTGTTCCCTTCGTTCTTCCGTAACGGCAAGCACGCGCCGAAAGAGTGCTCTACATAGGTCTGCGCAGAAACCACACCTGTCGGAGCTGTGGGAGGAATGTTACCACTTAACTGTAAATGTGAGCAAGTACATAAACAAGTGAGCGAGAAATGCAACTAAAATCCATACCGTGTTCATCGCCGTTTTGTATGTCCAAGAATACAAGAGGATTAACCCTTAAATGCGCAATGTTGTTTTAAAACAACATTGCGAAAACCATCTCAAAATTATCATAGTAACGTATTAAAGCTGTGAGACAATTTTCACAAAATTTTAAAAAAATTGGTTTGCGCCTTTAAGGGTTAAATATTTTTCAAATTCCCGTTGTAATCAGTTTTTGTCCAATTGAAGTCTGCCCAAACTTTTTTGGGGTAGACCTTGTCGCTGTAGAGTTCTATGCAATTCCTTTCACACACACTAATTGGGGTTTTGATTTCCTCCAGCTGTCATATATAAAACTCAGCCAATTTAAACGTTCGAAATAGCTCGCCTGAAGTATTTATAATGGTGTTGAAATGCTCTGTGTCGCTGTAAAACTTTCAGGTAAATTCAGGAGACGTACTATGTAGATATCGACGTTTGAAATACGCACACCAAGATCTCGCAATTTTATACTACTGCCCTCCCCTTAAGCCCAGGAGTGGTTTATTTTCCTAGCAAACCAAACGTCAAAACGGCACAGTACCAATGCAGCTGGATAAGTCTATACCGGTTGGTCAGGTTCCATCATAAAAAAATCCGACCGAAAAGCTATTTTAGATTTGTTTTCCTCCACCTGTGACTGGTGGAAGAAAACAAATCGTTGAACACACAAATGCAGTTACAGATTGCCAAGTACTCTATAAAATGAAAACAAATAAAATGAAAATTTCAATCAAATATGAACAGCATGCTTTGATCGAACAGCGCTTCCAAATTAATTTTTCTTCTACAATTCGACCTGTCAACACGAATGGTAGACAAATTTGAATTCGTGGTGAGTCATAAAATGATTACCCTTTTGTATGGGACCTTGGCGTATTTAATTTGTATTTGATCACACTTTGCATAATCACGAACAAAGGAGTGCGATATAGTTGCTTCGACCATTCAATAAAACAAAACAAATTTTCTGGAAAATCATTTGGCATCCCTGCGCTAACACAAATATTTCATGTGTTTGCACTCTTGAAAATTCATGAAGTTCAAACAGCACAAATTTTTTTCACATTGCATTCAAAGTATCAGTCTCTGAAGCTTACAAGAAATAGTTATATTGAAGAGCACTGGTTTGAAAAAAAAATGCTAAATACTGTTGTATGTCTCGATTTCATATATTCAACAAAATTGTTTAAAATGATATTATCAACAAGTTTGCTGAAGGCATCAAGTCACTTACTGCTTTTAAAGAACCAATTCTCCATAATTACTTCTAGAAGAATTTGTGTATCAATAGATCGTCGCTGTTGGGCTATCTTATGACAAACGCCATTTTGGGGTAAGCTGAGTTAGATATGCCACATTACTTGTCTGAAAAATCTCTAAAAAGTGGCGTTTTTAGAATTTTGAAATCCTGCTTGGTTACGTAGATATAGCGAGAAACATGATGAGAAATTGTCAGTTTTTTGCTTCAATTCACTGTATCTAGGGATTTTCTCAAGTTATATTGAAGTTTTAGATGTTTTTATGCGTAAAAATGTCTGAGGAACACAATGGCATAAAAAATTTCAAAAGAAAAATACACGAGTTGTGAGAAAAACACAGTTTATGTTTTAAACTGGAAATTTGGCAACACTGCAACCAAAAATAACTGTTTTTTCTAGACTATCTGACTCATTTCCATCAAAATGCATCTCACCGATTGATTATAGAAAATGCAGCCAAAAATATGAATAAAAATTAAAAATTGATGATTTTTTTCAATTGAAAATTTTCCATGCACGATTATGACACGTCATACAAATTTTGTCATCAATACACACCTATGACACGTGTGAGTGCGACTTTTGTTTACATTCATAGTAAAAACTCGCAACATAGTCAACCGATCATCGTAATATTTGAGAGATTAATACAGAATAGATAGAACCATCAATTGTCTTCTTTGGATTGTTTATACCATTAATAAGTTTTAAGATATTCAATCTCAAACTTTAAAAATCGTTTTTCTCGAAATGTGCAAAATGGCGCTTGTCATATGATAGCACAACAGCGACGAGATGCGCTGCTTTATGTTGGAAAACTTCCTTGAAATTGTTAAACTTTCAAAGTTGATGATTTGGAAGTTATGTGATCTTGACTGCTGAGAATGTTTTCAAATATTTGTCCCACTTTAAAAAATTACATTCTTTGACTTAATTGACATATTATACTAGGAAATAATCTAGAAAAGTTTAAAAACTGTTGGTTCTCCTTGTTTGCAGACTGTAGTGGTATCTGTTAGTCTACTCATGTTTCTCGTGACGAATGAATAACCAATTTAAAGTCACGTAAATAAAACTATTATCATCATCATCATGTTTCTGGATTTTCAATAAAAGATCACACTTCTATTATATTATAGAATTTTCAAAAAATCACAATCTACATCAAACCCCAAACAGAGATTTGCAGAGATTTGAAGAGCTGAATCCAATGGTATATAACGCTCGGCCCTCCGGGCCTCGGTTGAAAAGTCGATTTTCAGATCAATTGCTATACCTTTCTATTGAGAAAGGCAACGTTAAAAAACGTACTACTATACTGTTCTAAACATTCTTTTGACGCACGTAATTCTCCAGAGATCTATCGCAGCTCAATTATTGCGACATTAGCATAAACAATCTAATACCGACCGGAACCGAACGATGATGAGATCGCTTGTTTTGGTGACGATTTATGTTTGACGTTTGTTCAACGATTTCACGTATTGAATAATAATCAAGTATGTACCTGTACTTGTTTGCTTCTCAGTTGAAAGCGAAAGGGATTTTAAAAACCACAATTCGGGTCTGATCAAAGAAAATGAATAATAAAAAGAGTTTTATTTTTGTTGACCACCCGGGTACGGTGCTAATTTCCGCAAGCGCTCTCAAGCCTCAGGCGAAAGTTATTTGTAGTTTTGATTAGCAAGTTATGACACATTAAATACCATCGATGATTTTCGGCCTCATTCACGATCGAACACAATGAAGAGAAATTGAACCAGTTTTCTTTAAAACTAAAATTTATTAAGTCCACTCTTGAGTCTAGCCTTCTTGATTTCCGCAGCCAGCGAGAATGGCCGACTGGCAAGGGGTAAGATGGGTTCCTTAGTGTACCTCCTAGTGTTGACGAAGGCACTGCTGTTGTCACTGGTCGTAGACCGTACACTTTCACGCTGCTTCCGGGCGCGGTTCTTCATCTGCTCCTGCCGTTGACGGTGGAAATTTTGCAGAACCATTGGCGACACGTACTGATTGATGGCGGTTTGTGGAGCCGGCATGGTGGGTCTAGGATCAACATCGCCAAGTTCTAGCTCTCGGTTTACGGTGTTGTTTATCTGTCGACAGCTGACGTACAAATAGATGCCGACTGCCGTTACTAGAAAAAATAGAGTAACGAAAATGCCGGTCAATGCGATCCAGATGGCACTGGATTCATCGTACGGTTCCTGGCTCAGCGGTAGATGGGTAGGACGGAATATCGGGACAAGTGGCTCATTAATTGAAGAATGCGATGTGGAAGCTGCGAGGGTGGTCAGACCAATTGTTGGGGCTGGAGTTGTTAATTCAGTTGTTTCCGTGTCCAGCCAGGTGGATGATGATACAGGCAATGTGGTGGATGAAGTAGTCTCAGTTGAGAATGCAATCGTTGATTGAGGAGGCTGGTTTGTTGTTGTTGCTGTTGTCCGCAGAGATGTCGTTGTTGTTATTGGATTATTAGTTGTAGTATGCTGCTCAGTTGTTGATTCGGTAGTTAGTTTCGTAGTGGAGGCAACAGTCTCAGTTGTCGTTCTGGAAATAGTCGTTCTTCGTGTTGTGGTTCTAGTGCGACGTGTAGTTGCTGTAGATATAGTTGACAATTCTTCATGTTCTGTTGTGGTGGGCCACAATGTAGTGTAATCCAAGATTTCTGTTTCTGTTATTAATGGTTGTTCTTCTGTGGTTGTTGAAGTTGTTGGGGATGGAATTGTACTTGATTCTGTTGAGATTTGAGCTGTATTGCTAGACGACAGTGCGGTTGGTTGCGGTGTTGTTATATCTGGAGATCGTGTAGTTGTTTTTATTGTTGTGCTTTCGGGCGTACCAGTTGAAGTATTAAGTAAGGTAGTAAATGGTGCGCTGCTTGTTGTTGGAAGTGCATTAGATGAGGTGGTGGTTGTTATTGCTGTTGTTGTAGATGGTGTAGCTGTGACCGTAGTAGTACTAGATTCTGCTCTGGAGGTGGTGGGTAAAGTAGTCGTAGAAGTAGTAGTAAGAGATAGAGTAGACTCAGTCGAGGAAGTAGTTGATGTTGAAGTAGTAGTTGTGGGAATTATTATTGGGGAATCGGTAGTTGTAGTGGTACTAATAGTTATTGTTGTGGGAGTAGTAGTGGGCGGTATATAAGCGGTAGTTGTGGAAGCAACAATTGTGGTTGTTGGCATTGATGTCGTTGTAGAAGTGGATGGAACTGGGGTAGACGTTGTACTAGTAGTCGTAGTAATAGGAGTCGTTGTAGTAGTAATCGTTGTAGTAGGAGTCGTTGTAGTAGGAGTCGTGGTAGTAGGAGTCGTGGTAGTAGGAGTCGTTGTAGCAGGAGACGTTGTAGTAGAAGTCGTTGTAGTAGTAATCGTTGTAGTAGGAGTCGTTGTAGTAGGAGTCGTGGTAGTAGGAGTCGTGGTAGTAGGAGTCGTTGTAGCAGGAGACGTTGTAGTAGAAATCGTTGTGGTAGTAATCGTTGTAGTAGGAGTCGTTGTAGTAGGAGTCGTTGTAGTAGAAGTCGTTGTAGTAGGAGTCGTTGTAGTAGGAGTCGTAGTAGTAGGAGTCGTTGTAGTAACAGTTGTTGTGGTCGGGGTTGTTGTAGTAGCTGTAGTCGTTGTGGTAGGTATCGTAGAAGTAATTGTAGTCGATGTGATACTTGTTGTTGTCGTTGGCAGTGTCGTCGTCGATGTCGTGCTGGTGCTACGCGTTGTGCTTCTAGTAGTCGATAGAGTAGTTACAGGAACAGTCATCGTACTAGGCCTAAGTGTGGCTCTCGTAGTCGATGTGGCTGGCGGAGGAACATAAAACTCGTCCAATTCTTTGCAAAATTGTTCCAGAACCAACGGATTAAACACCGTGATATATTCAATCGCTATTTGTCCATCTGCACTCATGTCAACCTCGATCTGCAATCTGGCTCGTTGAATTTCCTTATCGACGCGTCCAGCAAAAAGACTCCAGGTTTGAGTTGGTTGTTGGGTCGACCAAATTTGTGCCACCACTGGTTTGCCGCGGTTGTCGAGTGTATTCAGATCAATCAACCGAACCGTTAAAGTTGAAATCGACCGGAATACCAGCTGATAGATCATGCGAATTTCCGTGAACTCATTTACAAAGAAACTTTCAATCGATTCGCAGCAGGTAATACCCGGAAGTGGATTCGAGAGAAAATACACTATATTTGGTCGATAGGGTGAAAATAGGGATGACGCAGCGTATGCCGAAAGACGCAATATCTCCTTGTTTCCATCGGAACACTGTCGAATCTTGAACGAACTGAAATCGTTGAAGTCGATTCGCTCACAAATTGCATCGGCTGCATCCAACGGCACAACAAATGAAACTATGACCGATAATGCAATGCAAGTTTTTATCAAATCAGGTAACATTACGAGACTGAAGGTTCAACGTACACGTGAATTCTGCGGCGAACTTCGATAATAACTGACATTCTGGGGACACGAACTTGACCAAAATTATTTCCGATTGAGATATCAAAACAGACTTAAACAAGTGATAACATGGCGGGAAGCAAGCATTCCCCGTCAAAATGTGTGTACTTCTTGCTAGTTAACTGAAGGCTGTACACAGGGATGAATAGCGTTCCAATTTCTTCCAATGGAACTCATATCATCACAAGACTCTTTATTTGAGTGTTTGAGACTGGCTTGGTAAATGATACCATACTATATAAAATTGCATACTGCCACTTCAATACAGCCCTGCTTCCGATAAAGTAGCGCTATCATCAAATCAAATGCCTCTTCGAAAGCATCTATTCTCAAATTGGATACCAAAACAGTGATTTTGAAGCGCCCGAACGACCATTCGATAACAGTTTGTATTTTCACTGCCTAGCGCCTCCGCGCCGATAAGAAAATTTTACGCACCACGTTTGTCAACGGGTGCTTCCCATTGTGCGGATCTTTTGGATTCGGCGAAGTGGTACTGACAGCTGTAACGAAACGTTCTTTGTAATTATGTGACCGGTAAAAAGACAATTTTATTTTTGCATTATAAAAAACAAGGCATTATACATTACTGCTGCAATTTTTAGCAATGAAAGTGGTTTCCCAATCATTGGTTTGATACTGGACACTTTAAACGGATATGTACCTTTGAGCTAAATAAACTCAATAAAATAAACTTAATGATATTTTAAAATATAGGGGGACCCGGAGCTATTAAGACAATGGGGGTAATTCGGACACCCTCTATTGCTCAGAAAGTACCAAGACTTACTGATTGTCGTACACCCAAAACAAAAACCTCTTGCAATAATTGTAAGCGACAATCACTTGCAAATAATGTTCGCATCGCTTGCAATTTTGCAGTTAAAGCCGCTTGCAATGTTTGCAAGCATATAAAACACTTCATCTCTTGCTATATCTACATACGTTTCTTCAACACACTGTCACAGGATTGCCACCACATTCACGGGCCTATGCCGGTTTGTATGGCAACGCACGCCGAGTTTTTATTTACCGCCTGCTTTTTATTCATTTCTCACCAACATCTTCAAACGCAATATTGTGGCTTATTCATTACACACGAGGCAGCATCGAATTCCGGATGTGCTGATTGTACGAGTTTTAACGCTCGGCTTTTATGTGTAAGAATAGATCAGTGTCTATGGTCTATGCTACGATACTCAATGGCATGAGTTCAAATCTGGGTGCGTGCTTTACTTTTTTCATTAATCGTGAATTCATCCAAATGTTTATATATGACTTTTATCCACTATAACTATCTGATAGCATAGTTGGATGGATAAGGTATTGATTAGTGATCTGTTCGTGCAGTGTTCGTTTTTCAATACCAGCTGTCTTTTTTATCTAACGCATATTGGTCACCAATACACATACATCGCTAATACATAGGCAAAACTCGTTTTTTTCTGTTTCTTGCATTACATGCAAGGAAGCTTCTTGCAATTTTTGCACATTACCAGAACGCTTGCAATTTTCGCACGCATTTATTGCAATAATGTAAGCGAATCTTACCGGGTACGTTTTGGGTGTACATATTCGTGAAACCGCTATTTCAAAACATTAATTTTGAGAGCTGAATTTAGTTCTTTGTTTTTTTGTAGAAAGGAGATACAACGTGTTTCATGTTTTTGCCATCCTCAAAACAAAAATCATTGTAATGGTAAAACCGTGATTAAAGCAATAAACAAAAGTGAAAAAATAAGAGGTAAGTGTTTTGGAAAGCTTGAGGCTCCTATTTAATGAAATGATTTTTGTTTGGGTAAAAACCCAGATACTTTTAAGGCGCTCACCACTTTTGTGCGAAATGAGCGTACGGGGCTATTCGGACCCCCTATTCTATCAACCACTGTTCAGCAGCTTGCGGCTGCGCACACCATTGCACACACCACAGCAGAGAAAAAACATGATGCGCCAATCGACTTTTACTTCTTGAGGAGTTTCTCTAATAAATATTTCATAGGTAAACACAATTCCATTGTACAAAAAATTAAGAAAAATAACGGTCTGAATTGCCCCGTGGGGAGGTCCGAATTACATTGTAAAAGGATAGAAAACCGTAGAGTTTTGCAAATAGTCGTCTAGCGCTGCCATGGAGTGGTGGAAATGAACCTTTTATGGCAGCAACATATAGCTGAGGTTTCAAACTAACAATTAGGACTTTTGACAGGAAACTTTTTTCGCTTCTATGCACTTAAAAGGGCGATTTGCTTAAATAGGTTCGAATAGCCCCGGATTCCCCTATATCAGTGCATGTGCGTACCTGTTGGTTTTCTTACCCACCTCTAGCTATCAAGACCTTAACGGTACCAATCATAAGTTACGTAACGGCAGGGTTACCAAAAATACAGAATATTCTGTATTTATACAGATTTTTCAGCCATTTTCAGACCAGGAATCTGTATGTACAGATATAAAGATTTTTTCGTGTACGTACAGATATACAGATTTTTGAGAAATGTGGTTACAAAAACTATTTTGGAAATATTTTTTCAGTTTCAGCTATACTTCCTGTTTGTCTCTCTCAGCTTAGCCCTCTATATTAAAATATATCTTCACTTTTGAGATTGGTAGCACAATGTGAAAGGTAAAGGTTTGTAATACACTCAGGTTAGCACCCAGCAAACGCCTGGCTAAAGTCTACTTCCAGAAACGTTAATTGTAATGCTCTGTGACTGTTAATTCTCGATTTTTTTCCTAGAATTCGACAGCTACATAGCACAGTGCACAGTGGTCCCAAAGACAAACAAGGGGTTTTTCTAGATTGCGTCAAAACGGTTGACTTTAGCAATATGGTATCTTTGAAAAAGTTTCTTGGAGTAGAACTTCCCTTCTTTCTGTCTTATCAGATTAATGATTAATCCTCCTAATAGTGAGTTACGATATTTGTTTTCTCCAATATTCTCCAGTATTTGTCTATCTGAATTATTGGAGAAAATAAATTTCGTAACTCACTTTTAGGGAGATTAATCATCAATCCGATAAGACAGAAAGAAGGGAAGTTCTACTCCAAGAAACTTTCTCAAAGACACAATATTGCAAAAGTCAACCGTTTTGACGCAATCTAAAAAACCCCCTTTTTTGCTCTTTGGGACCACTGTGCAGTGCACAGTGGTCGCAATGGTACCAAAACGTGCGTTTAATTAATGGTGCTCTATGGTACCAAAACGTTTTGGTGTGTTAGGAACACTTTTTCAGAATGGAAGCCCCTTTCTTTTGATGCATACTGTATTGTGATTAATCCACCTAAAAGTGAGATAGAAAATTTATTTCCACTAACTTTCGAGATAGAGGCATAATGTCAATGACAAAGTTATAGAAAATTCTACTGCGAGAAAACTTCTTGAACATGTAAACTCTCCAAAATGTAACTGTGTTGAGATAAAGCGCGTTGTTTGTGGGAAGCACCCTAAAAATCATATTTTCATGATAACTTTTTTCTGAGATTTTTGCAATTCTTCAAATGTTCTATGAAATTGTTGTTGAAATTAAGAAATTACAGATATTTGTCGAAAACGTCAACATTTTTTATTTCAAAACTTAAGAGTTATTAAATAAAGTGGGTTGAAAATACCGCCATTTTGAACGCCAATTACTAAAAGATGTGGAAATATGTGGAAGAGATTTTGATTCAATGAGAAAGATAATGACAAGTACTACAAGAAAAAATACTACTCACAACGGGCATCCACCGGCCTGTATATAAAAAATATTTTCCGGCAATGTATGTTTTGCATTTTGTAACAAAATAATTACGACATTTTAGGCATAACATTTTTAGCAATTGATTTCTCAATTTAAACAACTTCATAGAACATTTGAAGAATTGCAAAAATCTCAGAAAAAAGTTATAAAGAAAAAAATGATTTTCAGGGTGCTTCCCACAAACAACGCGCTTTATCTCAACACCGTTACATTTTGGAGAGTTTACATGTTCAACAAGTTTTCTCGCAGTAGAATTTTCTATAACTTTGTCATTAACATCATGCTTCTATATCGAAAGTTAGTGGAAATAAATTTTCTATCTCACTTTTAGGTGGATTAATCACAATTCAGGATACATCAAAAGAAGAAGGCTTCCATTCTGAAAAAGTGTTCCTAACACACCAAAACGCTAAAATGAACTCCTAGATCACCATTAATTAAACGCACGTTTTGGTACCATTGCGACCACTGTGCAGTCCAGAATGCAAATTTAGCAGGAATTTTGAGATTTTACTAAAACTAAACAACTTAGCTTTATTGAGTCTTTGGAGAAGTATTCGTAGTTTATGAGCCCCGTCTTTTTGTTAAAACAACAGTTAGGGTGGTTCTAATTTTACCAAGATCAAAAAATTAACTTTTTAATCATTCTAGCTAGAGCCAAACGACCTTCAGCGAAGTTGTAGAACGATATATTTTGGAAAAGTTTGCTGAAGACATATAAGCTCTATCTGTCATACTTTTTATTTTACAACAAATTAAAAGTCGGATCTTAAGGTGTTTCTCCGAAAAAACAGTTTTATTCCAATAACTTTTGCTGTATTCATTTAAAACTGAAGTAGTCTTCAGACAACTTTAAGATTGTTTTAAGGCGAAAAATTTGTTTCATGGCACCATATATCTAGCTATTTCCGTTGAAAAGTTATGAGTACTTTTTCGCCAAAAATGGGTTTTTTTGGAATAACAATATCACTCATTTGGGGCAAATAAAAGATAATTCTTTTTGAACTATAAATAAGGTCATGATTAGAGTTATAATTGAGCAAAAAATGGCGAACAAGATATTTTTTAAAATTTCAAAAAATTCATTTGAAAAAATCTATTTTTGAAATATTAAGTGTTTATATCTTCTGAACAATAAAAGCTAGAGTTTTGATGTATTAGAAGAAAATGTTCGTCTTCAAAAACTCTGAAAAACATCTGAAGGATAGGTTGGAAAAAAATGAAAACTGGAAAAGTTATATTAAAAATTTGGTTTTTCATGAATTGACTCTTTGTAATATGTTTAAATTACTTTCACGGTGAACAATATTAAGAATGTAGTTTCGGTTTCATGATAAAATATTGCACTTCACAATACTTTTCTATTATTTTATATAGTGGGTAGGGTAAATTTTTTAAAATCAAAAAATTAATTTTTTAATGCTTCGAGATAGAGTTTAGCTGTCTTCCACATAATTGAAGAAAATGAAATTTTAAACAAGTTTGTCGAAGACACTGAAACTCTACGTCGTGTGCTTTTCATTTTACAAGAAATTTAGAAAGGATGTTTCTTAAAAAAGTGGTTTTCTTTGTATAACTTTTGCAGTTTTGATTTTTCATTAAGCCACTTTAGAAATACTTTCAGATATTTTGAAGAAGAACAATTTGTCTTAATATATTGAACCTCTAGCTTCGCTCGTTATAAAGTTATATATATTTTTTACTAAAAATAAACTAATTTTTGGAGTAAATATTGCAATATATAAAAAAATACCGTATTTGCCATTTTTTGGTGATCTATACTACAAAGCATGCTATTTCATATGAAAGCAACAGTAGGGGAACATGGGGAAACTTGACCAGGTTTTTAGCTAAAATTGCATAAATCTCTAAAAAAGCCTTCAATCCCCCAAAAATCATCCAGATATAATGCGCAAAGTTATTGCGCGTCTTCATTATTTTTTGCAGAATTTTTAATTTAATTTTTGAAAAGTTACAAAAGTTTTTCTGTGATCGTTTTTTCTGGTCAAGTCTCCCCATTGCGGGGAGACTTGACCAAGGCGTGGGGAGACTTGACCAAGAGAATTTTGAAAAATCATAACAAAAAATGATGACATAAAACATACTGTAATTATTTTTTTCCCTATTGTCGAGTTCCTTAGGTAGCAGTAAAAAATATAAAAGAGTTGCATTTGATAAATTTTGATTTTTTTAAATGCATTTCTTTTTAAGGATTAAATGTACTGCTTGCATTGCATGTTCACACGTCACGAAATCAGTCCTACTATTTCTAACTTTGCTTACAAATTTTAAAATATAAAGACTTATGTTTGGGGTGGGATTTTTTTATGGCGTGATTAACATTAACAGTAGGTACCAAAGCATAATAAATATTAGGAATTTTGTATCTTTCTTCAGCTGATCGCCACTTGGTCAAGTCTCCCCATAAAATCTTGGTCAAGTCTCCCCAACATTAGTTATTGCGTTCAATTTCATGCGAATTCTAGTAATAACTATTCCAATGTTCCAGTTTATGTAAAATTATTTCACTACTTCACAAGAATTAAGATGGTATATTAGTCCTTTAATAGTAATTAGTAGTCGAGTAGATATGTCCATACAAAGTTTGATAAAAAAATTAGATCATTTATTGCAAATTTATTAATCACGTAATATTTTCTGCAAGGAAAGCATTTTTTACTCCAAACTTTCAAAATTACCTTAAAGGATCGAAACAAGTATAAAAATATTTTTGAAAAAAAATTAAGAATCGAATAGAAGACGCCATAGCCGAAAATAGAATTTTGCGCTTGGTCAAGTCTCCCCATGTTTCCCTATTTAAAGTTCAGTGCCCGAATCGAAGATAATTCTATTTGAAAAAGTTATATTTTTTATATAAAAGTTCTTATAACTTTAAAACGAGAAAAGTTAAGTAGTTGGTGTTTCAAAGCAAATTATGCGTCCTAAAATTATCTTCAAGTTGTCCAAAGAGTTTAGCGGAAAATAAAAAGTTCAAAAGTTTAGCGGAAAATAAAAAGTTCAAAAGTTATAAAAGTTATTGCATGTCTTCAGCAAATTTGTCTAAAATGTGTTGCTCTACAACTTCATCGAATACAGTAAATCTCTATCTCAAACCGTTAAAAAGTTCTATTTTAAATATCGCTAAATTTAGAACCACCCTAGCATCGGTTTAAACAAAAAGAAAGGCATTGCAAAGTACACCAACTTTGCTAAACACGTTGTAAGGCTGTCATTTAATTTTAGCAAAAAGTTAAAATTCCTGCTAAATTTGCATTCTGGACCACTGTGCATTGGTCGACTTAATGTATATAACATTATATATCAACAGAAGTCATTAAATGAAGAAGAAAATTATTTTCCATTGTGCACATTGATAAAGTTCAAGTTTCTGGATGTAAAATATCAGAACGACTTACAGTGTTTTTTTTATGAAAATGTAAACAGGTCCTTGCTTGACTGATTTAGACCACAAGAATTAATATCTTCGATAGATAATCCAGCAAAAGGTTAAACGACTCAACTGATTCGATACAGATATCGACACAGATTTTTGGAAGAGTAAAAGAGAAAAGATTTTTTAGGATAAAACACAGATTTAATTTTGGCAACCCTGATTGGCGGTGAATGAATATAAGACAGATTGGTTGGTATCTCCCGGTAGGTTGACTTATTTATAGATATTTGCAGAGTATTTATACTGCGAAGGTTGGACAGGTTACGAAAAAAAAACATAAAAGAGGAAGTTCATGGCATAATCCTTCTCGAAGTAATACCTAACGGTGGTCCCGAACGAAAAATGACATAGAGAAACAAAAGGATGAAATTTAATCGATAGGCTTGTATAAATATTGACCCAATTTATCGAGTTGAGTCGATTGGTATATACAGGGTGACCATATTAGACGAGTAAAAAACCAGGACAGTCGTAAGGGGCTCCGCCTTTTCGTTGATGCAAAGTAAATTTAACGATACTTACTGATCATCCATACCTGGCATTTTTTTCAGGTTTTCGGTAGTAAAAAAAAATTCGAGTTCAATTTCTGCAGATAATTGAAGCCAAGCGGGTCTTTATTTCGTAAGAATGAGCTCACCGAACACTACTTCAGATTTACACATATGCTGCTCTTTCTATACCAATCAACGAAAACTTGATGCAGATGTTGGAGAAATCTATAATCGAATCAGACGAAATATCTACAGATCATCCGCGAAGAATAGCCGTGAAGTCTTCAGCACTAAAAGTACATCATTGAAGTACAGCGAAAACATCAACAGTATCAGTTGCCTTCCATGAGGTATTTGTTGATGTTGAAGTACCTGAATGTGGGTACCCGGAAATCTCTCTCGTGAAGTAGGATCGAAACAATTACACAAAATATTTTTGATTAAAAATATCTGCGTTTTAGAGACCATTCTATGTAGTCTACATATGGTTGACGAAAATAAATAAATTTCTGATTGTTATATCATGGTTTGATTTATCAGAAGCGGCAGATTAGCTGTTAATTGATCACAATATTCCATACTCTTGATTATGTAGAATATTGTAGGATGTTTGAAACAGAAGGTAAGTCGCTGTTAAACATCAGGATGTGACGCCATGTTGATCATCGTCAAGGTATTGCTGTCAATGAGCCTTACGAGGTATAATAATTTCAAAATATTTCTGGAAGAATATTCTCTGATCACTACATTGAGAACCGTGTTTTAAGCATCATGAGGACTTTTGGAAAATTTTGGGAATTGGATTTTGTAACTTATCTTTTAGTCGAAATCCCATAGTTGTCAAATTTCTTCAATGTAAAATAAAATAACTGCCTGAATTATCATGAGCTCATTTTTGAAAAGATGCTGTAAAATAAGGATTAGAGACAATTTGAATAGGTTGATCGTCTATGAAACATACACACCAAATTCGTTTCAGCAATTTGCCAACAGCCATGTAGTCAGCAAATTTAGAAACTGATATTCCAGTAAAGTGAAATTTGTTTGCTGATTTTTGGTGAAATATTTTACGAGTCACAGCTATGAAACGTCACTTTGTCTGAGATCTCAGCAAAAAAATTGTTTACTGAGATCTCAGCTGTTGAGATTTTGGCAAAAGATGCGAAAAAAAGCTAAGATTCGGCAGAAAAATTTAAGTGTGTAAACTTGCCCACCGAAAACTTGCATGCATTCCAACATTTGTTGAAAATGTTTTTTTAGATTGCGTAGAGTTCAGACAAAAATTTAATATGGGTAATAACAAGAATAACGTTTCGGAAACTAGTTGGAGGATGATAAAAAATGACGTTTACAGGTTGTCTCGTCACACACTTAATTTTTTCTGCCGAATCTCAGCATTTTTGCATCTTTTGCCGAAATTTCAACAGCTGAGATTCAGCAAACATTATTTTTGCAGAGATCTCAGTAAAAGTGACGTTTGTGTGCTGAGACTCGGAAAATATTACCGAGCCGAATTGAGTGTGCTGGAACGGCTTTTATGATTATTTGATTTTTGTTGTATTATCAATTATATGAATAAACAGGATTGGAATTAATAAATATTTCAATATTTTTCAAGATAGTGGCTATTAATGGTGTATATTTGAGTGCTGAATTGAATGGCGTGCTAAAACTTCGTGTCTAGGACTCGTTGTCAAGTTGTGAGCTTGAATAATGAAGAAAAGTAAAATAAATTCTCGATAGATTTTTAACGGTCACGATTACATTCATTCGAAACTGTCAAATTTCGATGTTAACTATCATTAAAGAACTTCAAAACGTATAACTACCCATCTTCTAATAACATAATTTTGGCGGTTAGGGGACGGGCATAGCTCAGTTGGTAAATCGATTGCCTTGTCCCCAGTAAAGTTATTTCAAACAACTTTGTTGAAAATATGAATATCACATATATTCAGAGTATCGAAATATGGTAGTAGACAACGCACAGTGGGACCAATCCAAAAAAGGTGGGACAAAACCTATTTGAGGCCTTAGATGTGATTTTAGAACCAGCATTTCTTCGTATGATATGTTCACAATATTATTCTGCAACTTTTTAAATAGAATATTTTGTTGTTGGACTAAAGTAGAGTACCCGAGCAAAAAAAAATTTTCAAAATTTTTTTTAGAGGGTCGATGTCTTGGACAAAGTTGTAGAATATTATGTTTTGAATAACTTCTTCTAAAATACCACAGACATCAGACCTCAAATTTCAGGCAAAATTGTTGTTTTTTGAAAATATGATCAAAAAATCAGTTTTTCGATATTTCCATGTTAAAAACCTTAATTGATTAATTTAATATGTTCTACAAACTTGCAGAAAACATCAAAATACAACTTTTTGTTGAAGGAACTAATAACCTAAAATCAATATTTTGGCTTCTACAACAATTTACAATACAATTTTTCATATAAATTTACTCTATTTTCATCAAAGATTTCTGTTTTTAGGTGCACTTTTGTGCAGCCAAACTTTGGCTATTCCGATACTCTATTATTCGTAGAATAAAATTAATACTACATAGAAACAGGATATAGTTGGACGCGTTGTTTGGGTGACCATTCATGAACGACGGTTTATAACATAAAATGTGCTTGTATTATTTTTAATTTATATACATTATTAGCTATTAACAATGTTTTATATTTTGTACGCACTTATAAGCATGTAGAACATATTGAGTTGATCAATTAAGGTTTAAATATGGAAATGTGAAAAAATAATATAAAATTTAAATTTAAACTGCCAAAGAACAACGATTTCGGATTAAAAAATAAATCTACAGCATGTATAAGGTAGTTTCAACAAAAATGTTCGAAATTGAATATTATACAACTTTGCTGAAGTCCTCAACCATCTTAAAAAATAGAAATCAATTATATTGTGAATATTTTTCCACACACTTAGGTTCTATATATCTAAGGATAATAATAGATATTATTCTACTTTTATGAATTTGTAGAACTAATATTATTGGTTAAACTAAAGTAGAAATCCCGAACTAAATAAATCAAATTTTGTTTAAATGGTTGAGGTCTTCAGCAAAATTGTTAAATATTGTATTTGGAACAATTCTGTTGAAAATACCATTTATTTATTTTTTGAGCCGAAATCGTTGTTCTTTGGCAGTTTAAATTCAAAATTTATATCATTTTTTTCACTTTTTCATATTGTAACCGTAATTGAGCAACTCAATATGTTCTATATGCTTGTAAGTGCGTACAAAATGTAAGATTTTGTTAATAGCAAATAATGTATATACATTAAAAATAATATAGACACATTTTATGTTATAAACCGTCGTACATGAATGGTCACCCAAACAATGCGTCCAACTATATCCTGTTTCTATGTAGTATTAGTTTTATTCTACGAATAATAGGGTATCGGAATAGCCAAAGTTTGGCTGCACAAAAGTGCACCTAAAAACAGAAATCTTTGATGAAAATAGAGTAAATTTATATGAAAAATAGTTTTAGAAGCCAAAATATTGATTTTAGGTTATTAGTTCCTTCAACAAAAAGTTGTATTTTAGTGTTTTCTGCAAGTTTGTAGAACATATTAAATTAATCAATTAAGGTTTTTAACATGGAAATATCGAAAAACTGATTTTTTGATCATTTTTTCAAAAAACAACAATTTTGCCTGAAATTTGAGGTCTGATGTCTGTGGTATCTTAGAAGAAGTTATTCAAAACATAATATTCTACAACTTTGTCGAAGACATCGACCCTCCAAAAAATTTTTTTGAAAATTTTTTTTTTTGCTCGGGTACTCTACTTTAGTCCAACAACAAAATATTCTATTTAAAAAGTTGCAGAATAATATTGTGAACATATCATACGAAGAAATGCTGGTTCTAAAATCACATCTAAGGCCTCAAATAGGTTTTGTCCCACCTTTTTTGGATTGGTCCACTGTGCAACGTTTACAAGTTATTCTGATATAACTTTATTTAATAAATCTGATAAAGGTTTATTAACAATAAAATTCACATTGCTTTCAAGTTATGAGTCTCTGAAGCTTACAAAAAAGATATATTCAAGAGAACTGGCTTAAACAAATTCCAAACATTAAAAACCTGTTTTAATCCACCTAGAGGTGCAATTGTGCCTTTCTCATTTCTCCAAACTATGATTTAATAGCTGGTTCGTACAATATAACTTTATGGAAATGTTCGTACAATATAACTTTATGGAAATGTTCGTACAATATAACTTTATGGAAATTGAATCGGAGTTTTCGATGTGATCGACCTCCACAACCCGTAACTCCGGTGCTGGAAGTCGGATGGAGATGGAATTTAATATCAGTTTCTGGGGACGCAACACCTTTCATTTGAGACGAAGTTGAGCAAATCTAGCCATTTTCGAGAAACCAATATAACCGTTATTCTGACTTTGGATGCTTCCGGATCCGTCGATGGTGGCCAGTGTGGCCAAAGAGACTTTGAATGACTGTTGGGGACCTAGATCTACAAATTCAACAGTTGTGTTTACATTTTGGAAAAAAAATCACCTTTTTACATTCATCGCAGAATTCGTTAGAATCGGGATTTGCTGCGTGATCGTACGTATCACCCTGTAATTCAGAAACCAGAACTCGGATCCACACAAAATTCAACAGCAGCTGATGGACCTTTCATTTAAAATTAAGTTACGCAATACTCAACTGCATATTTTGCCTTCCATTTGAGACTTGGTTTGAGAAAATCGGTTCAGTCATCACCGATGAACCAATGTGACTTTAATTGTGGAATATGCCCGGAATTCCGGACTTCCGGAATCGTCGATAGTGGACAATATATTCAAAGAATGTTTGATTGGCAATCAGTGATCTAGATCTACGATTAGAAGTAATTTGGTGACCATTTCAATAGTTTTTAGCCTCTGAGGTATTACGATTGTACCGATTTATATGGGAAATTCCAGTGTATCCTTACTAACACCCCTGTAACTCCGGAAGCAAGAGTCAGAACCGAATGAAATTCAGCAGCAGTCAATGGCATTACTGTATCTTTCATTTGAAATCAAGTTTGTAAAAATCGGTAGAGAATTCGTTGTGGAATGGGTGTGATATTAGCTTAGGAACTTGGCGGGTTCCCCGAGGGCGTCATGAACCGTCATAGGTGGCCAATGTGGTCAAAGCTGCTTTGATTGATCATTAGTGATCCAGACCCGCAAACTAGAGTAATGTTACATCAATTTTAATATGTTTTACATCATTTGAACATTATGGTGGTACCAGTTTATATGGGAATTTGCTGTGTGACCGCACTCTTCAACCCGTAACTCCGGAACCGGAAGTCGGATCAACTAAAAATTCAATAGCAGCTTATGGGAGCGTTATACCTTTCAGATGAAACTAAGTTTGCGAAAATCGGTTCAGCCATCTCTGAGAAAATTGTGTGAGTTTAAATGACACACACACACACATACACACACACACATACACACACACATACATACACACACAGAGACATTTGCCGATCTCGACGAACTGAATCGAATGGTGTATGATACTCGGCCCTCCGGGCCTCGGTTAAAAAGTCGATTTTTACAGTGATTGCATAGCCTTTCTTTATATGAGAAAGGCAAAAAGGACTAAGGATTTGCCCAGAAACATAAAGAGTGTTTCCGTTTTTTGGAGATGGCATCAATTCCGCGCTAGCTTAGTCCTGTCACAAAGTTAGTGTCGAGTTCTGATGAGAAGTCTGTCTAAACGCAATAAACAATTTTCTCCTTAGTGCAAAAAACATAGGTTTTACCAAAATTTTCCTTCACTAAGTAGAATTATAGCATGTTGTTTTATATCTCGATATGCTGCATTCATGTAGCCTGCATATTTTCAACAAATTTTGTTTATAATGACATTATCTATAACTTTGCTGAAGGCGCCAAGTCTCTTACTATTTTTGAAGAGTTCATTCTCCATAATTACCTCTATGAGAATTAATCACTAAAATGTTTATATTAAAGTATGGACTATTTTATGTTGGATAACTTCTCGAAGTTGTCAATCTTTCAAAGTAAGAGATTTTTAAATTTGGTGATCTTGAACGTTGAAAATGTTTTCAAACTCATACTAAATTTAGCACTTTCCGAAAAAAATCGCGATTTTCATAAAGCCACCCCCACCACCCAAACCAAATTTCTGACTACGCCACTGTATTGACGTCTCGCTTAATCCCCTTTTTACGAACTGGAAACATGTTGGCGGATTTCTAGCAATCCATCTTAAACATGCCACTGGCAAGAGATGCTTGTACGATCGGAAAAAGAGGAGTCACCCAAACGTCGATGTGACTTATTAAAAGTTGTAGAAGATTGAAAGATGATTTAAACCAAGAAGAAGCTCAGCTATTATTCGTTTCATTAACATCGATAGCTCTCAGATTTTGTTCCACGTCCAGAACCGGGTTGATTTGTTTGCATCGATTAGAATGAACCAAGCGAAGATTTTTGCCTTGGAAGAGCAAAACCAGGACAAATCAAGCATTTCCCTTGAGGTCCCAGGACACCAGGACAGTCTATCAAAAACCAGGACATGTCCTGGGAAACCAGGACGTCTCAAACTGATATTATTTACACCAACCTATCCGCCAGTTTTCATATAACAATCGGATAAAATGGATAAATTTGGAAACAACGATAGGTTTTGCAGCTGTTTCGATCCTAGCTCTCAGATCTAGAGATAATGGTTGTCATTGAAGATTGCCAGGTATAGCACAGGGAAGCTACTTGGGATCGTTGATGTTTCTGCTGTACGTCTATGACGTGTATTTACCGCTGAAAACTCCTCGCCGGTTCTGTATAGACGATCTTACCAAAAAACTTTCGCTAAGGGTGGTGTAGGAAGAACTGCGTGTGTGCCAATCCGAAAAAGTGCTTGGTGATCGAATTCCGACGATAGATTTTCTGACAGAGCTATTTCTCCCAGACATTTAGAACTTTTTTCTGCCGAAGCTCTGCCTGCCAGACCCCAGAACTTTTGAACTTCCGAAAACATTTGGATTGATAGGTAACGGGGGAGGCAGTCAAAAAGAACAATTTGATGGCTACCCAAGTAGCAATTTTTGTTTCAGTAACTATTTCACAACCAGTTGGCAACAAAAAATAGATGCTGTTGTGACTGACATCTAACTTCCTGTGCGACCTAAAAAGCGCAGTTTTAGGCCGATTTTCAACATGATTATGATTGAGCAAAACAGTAAAAACTTGTTCCCGTTTCGTTGGAATAACCATGCGAGAATAACTAAATGAAATCATATTGTTGTCAACATGTTGAATGCAGGTCGCAACAAGATTACTCAATCATACCATTTTTTCGTTCACCTAGACTGTCAATCGCAACTGAAAAGTTACTTATTTTCTTATAAATATGTTAAGATTATGTTACCAGTGAAAACGAAAATGAAGACCAAGTCAGAATATATGTTGATTATTTAAATTTGAACAGTAGTGTCATTCTTCATGTCAAAAATTGCCAATGAAGCATCAAATTTTTCTGCGCATCAGAGTGAGTGATATTTTATTCCACTTCATATTATTACACGTGCTCCTGGTGAAACCAAATTATCAACAAAATAACTCATTTTTTTTCGAGGAGAAAACCGAAACATATCAGAAATCCAACATTATTCAATGAAATCACACATTTATCATAAATCAGGAACATAAATCGCTTTACCGGTAGCCTTTTATGAATATCCCTGAGCCGGTTGAGGTTTTATTTCCAATACATTAGAAAATGACGCATATAAGAAACATGGCTTTCTAGCCATCCAGGGCCAAATTTAGGATGTGATTTTGGTGAAGGCGAAACAATTTGCTTTTCGAACAAATTTATATCAATGAGCAAAGAGTTTGATTTGTGAACAACTACATTCCAGCATACGGTTTGACTCCATCGAACAATTTTTAGTTCACATCCAAATATACCTTTCCTTAATATGACCCTGTACTATGCTATTCTTACTGAAAACGTTCTAGTTACAAAGTCGTATTCTTGTCATATCTTGTGAATCACAAACTCGCACGTATTGATAAATAGCATTTGCAACACTGAATTGACCAATTCATAACTAAAGGTCAACAAGATAATAATGAAGTTGAATTTTTGTTTCCATTACGTTGAGAAAATTCACCGGTCACACTTCATGCGCTCCACTTCATATTATAGAAGCATTGAACTGTACGGTGGCGCCAACTATAACATGTTCGGTGTATCGGAAAAATGTAAACATGTGACATGTATGATTGCAACGAGAAATTTTAAAAGTAAATCTTTCTTTTACCGCGGTAGTAGCATTAATACCAATAGTTGAACTATTGGGTCAAACTTCTATGAGAAGCACAGGGAAATATTATTGCAAGATGCAATAAAAATAAACAATTTCCACTAAAATAGGAGCTATTTTAAACCAACGGTAAATCATATGTATTTATGCTTGTGCATCTTATAACAAATGAATGGATAGGAATAAGGATTCAATGGTTACATGAACTGAAATTGGAAATAACGCAACCAGTGGTACACATATGTTCCGCGAGTGAACCACGAGATTACAAATTGAAAAATAAATTTACTTGCAACTTTGATATTTTTCGAAAAAATAGGAACTGAGAGTATTTGATTGCTGTAATATTTTTCACCTTAGTAATTTATCGATCGAAGGGTGCTCTTAGCGTTTTTCTTTTCATTTTGGACTACTTGAGTTGGCATGTGATCATTTTTTTCATTATTTCAGTTATAATTATCACCTGAATCATTACAAATGACAGTCCGGTGAACCAAACTTTCCCTAGCTCACCTTTTAGTCACTTTCTCGAGAACGACTGAAGAATGTGAGTAACGTGTTCAATAATGGCATCTAGCTCATCATTTGTTTAAGGTTTGTCGACGTAGATGAAAGACATACATAACCTCATAAATTCATTCGTTTTCGAGCTCTCCATCGAGACAGAGGTTGTTTTTTCTAGTCCGTAGTGCTGTGTGAGGCGATAAAGAATAGTTTTAATCCGCATTCAAGGTTATTTTGCCAGTTCGGTTCGGTCCTCAGTCTTTTGTTCGCGTGTGAGGATTAAACAATAGCCAGCTGTATAAGCTGGATCGGTTCGTCGTTGGACACCAGTTTAAAGCTAAGTGGTTTTTGTCTTTTGTAACACATTTATTGCTTTCTTCCGTCTGCGCGGGCGCTGACCCCGTGCGTTGACGTTTTCTATGGTTCCCTCTCCGGATAGTCAAATGGAAGTTGAATCGGGTTCAACTTCTAAGGCTCCCCCCCGGCCCAAATGCTATCCAGAACTCTCAACTGGTCCATTTGTGGTCTTCTTTCGGCCTAAGACTAAATCACTGAATCTTCTTCAGATTTCTAGAGACCTGACGGAACGGTTCTCGGCTGTGACCGAAATTTCAAAGGTCCGCTCGGACAAGATAAGGGTGTTGCTAGCCAACTCAAAGCAGGCAAACGATATTGCTTGCTGTGAGCACTTTACGCGGGATTATAACGTGTATATTCCGGCTGTAAGAGTACAATCCGAAGGCGTCGTAACCGATGAGAGTTTGACGTGCGAGGATCTGCTGAAGTACGGGGTTGGCCGATTCAGAGACCGCTTACTTCAGCCAGTTAAAATACTTGAGTGCAAACGTTTGCACTCAGTAGTAGTTGCGGGGGATGGTTCAAAAACGTACCCCCAATCAAACTCTTATCGGGTGACCTTCGCTGGTACCGCTTTGCCAAATTTCGTCCTCTTGCACAAGGTTCGTCTGCCTGTGCGTCTGTTTGTGCCGCGGGTCATGAATTGCACAAAGTGTAAACAACTGGGTCACACAGCCACCCATTGTAGCAACAAGGCCCGCTGTGGAAAATGCGGGGAGAATCATCTAGATGATTCGTGCAGTAAGCAAGCCGAAAAGTGTCCTTACTGTGCGGAGAGTCTGCATGATATCTCGGCATGTCCCGCGTTCAAACTACGCGGGGATAAACTGAAACGTTCCCTTGCGGGACGATCCAAACATTCTTTCGCAGAAATGTTAAAGAATGCTACGCCACCATCCTCAGCAAACATCTATACTCACTTGCCTCCTGACGAGGGCGAGGCTGGTAACCCACAAGAGGGAACATCTACTAGGGTGCCTAGAATTTATAGGAAGAGGAGGAACACTTCCTCTCGTAAAGTTCCTTGTAAAGGCCAGAAGGTGTCCCTTGAGGGGGCTCCGAAAGTCACATCTATTGGAAGTGTTGCAACCAAACCGAAGCAATTAGCTCCTGGTCTCGGAGGATTAAGCTCAGAGAAGGAGTTCCCAGCACTTCCAGGAACATCAAAAATCCCAAGTGTTCCTTTGTTTCAGTTCGAGAGTAATCACAGCACTGGAATTATAAAACTCTCGGACATAGTGGACTGGATAATAAAAACTTTCAATATTACTGATCCTATTAAAAGTCTTATGTTAGCTTTTCTCCCTACAGTGAGAACATTTTTGAAGCAGTTGACTGCTAAATGGCCCCTCCTCTCAGCGATTGTATCCTTCGATGGCTAACTCATCGAACGAGGTCACGGATTTGATCACTGTTCTACAGTGGAATTGCAGAAGTATCATCCCGAAAATCGATTCCTTCAAAATTTTAATAAATAATTTGAGTTGCGATGCATTTGCATTATGTGAAACTTGGTTAACTTCCGACATAGAACTCAACTTCCACGACTTTAATATTATTCGCCTGGATCGAGACACCCCCTATGGAGGAGTGCTTTTGGGGATCAAAAAGTGCTATTCCTTCTACAGAATTAACCTTCCCTCGATAACAGGTATTGAAGTTGTCGCTTGTCAAGTAACAACCAAAGGCAAAAGCCTTTGCATAGCTTCCATATATATTCCCCCCAACACCGCGGTTGGGCACCGACGGCTACAAGACATCTTAGAATCCCTGCCAGCACCGCGACTAGTTTTAGGAGACTTTAACTCTCACGGTACAGCATGGGGTTGCCTCTATGATGATAACCGGTCTTCCTTAATTCAGGATCTTTGCGATAACTTCAATTTGACAATTTTAAACACGGGTGAAATGACACGGATTCCTGCTCCTCCAGCGCGCCCGAGCGCCTTAGACTTGTCCCTTTGCTCAACATCGCTGCGGTTAAATTGCACGTGGAAGGTAATTCCTGATCCCCACGGCAGCGACCATCTGCCGATTGTAGTCTCAATCAATAACGGTTCAAGGCCATTGAAATCAATCAATATTTCGTATGACCTCACACGAAATATCGATTGGAAGAGCTATGCTGCCGCGATATCCGACAACATCGAATCTACCCAAGAACTTCCTCCGGAGGAAGAGTACAGCTTTTTGGCTGGCTTGATTCTCGACAGCGCGAATCAAGCTCAGACTAGGCCAGTACCCGGCGCGAACATACAAAAACGTTCTCCCAATCCCTGGTGGGATAAAGAGTGCTCAGACGTGTACGCAGAGAAGGCCGCCGCGTTTAAGACCTTCCGGAACGACGGGTTACCCGCCAGTTTTCGACAGTACGCGACGTTAGACAAGCGAATGAAGAGTTTGATGAAAGCCAAAAAACGCGATTATTGGCGCCGGTTCGTCGACGGATTAACGAGAGAAACATCGATGAGCACTCTTTGGGGAACAGCCCGACGTATGCGAAATCGAAACAGTACTAATGAGAGCGTGGAATATTCAAACCGTTGGATATTCGATTTCGCCAAGAAGGTTTGTCCGGATTCCGCCCCGGCACAGAAGATTTACCGCGCCGCGTCTCCTCACGATAGCGCGAACGAAACACCTTTTTCGATGGTGGAGTTCTCACTTGCTCTCTTGTCGTGTAACAATAAAGCTCCGGGGCCAGACAGAATCAAATTCAACTTGTTGAAGAATCTGCCTGACTCTGCCAAGAGACGCTTGTTGAACTTATTTAATAAGTTTCTCGAGGCTAACATTGTCCCACTCGATTGGAGACAAGTGAAGGTCATCGCCATCCAAAAACCAGGAAAACCAGCCTCCGACCACAATTCGTACCGTCCGATCGCAATGCTATCCTGTATCCGGAAGTTGTTCGAGAAAATGATCTTGTTTCGCCTCGACAATTGGGTCGAAGCAAATGGCTTACTGTCAGATACACAATTTGGCTTTCGCAAAGGCAAAGGGACGAACGATTGTCTTGCGTTGCTCTCAACTGAAATTCAAATGGCCTATGCTAGCAAAGAGCAGATGGCATCAGTGTTCCTAGATATTAGGGGGGCTTTTGATTCAGTTTCGATCAACATTCTTTCAGAGAAGCTGCACCAGCATGGTCTTTCAGCGACTTTAAACAACTTTTTACTAAACTTGTTGTCGGAAAAGCACATGCATTTTTCGCATGGTGACTTATCGACATCACGATTTAGCTACATGGGCCTTCCCCAGGGCTCATGTTTAAGCCCCCTTTTATACAATTTCTATGTCAACGACATTGATGAATGTCTTGACAATTCCTGCACGTTAAGGCAACTTGCAGACGATGGCGTGGTGTCTGTTACGGGACCCAAAGCTGTCGATCTACAAGGACCATTACAGAATACCCTGGACAATTTGTCTGCTTGGGCTATTAAGCTGGGTATCGAATTCTCCACGGAGAAAACTGAGCTAGTTGTATTTTCAAGGAAGCGTGAACCAGCACAACTACAGCTTCTATTAATGGGTCAAACTATCGCTCAGGTCTTCACAGTAAAATATCTAGGGGTCTGGTTCGACTCGAAAGGTACTTGGGGATGCCATATTCGGTATCTGAAACAGAAATGCCAACAAAGGATCAACTTTCTTCGTACAATAACCGGAACATGGTGGGGTGCCCACCCAGGAGACCTAATTAGGTTGTATCAAACAACGATACTGTCGGTAATGGAATACGGATGCTTCTGCTTTCGCTCCGCCGCGAACATACATTTCATCAAACTCGAAAGAATTCAGTATCGTTGTTTGCGTATCGCCTTAGGGTGCATGCAGTCGACCCATACGATGAGTCTCGAAGTGCTGTCGGGCGTTCTCCCGTTGAAAAATCGATTTTGGGAACTCTCATATCGATTGCTCATTCGATGCGATATCTTGAACCCGGTCGTGATTGAAAATTTCGAAAGGCTTGTTGAGCTCAATTCTCAGACCCGTTTCATGTCCCTGTACTTTGACTACATGGCGCAGAATATTAACCCTTCTTCTTACAATCCCAACCGTGTGCATTTCATAAATACTTCTGAATCTACTGTTTTCTTCGACACATCCATGAAAGACGAGATTAGTGGAATTCCGGACCACATACGCCCACAAGTGGTTCCAAACATTTTTTATAATAAATTCCGGGAAGTCGACTGTTCTAAGATGTTTTATACTGACGGATCAAACCTCGAAGGATCCACTGGTTTCGGTATTTTCAATCAAAAGTTCACCGCCTCCTACAAACTCAGTGACCCTGCTTCAGTTTACGCCGCAGAACTAGCTGCCATTCAGTATACCCTTGGAGTCAATGAAACATTACCCGCAGACCATTACTTCATCGTTTCGGATAGCCTCAGTTCCATTGACGCTATTCGCTCGATGAAACAAGGCAAGCACTCCTCGTATTTTTTGGGGAAAATACGGGAGCTACTGAGTGCTTTATCTGACAACTCTTTCCAGATTACCTTGGTATGGGTCCCTTCTCATTGCTCCATTCCGGGCAATGAGAAGGCAGACTCCTTAGCTAAGGTGGGTGCCTTAGAAGGAGACGTTTACGAAAGACCAATTTGCTTCAGCGAATTTTTCAGTATTACTCATCAGAGAACCCTTGAAAGTTGGCAAACTTCGTGGAGCAGTGGAGAGCTGGGAAGGTGGCTACATTCGATAATCCCTAAGGTATCGACGAAACCTTGGTTCAAGGGGATGGATGTGGGTCGTGACTTCATTCGTGTGATGTCCCGACTCATGGCAAACTATTACATGCTGGGTGCACATCTCCGGCGTATTGGGCTCGTGGATAGTGGTATCTGCGCTTGTGGTGACGGCTATCACGACATCGAGCACATTGTCTGGGCGTGCACCGAGTACAGTTCCGCTAGGTCTCGGCTAATGGATACCCTGCGGGCCCGAGGAAGACCAACCAACGTCCCGGTTCGAGATGTGCTGGCAAGCCGCGATGTTCTCTATATGTCCCTTATATACACCTTTGTGAAAACCATCAATATACAAGTCTAACTGCCCCTTGTTATCTCCTTATCATTCTCAGAACCCTCTTCCACCTGTATCAAACCATCTGTATCGAATGAGCCAACAAACACGGGACCTACGGCACGAACATAACACGCTTAACTCGAAATGTAGCCGATCCACATCTGAGCCGTACTACGAAATCGTCTGGAAAAACCCCTGCCATCTTGAGGAGGACCACCCGGCGTCCCAGTACATGATTCCCCTGATGAAGGCCACCCGAGTTTGTAATCCATCCGTTGATCTCACGATGCCTGAAACTGAAATAATTTTCTCTCCCTGCCATCTTTGTCGACCCTCCCTCCCCTGACTCTTATACCCAGAAGTAACACCCCTACCCCCCCCCCCCCCAATATCATCACGAAGCATTTAGCTCTTCTTGTCTCTTCTAGTTTTAACTATTATATTATATAATCTCGTTGAAATTGCCCAACTCTACTACCCACAAAAATAACTATAATTACGAATCTTTACAAAATTCAATCATGCCCTCTAGTTATTCCTAATTTTAAGTTAGTCGTAAAAAATTGTCCCCCTTAATTAAACATTATTTGCTCCAATAATCTCACTGATAAAAATGTCAAACCATATTGCCACAAAAACTAAATGACCCCCCTAATCTTACGAAAACAATATTATCCCCTTGTGTAGATATATAAGATAGCTATAAAATCGCATTAGTTTCATTTTTAAAAAAATCAATATGTAATCCCCTAGTTTTAAGCAATTTAAAATGTAAAACAAAACAAAATTGGCACCTTTAAGCTAACGCAACGTGCCTTATCAAATAAACGATTTGAATAAAAAAAAAAATAACCTCATAAATTCGAATGGCACTGCAGCGCAAGAGCAAGCAGTCATTCGACATTACCATATTTTGATATGATTCAACTTTCGAACTTCGTTTCAATAAATCGTTAATTGCAATTTTTACTCCAACATGTTGAAACTTTAAGGTGTTCCAAACCTTTTGCCGCAACATGTGAAAACAAGCAGTTCTCAATATCATTTTTGAAGGAAAAACACACGGTCACTTTGCAGGATGGAATAGAGTTTCTAGGATCTCCTCAGGATGCTTATCATACCGACAATACAGTTTTGTTTGTTTTTCATACCTATTTAACCAAAAATTAGGTAATAAGGTAATTTTTTGCATAAGTTATCAAAAATATCAAAACGTAATCCAAGCGTAGGTTTTTTCGTGAAGGTTGCAACAATTAAAAAAGTTAAGGATTCTATATCAACTCAGTTGGCAAATAATCCCAATTGTCAAATAAGTGGTACAAAATATCCATTTAAAATGTGGTAGTGGAACATTTTTAAAGACTTTTTTTGTTAGGAAAAGCCTACTTGAGTCTACGAGTGGGGAATGGGTCCACAAATGCCGGTATTCTGTCTACGTGCTTTGTTTTCGGGTGGAATTTTCAAGAAAAATTTTGAATTATTAGACAAAATGTCATTCAGCAAAAAAAATATCAAAAAAATGTATTTTGAAAATTTGCATGTCATGGACTAGTATTTTCAGATGCTTCAATTATTAAACAAGGAATTTTCTAAATAGGAGTACTCCTGAGATCACGTTAACTTTTCTATTGTTTCCGGAAGGTACACCAAGTAAGCGATATATCTCAAATTCATACTACTCATTCCGATCTATCTACTTTCTTTCTTGTTCTTAGTTCCGAAATTATTTTCAAATATATCAATTATATAATCAGTGTTGAAGGAATTTGATCACTTCGCTTAAAATCAACAATAGTATACATGCCATTTGTTTATATTTTTTCGATACACCGAACATAATATAGTTGGCGCCACCGTACAGCACAATGCTTCTATAATATCAAGTGGAGCGCCAGAAGTGTCATCGGTGAATTTTCGCAATGTAATGCCCACAAAAATATAACTTATTTTTTGTTTTGCTAAGCATTAGTTGTGAACTAGTGGATTCAATGTTGTGGAAGCATTTTATTAATACGTATGAGTTTGTGCTGAACGGCGTAATGATGAAATGTGACGGATACATACGTATAACACGAATACGACTTTGTAAACTGAAACGCTTTCAGTAAGAATTTTGGTGTTTGACAACTGTGCAATTGTCAAAATACATACAACAAAATCAAAATCACAACTAAATTTCAACAAACTCTGCAGCATCAGCAACCAGTTCGGAACATTAATGAACATGTTCTCGCTGGCAACATAAATGACTATTTGGCGACAAAAGATGTTATTAAATAACCTTGATGTTATCTATGTTCAACCAGTGCAACAAAAATAACTGTATTGTTCTCTCGTTGCAACATAGTTTGTACTTAGACGATTAAAACTAGTTGCGATTTGCTACTTGGGTAACGGGGGGCTATCTTCCAACTCAGATGCGCTACTTGCCCTTCAATTTGCCAGCAAATAGGGGGCGATCACAATCGCAACATTTGGGCTAATTGCCGCCGTAATTTTTTGCCGCCCTTAAATCGCTTCAAATTTGCCTCCAAATCGCCGACGGAACAAGCCATTTAAACGCCCTTTATTGCCTAATATGAAAATTATAAATAATACTGATTTTCGCATTATCTACACACATAAACTTATCAGCATACCAGGTAATCACCACCGAACTTTAGGAAGAATCAATGGTAAAATGGTATTACACATCAAAACTCACCACAATTTGACGCACGTTAAAACTTTAGTTATAGGATCTTGTTTTACTATACTTACACACGATTCCACAATTTCCCACGTGAATTGTTTAAAATACAATTTTAGGCTTACGCCGAACATGAACTGCCATGTTAGAAAAACGCGAAAAATAACCAAGTCCATTTCAGCCGTCAGAAAATTTGTATAATTATTGAAATTGACTTTAAATCGCATCCGCAAACTGCATTTGGTCCTGGGTAATTTGCACAGGCGAGTTGAGTCAAACGTCAAAGTGTTCAAATAGCCTGACAATGTTCGTCCGCATTTTTTTTAACTGGGACCCTTTCGACTGTCCTGGTTTTTTTTCTCGCCTGATATGGTCACCCTAAAATAGGTAACTGAAATTAAAAATATCGTGCCACTGTACTGGTTCGCATACTAATTAATGCGCGATTGTAAAGAAAAATTGCATATCTAATTAACAACAACATCAAAAACATTAATTATTGTTCCAAGATAGGTTTAAGAAAAAAAATTGAATAACAGGAAATAATTTATCTTCCAGCATCATTGAACCTAGGAATAGCCAAACACGCAGTTGGCAACCTTGATTATGAAGTTTGAGGTGTGCGGCTATACCATCCTGTAGCGAAAAAACAAACAACTGCGAAATTAATCACTTTCACTTATATCTAAGGCATATAGATCAACAAACCTACTTCCCCAGTGGGTGGCGGATTCCGGACACACCCCGCCCCCCGCAAAATTTTCAACCTGTTGAAAATTTTTAAATTAGTTTCAATTTTTAAATGGTTTCAAACTCAAAATCATTTCTCATCAAATTTTTCATTAATTTTCATTAATTGAGGTTATTTTGTCCGATGTACAATGTCCGTTTCAAAATCGACATTTCAGACCCCCTCCGAAAATAATTGCCGGATCCACCCCTGCCAGTGGAACCAAGATCAAGTATCAAATCATCGTGTATCATCTTTATTTTTCCGCGAACCACTGCCGGTCGTCGATGGGAACGAACGCAAAACAAGATCAACGATATATTTCCGCTCTCTGACCGACCGACCGGCCGACTGCCATGTCCTACGGGAGTTCTGCAAAATGCTTCTCTCCCATCTAAGAAACCCCAGCGATTTACGACTTTGTAGCTACATAGAACGATGGAGAATAGATGCGCAATGTCCGATGTTGGCATGCAGAGAGCCATCGGACGGGAGTAGGTATATAGTTGATTCGCCCGTGAGGCCAAGGCAAATAAATTGCACCAACAGCGACGCACAGTTCATTAACTTATCCCTATAAATCTTCGCGCAGACCGTGGCGTGCCCCTGGCCCATGCTGGGTCGGGGCCCAGAACTTGCGATTTAGAAGAATGTACTGCGGATCGAAGTGGCATGCAAGCGCGGATGGAGGTACGGATATCTCGTGGAGAAATCTAACTGATGCAAAAAAATAGTTGTACGTATTAATATCAGTCTATTCAGCAAGGACAATATGGCGAATCAATGTGGCAATTAGTTTTTTTATCATGTACTCAACGTGTGCCAGTATCTAATAGGCTATTTTCAGATGCAGACGATATTAGGGTGGCTCTTACTGTTAGGGTGATTCAAAAATTATTTACTAAATGTGGGGAGATAGAATATTGCAGTCTACAGCAGCATTCTAGAGGAACTTATACCAAGCAACTTTGCTGGAGGCTACATAGTTGTATCTCCAATGATTTTTATTTTATAGCTATTTGAATTGATCAACTTAGGGTGTTGCTAACAAAAACTGTTCTTATATATTAACTTTTTTATTTCTCATAAACGGTGTCTTTAAATAACTTTTAAAGTTCATTGAGACATTTTCTTTTTCATAATAGAAGAATTCAGATAGTACTTTTATAACCGATGTTATGAGAAATATTGAATTAAACTAGAGGGGTTCAATGCCTTATTAATTCATCCACCAACCAAAGCTTTCATTTGTTATATTTTAACAAATTGAGCAAAAGGTGGCATTTTTTACATTTTGGAGCACAAGTTTCTATGTCTGGTGCATTTTTGCTACAAAATCCCTCTCAGAGCCAGTATAGAAATGTATAATGTGTAATAACACATTTTAACTAAAAAAAATATTTTTCAAGAAAAAAAATCGGCCTTTGATGAGTAAACACCCCCTTAAATGAAAAATTTTCTCAACATCAACGTAGAGGTTAGGTATTTTTAACATATAATGTGCATGCAAAGCTTTAAAGAAATCGGTTAAGTAGTTTTGGAATGGCAGGTAACACCGCAAATCATGTTTTACATTTCTTAGAAAAGAAATGTATAGAATTCGCTCAAACTTTCAAATTTTTTTCCGAGGCCCGGAGGACCGAGTCTTATAAACCAATCGACTCAGCTCGACGATTTGGGACAATGTCAGTGTGTGTGTGTGCGTGTGTGTGTGTAACGGACACACTCTCATTCGTGTTTCTCAGCAATGGTTGAACCGATCTTATCCAAACCAATTTTAAATGAAAGGCCTATCACCCAGACATAACGTTATTAAATGATTTTTTATTCTGATGTTTAGTTTCTAAGATATGAATGCTTGAAGGAGCAGAAATCGCGATTTTGGAATTTCCTGCCGAAATTGACAACGTAACGTAACGTTTATATATTGTTAGAAAGCTTATTTGAATACCTTTCGAACGAACTATAGATTGTTCAAACCGGACTGTTATCAAATGAAATATTTAACATTAAATGCGGACGAAAGATTATCATTTCCCATAGCCAGAAATAAGACCAAAAACATTAAATGTATTGTATTATTATGTTAGCGCCAAAACGGATAATTTTAGGTCAATAGTATCTTCGAAGAATTTAAAGCACACAATATGCCCTTTCTTTTGGTATTGTGATTTTACTGAGTAATCTAACAGTGAGATATTTTCATAAATTTGGAAGTGATTGTATTGAAATAATGTCTTCAGCAAATTTGTAGCCCTTACTTTTGCGAATAATTTTACTGAAGACATCAAATACATATTTCGAATACTTTAAAAGTTATGGCTTGTTGTTTGTGGATTACCCTTTGTCGCCTATATGTTGTTCAATATAGTAATAATCCATCTAAATGAGCCAAATATTATTTCGATAAAACGAATTTCGTATTTCATTTTTCCATAACATATCTCGGAAAATGAAAATGAATAACTTCAAGCAGTGGTGTAGCCAAGAGGATGCTTTGGGGTTTAACCACTCCCCCCTCGCCAAAAAAAATGGATTGAAGTTAAAAATTTATCTTGATGCTGACTGATTTAATTCAATATTACAACGATAATTATCTGATCAGTACATTGATAACCTCTTGTTTGAAACATCACGAGGACCTTTGAAAAATTGTGGGAATGCAATCCTGATCTGTAACTGATCTATTAGTCATGATCTTACAGTTGTCTAATAACATCAATATCAAATACTTGCCTAAAACATTCCAATAAAAGCTCATCCCAGAGTTCTGAAATCAATCATAATCATAATCATAATTTCCTATCATATTGAGTTCAGTTTTATAGGGTTGTAATGTAATATGGATTAGGGTCTTTGTAATAGGAAGCGAAACTGGAATAGCTTTAATGTCTATGAAACTTGGAACTGCTTACCGAAAAATTGCATAACTTCCAACATTTGCTGAAAATGTTTTTATTTTGGGAATGCGTCGAGTTGAGACGAAAACGTTATAGAATTAATACTGAGGAAACCATCTTCCAAAAGTAGGCGACATTATAAAAAATGATGTTTTCCGTTCCGCTAATATCGCAAGTATCTTCGATGAATTTTACAATCGTTAAACAGCACATTATTTGATAAAATAATTTTGGCATTATATCCTCCAAGAAGTATTTATGGCGAATTTACTCTTTAAATTTAGTTCCAGAGTTAATGTCTTCAGCAAAATTTTGGGGAGTGCTTTTACAAACCAATTTGTTGAAGACATGAAGGCTCTATGTGTTCAAGTTATTAACATATTTTAGGCTATTTCTTTCTAATTTTAAATTAAATTATTATGATTTTACTGTTTATGATAAATCTCTTCTATTGTTTATAAACGATAAAATTCACATTTTATCCAAAGCTTGAGGTTGTGAAGCTCACAATAGAAAGTTATTTTAGAAAAAAACTAGATTAAGAAACACTTCGTTAATATCATTTTATAACTCGATATACTCTATATGCGTAGTACTCATGCCTACAATAAAGTTGTTTTACATGAAAGTCTCAACAAATTCGCTAAAGACAGGAACTCTGTAACAATTTTTTGAAAAACTGATTGTCCATAATTTTAAAACTTCAAATATGGCGGCTTCGTAATTATGCCATTTGGACAATAAGTTAGATTTTCACCAAATCCCCACCAAACTGAATTTCTGACTACCCCGCGGACTCCAAGTAAGCAGAAACAAAGTCGTTTTACACTCGTCCACAAGAAACTTCTTCGAATACTACCTATCTATTATAATATATTGAAGACACGATTAGATCAGCTCCCAAATTATATCAGCCTCATATGAAAAAATGTTTGATGGGCTCTAGGAGACTAACAAGGCTGAATTTGAGTTAATCCTTTCTTGATCATGTTTTCCTTATCTTAAAGATGCAAATATACAAAAAAAACAAGGAAAGGGAAGAATATTTTAACAGCTTCAGTTTATTTTGAAGAAAAAAATGTCGCGATTTAGTCAATATCCCCATTTTGTCAGCCTAAATACACCATGGAGATGATAAAAACGGGTCTTCACTGTATTTATTATTCACAGTAATACTACCGCTCAAGGCATAATTGTCCCATGTGTATATGGAAACCCATAGCACTTGGGACAGTTATGCTTATAGCGACAGAATAGGTACATCCCATTTTCTGAGGATATTTTCTTTCAATTGCATCGAACTACACCAATTTTTAGGTAGTATGCAAGGAGTTATTTTATCGACTTCTTCCAAAATTCGCGAACCTATTCCCATTCGTGTGATAGTTTATGTTAAAAGGGTATTCTAAATTATTTGGTATACTTAAGGGTTTATATGTTACAGATAGAGAAAATTCATAAATTTTCAGCGTACACATGTAGTATGTGTTATCAAAAACATCGCGAAGCATCGAGTTCTATATGTTCTCAATCTATATAATACCCGAAGAAAGCGATGAGTTATAAGAAATGTACCATCACACTGTTAGGTGGATTAAAAGCGTTTTTCCAGAGACGTTGTACAAAAAATTTCGTCAACGAGTCGTTTGTCGATATTTTTGCATACAAAAATTACAGCATGTTATTGAAATGATACAGTATAATGTACGAAAGTATTGATAAATTTACATGCCCAAAAGTATTCTCTTCGAGGTGCAAGAAGAAGAAATTATTTTCGTTTGCCCCAAATTTTAGATATAATTATTTTAAAAGGACCTATTTTTTATTCAATATCGCTCATAACTTCGGTTTTAAAAGTACTATCTGAATTCTTCTATATAGCAGAAATGTTATTAAAAATGGGGGATTTTAGGGACAAATTATCCCAAAACCCTAGCTTCCGTATTTTTCAAGAAACGGATCATTCAATTATTAAGATTGCTTCCTTTAAATGCATGAACTGTAATTCTCTTAAGGCTAGTTGCAAAATTCTAGCGCCCATTGTATTTTTTCGTAAATTTTTTCTTTATTTCCGATGCACTAAAAAATACTAAAAGTCATAAAATACTCTTAACCGTAGCGTGCTATAAAACTTCAATTGTTACTTGGGAGGGGGCTGTCTCTAACCTAATCTCGTGAAATTGGTTACAATGGTGTACAGAAATCGAAGTGTCACATTCAAAATGTAGATGTCATACAATCTTGTATAATTCTGTACCATTTTAGAATTGGTCGTTGAATGGAACAAAGAAGTTATAAGAAACTCGATTTGTTTATTTTAAAAATGGCGAAAGCAATGGATTCGACTGATTTATCAGCGAAAACACGTAAACGATGAAAAACAAAGATAAATTAGTTTGATTGGTTATGTATCACATTAAATTTTGGGAGCCAAAATTCTATCAAACAGACAAGTTTTTGAAGTATTTTTCTACAATATGCACGTTGTGAAACTATCCGCAAAGGAAAGTGCAAGACTAACGATTGATACTGCTCCAATATTTTGGAACAACACAGTTTCATGCCTGGTTTCGTTCCTACCTCGATGAAACACAACTCCAAATCGGCATTATGGACAGTCTATCTGCACCATTCTTCGTTACATCCGTCATCCCACAAGGAAGCCACCTCGGCCCAGTAATATTTCTCCTCTACTTTAACCTTCCGGAAGTCGCGCTAGTGCACTGAGTGCACACTGCTCTAAAAATCTAGCGAAATCGTCTTAGCGCACCAGCGGCTGCTTGTTCAGTGGGCCATTTGTGCGACTACCGGAGGGTTAAAGACAACAATATCAAATTGACCCCGCCTTTGGCCGACGACATGAAAATTTCTCGACAAATATGAGAAAAATGCAACTCGAGCATTCCAAGACGCTCTCACGTCAAGGATCTTGAAGTCATCAGTGGATTCAACACTTACGTTCAGGTCACATACTTCATACATCGTGGATAAGTCCTAGTTTGTAGATTTTGGATTTCGATATATGACGATTTCTAACAAGACGTTTAAATGATCAAAGACGATATACTTATGATCAGATAATGACGGTTTGAGCTCACTGGGTAGGAGCCAGTTTGCCAACTCATTCGAAATACCGTCAGAGCAGAGAGATCTAACACATCTTCTCTGTCATTTCCAGAAAATGCTGGGCTATTTTCTCCATAAAGCATGTGTAGGTTTTTACTATTTAAGTATTCCATTAATTCGGTACCGCTTATATTGATATCTGAGCTGCCCCAAATTATGTGGCGGCCATTTGCATCAGATGCCGCTTATGATAGGAAATATTCGTGTATTATATATTCTAGGTTGTATCGTTCCCAGACAAATTGAAATATTTTTTGTGGAGCACGCTTGAATGGTGCCCGGTGTTTGTACTAGGAGTACAGTGTACACTGACCTACTATAGAAATTCAAAATTGTGTGTAGTTCAAAAGATTATCATTGAAATAACAAACGGAGCCGTAGGTCTTTTATTTGTTTCCATTACGTAAACAATAAAAAAAACGAGTTTTAATGGTTGTCCGGCAGATCTCGCGCAAGCGCTTTGCCATTGCACGTGGAAACCTATTTCCGAGGCAAGGAGAAATGTGGTAACATATCGTAATCCTAAATCTACAAACAGGGACCTCTTTTTGGAAAACTTGGCGACTAAATTTCATGGATATTTTCTAACAATTAGTCAACTAGACGACTTAGATGACGTTGTGGATATGACAAATTCATTCATAGTAGCATCATACGAAGAAGCTTGTCCACTTCGTACTGTTAAAACGACTAGGGGAACCCCGTGGTGGAGGGCTGAGCATGCAAGAATGAATAGTGATATGAGAAGAGCTTGGAACCGGCGTCAGCGTGATGATTCCAGGGCTTTCAGGTCAGCTCGTAGTGCATATAAGAAATGTCTTAGATCTTCAGAACGGGCTGGCTGGCAAAACCTATGCACTAATGTCTCTAGTCTGAACGAGGTTAGCAGATTAAATAAAATTCTCTCCAAATCGAATGATTTTCAGATGAACTCCTTAAAAACCAGAGATGGTGTTTATGTGACGGACGAAAACGATGTTCTTAATGGTCTCTTCGACACACACACTTTCCAGGTTGTATCGATCCGGAGTTGAACAATGTTCACAGGTCTCATTCTGGTGATTCGGACTCGTGGGCGTTAGCACGCACATTGGTTTCCACTGAATCGGGCAAGTGGGCAGTTGACAGCTTTGCTCCATACAAATCACCCGGAAAAGATAGAATACTTCCCGTGCTACTGCAAAAGAGATTTGATATTCTTGAACATGTCTTGAAAAAGATTTTGCTTTCCAGTCTTGCTACAGCTTAAGTTCTTTTCTTCTGATAGCTTTGGAACGGATAACCGATCATCACATCAGTAACGTTAGTTTAGTTGAATGTCCACTGCACAAAATGCAACATTCATATCAGTGTGGGAAATCCACGATCACTCTGCTTTACGATGTTGTTTACAACATTGAGAAAGCCTTCTCGCTCAAGCAATCTAGCTTCGGTGAATTCCTAGATATTGAGGGTGCTTTTGACAATGTGACCTTCCAGTCTATTCTGGAAGCGACGCGCGGTCATGGGATACCTGCATGTATCTCGGGTTGGATAAACGCAATGCTTAGTAACCGCATACTTTGCTCGTCACTGCGACAGGCTGAGATACGGAAGTTGAGTATTTGCGGTTGTCCTCAGGGCGGCGTTCTGTCACCTTTGTTATGGAACTTGGTAGCTGACGGCTTGTTGAAGAAACTCAATGAGCTTGGATTTCCAACCTACGGGTTTTCTGACGATTACCAAATACTAATTACTGGATTTTGCATCGGAACAATCTTTGACTTAATGCAACAGGTATTAAGAGCCGTCGAACAGTGGTGTCGACAAGTTAAACTATCAGTTAACCCAAGCAAAACTTCAATGGTTCTTTTCACGAAGAAGCGAATAACAACCGGGGTTCGTCCCTTGCAGTTCTTTGATTCTGAGCTACTGTGTGCAGATCAAGTCAAATACGTTGGAGTCATATTGGATTCCAAACTGAATTGGTGTGCTCACATTGAGTTCAGAGTCAAGAAAGCGTGCATGGCCTTCGGGCAGTGCAGACGAACTTTTGGAAAGACCTGGGGTCTCAAACCTAAATACATGTATTGGATTTACGCGACAATTATGCGTCCAATACTATCATACGGATGCCTTATGTGGTGGCAGAGGAGAGAGGTGATGACAGTCCAATCAAAGCTAAACCATCTGCAAAGAATGGCGCTCACGGCGTTGACTGGTGCTTTCACCACGATTCCGACTGCTGCTCTTGAGGCACTTCTAAATATCAAACCATTACATACACACCTCAAACAAGACTGCAGGTTACTGGGCTTTGGAACAATAACCATGTTGATCTTGCTATCAGTCATACGCGATTGTGGTCACAAATGGCTACATGGGGTGAAGATATTCTTGCTCCCAGCGATATTACACTCACATGTAGTTTTCCTTACAGGACATTCCATGTGAAGATTCCCTCTTGAGAGGAGTGGTTGTCTGGCTATATGGAAAGACAACAACAAACGTAAGTGGTCTGGTTGTCTGACGTTTTTTAAAATTAATTTTTGAAATATTTTGGAGTGGGCTTAAGCCGCCTAGTCCCTCTCTGACTACATGCCTGAAAACAGGCATGATAGACTACCGTACGGTCGTTCTTATTACTAGCTATCAGACCTTTTTACATAAAATACACTTTTCTAGTTAACTTAATAGAGCTTTTTAGAAAAATTCGCGTTTTGGTTCCATTTTTTCCCACCGTGTACCTTTTAAAGTAGTTTTCACCGAAAATAATCGATGACCGTTTAAGGCCCCAATGCCTTTGAGTTGAAATGCACAATTTAAACTAATTTAGAAAATATATTAAAAAAATGGTTGGCCCATCAATAATGTAAATCTTTAACAGCGTTTTTCTCGGCTTGCTTTTTTTCAATATGGGACTTGGATGTGTTCCGAACGACGACCAACCAGCATCGGGGCGCGAAAGGGTTACCCGGGTGACGCGCAGCAGAAAATGAGCTATGGTTTATCAGGAGTGCCAATGCACGCAAGTTAAAGTGAGCTAAGTGTGATGCAGATTAATTATACCTACTTATACACGAACAACAGGTTAAAATTTCTTACAGCTAGGACGTCATACAAAAATTTTAAAACTTAAACAATTATAAAAAATTGTTAACCCTAGTTAAAAGCGTTGGACAGTGGGCACAGAAAATTTGGACTAGAAATGTAAGATTTTTTGAATTATTATAAATTGAACTAACACCTAATGGATTAAAAATATTTACAGCTTAAAAGCTAACTCTTGCTCAAAAGCAAACACGAGTTGTGCTAATCGGAGGTTCGAATTCCATAGCTGTTCCAACAAACTTTTAAGATTTTTATTGTAGAAATCTCACGGACCAGGAAAATGCCTCGCTCCAAGATGAATTCTGGTTCTGCTTCGGCGAAAACGTGCCCAAGTAGGTATTTACCATTTGACGACTCTAACCTCAATTTGAGTGCACGTGAGGAATGCGACGCTGGCATTGTCGGCACCAGGGATGCCAAAAGTACTGGTAAACTACATTTTTTTCGGTATATTTACATTTGCACAAGCCGTACAGCCCGCTACAGCGACGCATCACTACAGCTCTTGCCAGAACGTTAGCCAAACCGAGTACATTTTCCTGAAGAGCAGTAGAATACATTTTTGTTTTGCTGCTGTACTCCGACTGCTCGGTGAGAGTGTGGCGTAGTAAAGTTTGTTCTCTCGCTTGGTACACTTTTCTCTGCGTAGTCAAAGGGAGAGTCCCGCACACGAAAGCGATGATGCCGGTCGTGGCGTAAACGAACCGCATTTATTGCCGTCATTTGTGATTGAAACTATTAAATAGATTAAAAATATTAAAAAGTGTAAAATAAGGAAAAAGAAGCTGTACCGCTCGCGTCTGGTGGCTGTACTGGGGGCAGTATTTCTTTGTCATGTTACTGCTTTGCTTACAGACTGTCGTACAGCGCTGGGCGTCCTGCACTAGCGAACGACAACAGCGTCGAAAGAGAAATGAGATGTAGGCAGAAAAATTACAGCCGCAGAAAAGGTATGAATCTTGCATCCTTGGTCGGCACTATAAATGTGCGTCCTGGATCGGCACCAAACGAGGCAGCTAGCCGGTCGACTTCAACAAGCACCCGAGCTATCCGCGTCGGTCTTAATTTTCAGCGCCTTGAAGAGGAAAGGCGTTTGGAGATGGATTTTATCACCAAAAAGTACGAGCTTCTGCAAGTTCAGCTTGAGCAGGAGATGGATGGAAGCAGCAGCAGAACTCGTCGATCATCTGATTGTGGTACGCAGAGGACAAAGGACTTTGTGGAGAGTCAATTAGTTACGACAGTGAGTGTCAGCACCGAATCATATCAGATTCCCGTAGGTACTCACTCCCGAACCGGCACCATTCCCAAGGCTGTTCCAGTGCTACCGGTGATAACCTCAACCGAAATCGCTGTGCATGATGAACAATCCAGGCCCAATCGAAAGGATCGGGTCGATAACGAAGCAGTTATTTGATCTTCAGCAACGAGTGGATACTCTGCAGCAGCAGTTGTTGGCAAAAGCAACCTACCCAATCCAACAGGTTCGGCAATCGCAGCCAGATGCATCTGGTCCAACGAAATCTTCGGATATGCCAGTGCGCAATTCTGCCTATGAGTTTCTCGGCTATTAACAACAATATGAGGGTTACGAACGCGGTAAGTCAAGTGTGTCCCAACACCATCGCTACTACCACCGCTCACATAAATATCACAAGCCTGTCTTTGTTCGACTCGCCGCCACCCACGCGATCATTTGATGTGATCAATAAAATGCCCCCACATACCACAGGAATAGGATTACCTTACCAGATTCTACCATTTGTGCCGGAGCATATGAGTACGCCCCAAGCCGAATCAACATCCCCCTCTGTGCATACGGTGTCATCCTGTTTGTCTCCAATTGTGTCGCCGATGATACCAACGTCTGCCTCCACCTCCGCTGCCATTTCCGCCGCAGCTGCCGATATTCTTCCGCGGCAATTATTCTGCACTGCCAATTCACAACAACTCGCTGCCGGACAAGTCGTTCCCAGAGAGCTGCCGGTTTTCTCCGGAGATCCAATCGAGTGGCCATTGTTTATGAGCTGCTATCAGAATTCAACCGATATGTGCGGTTATTCGCAGGGAGAAAACCTTATGCGGCTGCAGCGCTGCCTCAAAGGAAACGCATTGGAAGCGGTTCGGAGCTATTTGATGCATCCATCATCGGTCCAGTTGATCATCAACACTTGGAAGACACTGTATGGGCGTCCAGAGCTAATCATCAGCTCATTTCTGACGAAAGTCCGTGCCACACCAAACCCTAAGGCAGAACATTTAGAGACGTTGATCAGCTTCGGATTGGCCTGCAAAAATTTCTGCAGCCATCTCCAAGCCGCAGGTCTCCAAGATCTCTGCTGTTACAGGAGTTGGTAAACAAGCTACCAGCCACCATCAAGCTCAACTGGTCGCTATATAAACGTCAACATGCTGTTGTCGATCTCACCACGTTTGGCGGCTATATATGTCAAATTGTGACCGCAGCTAGTGAGGTGATGTTCACGAACGAAGCCGACGGACACCGCGGCAACAAGCAGGAAAAGCAAAGGCCGAAGGAGAAAATGTACGTTAACGCCCACACTGCAGAGGAGAAACCAGCGGAAAACTTCAACAGAGTCGAACGCAAGGATAATAAACCCAAACCCTGTACAACCTGCCAGAAGGATGGACACAAGATAAAGGATTGCCACGCCTTTGGAAAGATGACCCTCGGTGACCGCTGGAAATTTGTTGAAGAGCGATCTCTATGCCGTCGCTGCTTATTTTTTCACGGAAGATTCCCCTGTAAAGCGACACTCTGTGGGGAGAACGGATGTGCGGACAGGCACCACAAACTACTACATCCTAGAAAACCTGAAATAAGCCGATCAACTGAAACTCCAAGGACAACAAGCACAGTAACGATTCATCGGCAGCTCCAGCAGACAACTTTATTCCGGATTATCCCGGTGTCGCTACACGGGAATGGCAAAACAATCCAAACGCATGCCTTTCTCGATGATGGCTCAGGCAAGACGCTGGTGGATTCGACGATTGCTGAACAACTTGGAGTGACTGGTGACGTGCACCCACTTTGCCTACAGTGGACAAATGGTATTGAGCGGGTGGAAGAAGAATCCCAGTTGATTGATTTGGAGATTGCAGGAACAGAGAAGGCAAAGCGGCATACTCTGAAGAAAGTGCACACCGTTAAGAGTCTCAATCTTCCTGATCAATCGCTAAACTACAGCGAACTGTGCGAACAGTTTTCGCATATTGGAGGTACGACAACGTCCGACACCAGTTGAACGAATATCAAGTAAAGGGGTATGCGCACAAGGCGGATCGGCAGAAGTTGGCCAGTTTCGATCCTAAACGAACCTGGTATCTACCCCTTAACGTCGTCACGAACCCACGGAAACCGAACAAGGTTCGATTAGTGTGGGATGCTGCAGCGAAGGTCCAAGGGCAGTCGTTTAACTCAGCTCTACTTGCTGGTCCGGACCTACTTGCACCGCTTTCTATGTCCATTTAGGCAGTTTGGAGTGGCTATAAGCGCTGATATCTGTGAGATGTTCCATCAGCTTTTCATTCGCCCGGAAGATCGATCAGCTCAGTTATTCCTATGGAGAGACGATCCTTCCATGCCTATCGAAGTGTTCATAATGGACGTGGCAACTTTCGGCTCTTCCTGTTCTCCATCAGCAGCGCAGTTCGTAAAAAACCGGAATGCAGAGGAGTTCGCAGAGCAGTACCCACAGGCAGTTGCTGCAATCATTAAACACCACTACGTGGACAATTTTTTGTACAGTGTCCATACTGAGGAGGAAGCAGTACTGTTGGCATCGTAGGTTAAGCTGGTGCATTTGAAGGCGGGTTTCAATATCCGTAATTGGATGTCAAGCTCACACAGCTTTCTAACACGGATCGGGGAGCAGCATGCAGAATCGTCTATGAAACTGATGGTGGACAAATCGACAGGGTACGAATGAGTTCTTGGAATGGTTTGGGATCCAGAAGTGGATGTTTTCATCTTTCAAGGCGTGCTTCGGGGAGACATACAAGCACTCTTACTAAATGATGTTATCCCGACGAAATAGGAAGTCCTACGGGTTGTCATGAGTATCTTTGACTCTATTGGCTTAGTAGCTGTTTTCGTCGTCCATGGGAAGGTACTCGTACAACACATATGGCGGTCTAGGCTGAGCTGGGATGAAATAATATTCGACGAAATGCTTGGCCAATGGAGGCGGTGGGTTCAATTATTGCAGAAGCTCGAGAAAGGCCAAATTCCACGGTGTTACTTCCCTGGTTACACGCCCGAAGACTATCGTTCCTTGGAATTGCACATATCCGTCGACGCCAGTGAAGAAGCCTTTGTAGCAGTAGCATATTTTCGCATTGTCGAAGGTTCGAGAGTTCGCTGTTCCTTGGTATCGGCAAAAACGGCAGCTCCATTAAAGCTCTTATCTATTCCCAGACTGGAACTTTTAGCGGCCGTTCTCGGTGCGAGGTTGTCTAAGTCTGTTATCGATAACCATACACCTCCGATAACTCGTAAAGTGCTCTGGAGCGAGTCTAGTACCTGCCTTTCCTGGTTGCGGTCGGATCCCAAAAAGTATCGCCAGTTCGTTGCCTTCAGAGTGACGGAAATTCTTGATCTGAGCCAGGTTGATGAATGGCGCTGGCTCCCATCCCGTTTGAACGTGGCAGACGACGCAACGAAGTGGGGTAAGGGACCAAATATCAACTGCGAAAGACGCTGGTTTCAAGCTCCGGCATTCCTGCGTCAACACACCGATATTTGACCTCAGCAGAAAGTGAAAACAGTGGATACTGCGGAAGAACTACGTCCAATTCTTCTTCATCGCCATATTGTCGTGCAACAGCTTGTGCAGTTTGGAAGATTTTCAAAATGGGAGCGCCTTATGCGAGCTATGGCGTACGTGCACAGGTTTGTGAATATTCTTCACTGCAGAACTAAAAGGGAAGCTCCTTCGAAGAGGGACTGGTTGAACCGGAACGAGTTGAAGAGAGCTGAGTCAACAATTTGGAAATGGATTCAGCACGAGGCCTATGGAGATGAAATTGTTATTTTCACCGGGAATCGAGATCTACCCGTAGATAAGCAGTCGAGAATCGAAAAGACTAGCAAAATCATAAAACTTTCGCCATTTTTGGACGATCAAGGCATCTTGCGAATGGACAGCAGAATGGCGAACGCTCAACAGGTGTCTTTTGACTTTAAGTTCCCTATCATCCTTCCAAAACAACACTACGTTATGAAGCTTGTCGTTGATTGGTACCATCGGCAGTACAAGCACTGTAATGCAGAGACGTCAGTGAACGAAATGCGCCAAAAGTTTCACGTGTCGGAGATGAGAGTTGCATTTAAACAAGCCAGGAAGCAGTGCCAGTGGTGTAAAGTTTACAAATCTTCCCCAGCAAATCCCAGAATGGCCCAACTTCCTCGAGCTAGAATAACACCACACATTCGCCCCTTCACCTATGTCGGCGTGGACTATTTTGGGCCTATGCTGATTAGGCAAGTTCGCGGCGAAGTAAAGCGCTGGATGGCGCTTTTCACCTGCTTCACCATACGTGCAGTGCATCTCGAAGTGGTGCACAGCCTAACTATGGAGTGTTGTAAAATGGCGGTTAGACGGTTCAACGCACGGAGAGGAACCCCACTCGAGATATACAGCGACCGGGGCACAAATTTCGTTGGTGCTAGTCGCGATCTCAAAGAAGAACTTCGCCGAATCAACAACAATCTGGCTGGTACGTTCACTAACGCAGACACACAATGACGTTTCAATCCTCCCTCTACGCCACATATGGGAGGATCATGGGAGCGCAACCGACCGGACGGTTTAGAGCGCGCTGGCATCACTGTCCGTCGTGCGTAGGCCAGATGACGAGATCCTCAACACGTTACTCATCGAGGCGGAATCTATTATCAACTCGAGGTCTCTGACGTACTTGCCAATGGACTCGGAGGCGACAGAAGCTCTCACACCGAACTGTTTCATGATGTTAAGCACCAGTGGAGTGAACCAACCGGCTAGGGAGCTAGTCGACGGTAAGAATGTGGCTCACTGCAATTGGGCACTGTGTCAGCAGTTGCTGAATCAATTCTGGAGCCGCTGTATTAAGGAATACCTCCCGACGATCACCAAACGCACTAAGTGGTTTATTGACAGCAAACCAATTCAAGTTGGAGATCTGGTAGTGGTGGCGGAAGATCGGATTCGGAATGGGTGGTTGCGAGGACGAGTTCTACGAGTGTTCCCGGGACGTGACGGCCGAGTACGTAGTGCACAAGTTACGATGGACAATGGTGAAGTACTGGATAGGTCGGTAGCGAGGCTAGCGGTTCTGGGTGTTGGTGGTACAGCGGAAGTGGACTTCAGGTCATACGGGTCGCGGGATGATCCGAACGACGACCAACCAGCATCGGGGCGCGAAAGGGTTACCCGGGCGACGCGCAGCAGAAAATGAGCTATGGTTTATCAGGAGTGCCAATGCACGCAAGTTAAAGTGAGCTAAGTGTTATGCAGATTAATTATACGTACTTATACACGAACACAACAGGTTAAAATTTCTTACAGCTAGGACGTCATACAACAATTATAAAACTTATGAAAAATTGTTAACCCTAGTTAAAATCGTTGGACAATGGGCACAGAAAATTTGGACTAGAAATGCAAGATTTTTTGAATTATTATAAATTGAACTAACACCTAATGGATTAAAAATATTTACAGCTCAAAAGCAAACACGAGTTGTGCTAATCGGAGGTCCGAATTCCATAGCTGTTCCAACAGATGCATTTATAGTTAGTAGTCAATCCTGAAAATTTGCTAGAGTTCATCGATCAGCAACGAGAACCCCACTTCCTTCCCCATGATTCACCACAGTTTAGGAGTGTAATGTGCGCGCAAACCATAATTTATTCCAGTGTATCAGTAATCACCTTTTCCCTGGTCCTCTCGGACCATAAATGCACACTGGTGGTATTCACGACAGCAGAAACATCTTATTTTCCCAAGCAACAATCCAGTCTGCGCTCAGAGGCACATCTTTTATTACATATAGGTACCTACTTACCTACGGGGTCATTGGATGCGACTCGGCAATTGCATCAGACGCCAGTAACAGCGTCTGGAAACTGCCTTACCGCGCAGTACTAAATGAAGATGACCACTTTCGTTGAACTTGACCTTGAATCCCCGGAGCCACGGAGTGCGAAGCAAAGAAGCACGTCCAACAGGGAAAATTTATGATAAAATGCGCACGACGAAGCAGAAAAGGAGTGAACGGATTTATTGCTTTATTGTTATACAATCAAGTACTCTTGCGGTTGCCCGAGCGTAGCTATATAGTTTGTGGCTGCTCTGGCCGAGAGGTTTAGCAAAGGCTGGAATAATGATCAGTTGCAGACCGAAAAGGAGAAGCCAAATGGGAAAATTGTTGGTTAGAATGATCCCGGAGGGCATGTGCGCGTCTCCGGCGCACATCAAACATCGAGCAGGCAAAATATGATCGTCGCCAATCGCCAATCGGGTTCCCACCAATGGCAAGCAATTATTGCAGTTCCTTTATGCTCAATGTGCGTACGTGTAATCATGCTATCAGGTAAAACGATTTCGGAAGCAATAACAATATGTTTTATATTTATTCTTTATTTTTGTTTTATTATTTTTTTCGGCTTTTTTACAAACATTTTCTCTTTTTTGTTTGCTTTTTCTTGATAGATTGGCAGTAGTGTCTTTTGTCTGTGCTTTTGTCGATGCTTTTCATTTGAGAATCACATTTTTAATAAATATGTCGTTTCGTTCCAATAAAAAAAAATAAATAAATTACGGATAAAAGCATCTCCTTTCTCTGCACCTTCTGCAAGCTGGATGCTCTCGGTCGAAAACTTTCACGCCCAATGGAGGCGGGAACTAAACGAAACGAGCCTACCCAGCAGTCCCCAGGAGGGAGAGAAAAAAAGTTTTATCGAAAAAAAATAATTTGTCGTCGCTACAAACGAAATGATATGACTTGATAAGTTTCCGTTAAAACCATATGATTCCTTAGAAAAAGAAAGGAATTTTAATTTTACTCTCGCTGAGTGTGTATGTGAGACGTATGGCTAAAACAAAATACAGAGTCCCTAGTTAGAGTACGCTTAAGAGTAATTTTTCTAAGCTGTTTGGTTTCCCGCGAGTTCGGCTGAGGCGGAAGGGGCATCTTCGGCGGCAAGTGGAGGCGCATCCCCTTCTGGAGCGGCTGTAGAGGAACCCGGTGGTCGGAAAAAGTTCTGAACGTTTTGTACCAAACTTTGGATAGGTCCTGCGGCCTGTGCTGGCTGTTGTTCGGAGTTGCTGGACGGACGGTTGAATACTGATCCGACAGCATTCTGAACCTGCTGGATAATGTTGGGTCGTGCCGTAGTGCTACTGTCAGTAGTCTGGGCGTTTTGAGAGCTTGGGCTCAATAAGCTCTGGATGTTCTGACCAATCTGTTGGAATACGTTAGGGGCAGCTGTGGTCGCTCCAGCAGCTTCATCCTGCGCAGCGGCAGCAATTTCTCCAGTGTTCAAATTTTCAGCGGCTGCTGGAGCGGCAGTTGTTGATCCGCGGTTCAAGATTGGTCCCAGGGGACTGTTTTGGATCAAGTTGTTCACCGGTTGAATGATCTGCTGGATGAGGTTGGGACGAGCGGTTGTGGCAGCATCTTGTTTGACTTCAATGGCACGAACAACATCGGATGGCTCCTGTTCGACTTCCTGCACTGGGGCGACTTCTTCCACAACGGGGACGGATCGGACCGCGCCAACATCCATCGCAGGCTCTTGTTCGACTATTTTTTCCTCGACTATTGCTTTGATCACTGGCACAACTTCATTCTCAACGGCTGGAAGGGCTGCTTTCTCTTCGGTAATAACCACAGCAGGCTCTTCTACTGCAGCCACCGGAAGAGCTGAACGCAAAGATTCAACTGGGGCAATTACTTTCTCTTCCACGAGAATCTCCGGAACTGGAACTTTGTCATCAGCGAGCACAGTAGCGTCGGCTGCGGCTGGTGTTTCTGGAGCAGGAATTTCAGGAGCTGGAATTTCATCGTTCGCAACAGCCGGGGCGGGCGCTTCATCTGCAACTACGTCTTCAACCGCAGCTACTGGTTCTGCAACTTTTTCGGCAACCATTTCCGGCTCTTGAGCTGCAACTGCAACTGGTTCCTCAACAGCCACAACTGGAGCAGCGGATCTTAGAGATTCAACTGGAGCAACCTCTGCTTCAGCGACAACCTTCTCTTCGGCGACAACTTTCTCTTCGGCGACAACCTTCTCTTCGGTGACAACACTCCTAAGTTCTGGCTCCGGTTCAACAACGGTATTAGGTTGGGCAGCTTGGACAGCTTCAACAGCTTGTACTTCTGCGACAACTTCTGCGAGAGGCTTAACTGGTTCGGGCAGAGCGCTTCGGAGAGATTCGACATTCTGAACGGTTTCTTCTTTGGGTTCCTCAGCAACGATAGCCACTGGCTCATCCACCACAACAACTGGTTGAACGCTCTTCAGCAATTCTACAGGAGCAACTTCTGCATCCTTGACGGCGACGCTTTCTTCCAAAGCATCAGCTTTATCCATGATAACCTCAGCAACGGTCCTTACAGCAGGAGCAACAGTTTCTTCCTTAATTTCGGCGGGTTTTTCGCTTTCAACAACAGCAACCGCAGGTGTTTCCTCATCAACCACCGGAAGAGCACTTCGTAGCGCTCCTACGACCTCTGCTGGTTCGCTTTCTTGTTTCAATTCCTCCACGACTGGCACCACTGGTTCGGCAACTTCAACCACCGGTTCAGCATTGCGAGCCGATTCGATTGGTACAACTACCTTATCTTCGACAATTGGTTCGGCCACAACTTCTGCCTCCTTGACAACAACGGCTGGCTCTTCAACGGCAACCACCGGTGAAACGCTACGTAGAGATTCTACAACTTCTTGCTCGACAACGGCCACTGGTTCCTCGACGACGACAACCTTTTCGACTGCTACCGGCTCGACGACTTCGACAACGTCAACGGCAGAACGTTGATTCTCCAAAGGTACAACCGCATCATCGATGATTACCTTGGCGGGTTCTTCTTCGACAGCAACTGGGATCTCGTCCTTTTGAATTTCGGCCACCAGTTCCTCTTTAATTTGCTCCTCAATAATAGGCACTGTATCTTCTCGACCTACCCGAATGATAGACGCACTCAGAACACCGCTCAAGGCCGCGCAGGCCAATGCGCAAATTAGTAAAGCTTTCATTGCCTATGACAAAACCTCCAGCAAGGATCGTCGAAGTGCGGGTGTTGTTTTGGCACAAATAATTCACTCGATATGTTTGTTCAGTTCCTACACACTATCAGTCAGTTAATTTTGTCACTTCACTTTCGATCGTGCGCCACCGGTCCCTGTTGTGCCCTTACTCCTTGTTCGTCCTCGTTGGTGATAGACGACGATCTGCACTTTGCCAATTAATGTCTCCGACTGAATGTAAAATGAGAAAGAAGCTCGATTTTATATCACCGTTGGTCGTAAGCCGATGACCCGTTATATTTTTTTCTTTCTTTCCTTCTTTTCGCTTTCCTTTCCCACTAGTGGCGAAGTTCTGTGCAATCAGCAAGTTCCACAGTGGCTCGCGCAGGTAAGAAGATTCCAAATCACGGCCCTCGTCGCCACCACGGAGCGGGAGAGACCGACTGGGAAGAAAGAGAGAGAGAGTGCGTGTGTATGCTACCGCCACTGCCGGAGGAAGATGGCAGGAAGAATGTTGGATGAAGTTTTGCTCTTCCGTACCCTCAGTGGACTGGACTGAAGCCATCGTCACCTACCGCGCCCTTCTTGGCAGTCCGCAACGACGATGGGCAATGAAACTGACTTGGATGCCAAGCTCATAAACCAATTCTTCCTTTTCTCCGCAGATCGCTGGGAATGGAAGGCGGAGCGGTGCTCATGTGATTCCTTCGGTAAGATTTGCCAGTGGGCTCACTTATTTACTTTGTTGTTTTATTTTTCTCCTCTTCCTCCTGGGCACCGATAGAAATCATCATCACAAAAATATTGATCTTAAGACGTGATCATATTAGAATATTTTTCTCCGTGCTCTCTCAGAATACATATCCGACATGAGCTGAAAATAGGTGGCAATTTTATTTTCTAACTTCTTGTTTGTTATCCTCCCCTCCCTCCCCAATAGGCTCCACTATAGTCCAAGCATCACCTCGTTGCTCTTCGTATGGAAGCACTAATTAGTCTTGAGAAGTTTATTTTTTGCAACCTGCTCTTCTTGTATGCGAAACATGTGAATTTTAAATGTACAAGCGAAAACTGCGAAGGAAAAAAAAATTACAATCCTACCTGTACCTCAACAGAACATGTTCCGGCTTGCCGGGTTGCGCTGAAAGGAAAGAAGTGTTGATCATGCCGGTCACGAGTGAAATCAGCGAAAATTAGCAACGCAAAGAGGGCAGGATTTCGTTTCTCGATGAAGGGAGAGAGAAAGAGGTGCAGGGATGATTTGGATTTCCGATTGCGGATCGGCGCTCGGCCGGTCGCCGTTCGATTTACTTGTGGTAACTAAAATAAAAGTGAAAATTTTGGAAATTTACGCCTGCGTGAAATGGACCAGTTAGTGGCACTGTACATGCATACCTACAGCTACATCTGAGCTATGTGTGAGAAAAAAAAACATTGTAAGAAGCAGCCGCCCGCCGGGAGACAGCGATGACGCACGTGCGTTTTTGGCGACGAACCCGTTTTGGACTCGTGCGCGGACAGTGATCGATGGCACTTGACGGATTTTGTATTCATCGTTTGGCAAATTTCGTTATTTATTCGACATAGCGTAGCAAATAGAGTAGATCGATGTTGATGATGGAAACATCTGTCGAATATCCTAATATGGTCATGGCTAATCATGGTATGGTATCGTTTCATAGAATATTTGCCACTTGTCTGTTTGTAAATTTCTGTGCAATACCAATACCGATCAGAAAAAAACTTATCAAAACCGTATCAAAATGATTTCTCATACTTATATTTGTATCAAATAATCGTACAATTTAGATATATGACACTAGCAACGAATTAAGATTAAATAAAAATTATAGGGGAAAGTGGGGCCACTGGCCAATTCGGACCCCCAGCTGTTTTTCAGCTATGGTAATATGAAAAGCGTATATATCATTTTCATGGCTGTCATGTAGCTCTGTTCTGTCTCACAAAATATTGCGATTCTCAGTTTTCGTGTGCGTGTGCTAGGAGCGAATGTTGCTTCGGAGTGCTTTTTTTGAAAAATGTGAGCCGAAAAACAAGATTTTTGTTGGCAACAACAATTAATGAAATTAAGTGCATTATTGTGATTTTGGATCAGCCAGATAATATGTTTTATTTATATTCTGTTTTGGGCGAGACTATCAACTACTACTTAGGCCAAAATAGGTATTCATTTCTAGTCTACTTTCTACTTCTGCCGCAGTCAGACGTACAATCGAGCCAAGTGAACAACAGGCCTCTCGATCTAGTGTGCATTGTCTCGAGAACAAAGCATCGGATTTTTCTTGTCATCATGAGTAAAGTTGACGAAAAAGCTCTACTCCGACCCAACGCTGCGGTCGTTGACCTTAAATTTTGTTCAAAGCGACCGAGTTTTAGTGAAGTGGAATACATTCTGAAGGTAAAAATGCAACTTAGGCTTGCGAAAGTCTTGTACCTTCAGTATCATCATCTTCGCAATGCAGTGATAATATCATTCAACACGTTAGCACAAACCAAGCGTTTCATTTTGAACAACAACTTAAAGCACTTGGTTGAAAGTGACAACGTTGGAATTAAGATTCCAGTATATATTGAGAATGATTATATGGATGTAAGGTTAAAGGAACTATCACCTCGTACCCCTCCTGAGCCAATTGCAAAATGCATGTCGCAATACGGAGAAGTAGAATCCGTTACATCTGATACTTGGAGGGACTTCTTCCCGGATACTCCTTTGGGGACTCACGGATATATCGATTAATACGCGGAGACGTCTGATTAGATTGATCGTCAATTTAATTCTAAATGCTATTCTATGTACAAAGCCTGATCGGCACTAGAGTATATGGCAACGAGTGAGTGAGATACAATATCGAGTGTGTGTGATCGGATGATACCGTAGGTACAATCAGATGATCGAGTGTGTGATTGGTGTGTGGGTACGATTAGGTGATAACGTATGGAATTGGAGTGTGTATTGATTAGGGTAAGTTATGTGTTGTTGCCACAATACTTCCCCCTTAATTTGTCCAATAACGGCGAGGAATCCGAACTTGTCGTCCATATCTGGTTTTATATAGTTCCGGTTCAGGCTCGGTTGGAGGTGTTGACGGTTCAGCAGCCTGGATAAAAGCTGCCTTCAGTCGATCGATAGAGATGGGAGACGGTTTGCCATTGATGTCAACGACGTAGACTTTTTTCTTCCTGCGGAGTACACGATATGGGCCGTCGAAAGGTGGTGATAGTGGCGGTTTGATGGCACCAACCCTCACAAACACGTGACTACATGTGGCCATCTCCTTCTGAACGAATGGTGTCTGCTTTGAATGGTTGCTTGTTTGTGTGGGTCGGAGTTTCGCCATCGTTCGTTTTAGGTCGGCGACAAACTCTGGTGTAGGTTTAAGACTATTGCTGCTCTCAGTAAAGAACTCTCCAGGCAGGCGAAGTGTAGTGCCGTAGGTTAGCTAGGCAGTAGATGCCTGAAGATCCTCTTTGAGCGACGTTCTCATGCCCAGTAGCACGACCGGCAACGATTCTGTCCACCGTGGGTTCTGGTGGCACATTATTGCTGCTTTTAGTTGTCTGTGAGTTCGCTCGATTTGTCCGTTGGCCTGAGGATGGTATGGCGTGGTGCGGAAATGAGTGATGCCGAGTGTCCTGGTCAGTTGACTGGAAAGTTCGGATTCAAACTGCCTCCCCAAATCGGTTGTTACGTTAGTGGGAACTCCGAATCGGGCGATCCATCCATCCATGAAAGCTCGGGCCACAGTAGCTGCCATCATGTTCGGGATTGGGATAACTTCTGGCCAACGAGTAAATTTATCGATTAATGTTAAGCAATAAGCGTTACCTTCTGACGGTGCTAGTGGGCCGATGAGGTCCATGTGGATGTGTGCAAATCGTTCGTCAGGAGTGGCGATGTGCAACGATTGCGATCTGTTGTGTCGATGAACCTTAGACTTTTGACACGGGATACAACGGGAGACGAAATTCTTGCAGTCTCGTCGCATCGAAGGCCAGACGTAGCGGTCAGCGATAAGTCGGGTGGTTGCATGTACTCCAGGGTGTGAAGCGCTGTGTAGCTTAGAGATGATCAGTTTCCGAAAATTCTCCGGGACAAACGGTCGAATGGCGTCTGTAGAGATGTCGCAATAGATAGGTACAGATGACAGTGGGGATGGTAGTGCTTTCAGCTTCAGTGTTGTGTTGGCTGGCGGGTTCAATAAAAATGTGTTGAGTTCGGGATCGGTTTTTTGTTGGTTTGCCAAGGCGTCGAAATCAATAGCATCATTTGTTTGTGTGATAGCTTCGATTCGACTCAGCATATCGGCGACAGCGTTTTCTTCACCTGGCACATGTCGAATGTCCGTTGTGTATTCACTGATGAAGCTGAGATGTCTTTGTTGCATCGGACTTGCTCTTTCAGGCCTTTGCTGGAAAGCAGTGGTGAGGGGCTTGTGGTCCGTATACACGCAGAATTCCCGAGCGGTCAAAGTGTCCTTGAAATATCGTACAGCTTCGTATATGGCGAATAACTCACGATCATACGTGCTGGCTTTTCTCTTGCTGTCGCTTAGCTTGCGAGAAAAGTAGGCTAAAGGATGACAGCCTTGCTCGGTGATCTGGTGCAGCACCGCTCCAATTGCGGTACCCGATGCATCGACTTCCAGGGCTAATTTTGCGTCAGCTGATGGGTGGGCGAGAAGGGCTACGTTGGCAAGATCACGTTTGCATTTTTCGAAAGCTGCGTTGTTTTCGTCGGTCCACTGCAGAACTGTCTGATCAGTGGAGTATTCGTTGAGTTTCGGCGGCTCGTGGAATGAAACGACGGTAGAAATTAATTGTTCCCAAGAAACGTTTGGCCTGTTTGGCCACAACTGGCCGGGGGAACTCAAGGATTGCTGCAACCTTGCTCGGTTTTGGTTTGATTCCATCTTTATTGATATGATGGCCAAGAAATTCGACCTCAGGTTTTCCTATCTGGCACTTACAGGCGTTAATGGTGAGTCCGTTCTCCCGCAACCGGCTGAACACTATGCGCAAATGCTGCTTATGCTGTTCGATGTTCTCGGAGGCAACACACAGATCATCCACGTAGGGAAAGATAAAATCGAGGTCGCCCAAAATATCATGAAGGTGTCGCTGTAGCGTTTGACCTGCATTCCGGAGTCCAAAAGTCGTGAATTTAAATTCGAACATTCCGAAGGGTGTCGTTATGGCTGTCTTCGGGATGTCTTCAGGAGCCACAGGGATTTGATGATATGCCCTCTGAAGATCGATACAGGAAAATATTTTCTTACCATGCAAGATGTTTGAGAAATCCTGTATGTGCGGTACTGGATACCGGTCAGGCACGGTGATCGCATTCAATCCTCGATAATCACCGCAGGGGCGCCAAGTTCCGTCGGGTTTTTAACCATGTGTAACGGACTGGCCCAACAGCTCTTCGAGGGCTGGCAGATGCCTTGTTCCATGAGGAATCTGAATTCCGCTTTAGCTTCATTCAGCTTGTCGATTGGCAATCTTCGTGGACGACAGAAGACGGGTTGACCGTTGGTGAGGATTTGATGCACTGTTTTTGCCTTGGTTGGTCTTTGGTTCATGTTGAGAACAGTGATGTCCTGAAATTCCTTTAAAATATCGGCGAAAGGCGAGTTCACGTCGTAGAGTGTGATCATTGGTTCCGAGACGGCGTTAATGTTGTTGATTTCCAAATTGGTTCGGTTATCGATGAGTTTGCTGTGTCGCAGGTCCACTAGAAGGTCGTGATGCTTCAAAAAATCAGCACCGATGATTGGAGATTTGACATCGGCAATGGTGAAAACCCAAGTGAATGGTCGGCGAAGTCCAATGTCGATGTTCAGGCGCTTGGTGCCGTATGTGTTGATGGGGGTTCCATTAGCAGCGAAAAGCTGGTTGGTCATTACTGGATTCAGCTGTTCACGTGTTGTCGGAGGAATAACAGAAATGTCAGCACCAGTATCAATCAAAAAGTGTTGGTGTGTTGTCTGATCTCGCACGTGGATCCGCCAGATGTGAGGTTTGTTCAGGTCGATGCTGGTAATTTTTGATGGTTCATCAGGGGCGATGGGAGTTTGAGTGCAGGTGGGCTGCATATAATTTAGTTTTTTTCACGACGGGTGTATGTTTCGATGCTACCATCGTAGAAAATACACGGGATGTTAGGGTTGTCCCCTTTTTGCTTTTCTCACTTACTTGCTTGTGCGCCATGCCGGTAGTGGAACCAGCAAATCCACCGACGACGATTTCTTGGTTCACTCGGTGTGGGCGGTCGTCGTCCTGCCGAACGGTTTCCAGATTGGGCACGTGATCGCCCTCTGTTGCGATAATCTCCAGAAAGGGCTTCTTCCAGGCGTCTTGTAAGGGCATCGATGCGATTTTCGAGGCTAGAGATCGTTGGCTCGCCTTTCGAACGGATAGCGGCAACTTCATTTTTGGGTGCCTCCATTATCTTATCGGCTATTTTTGCTTGGTCATCAAGTGACGCTGATGGAATCGCTGTGACGATTGAGCGCGTGGTGGTGGGCAAGGCGCGCAACCAAAGGTTAGAGAGGACGGTATCGGTGCATCCTGAACCTCCCAGGCGACGCATCTCGGACAGCAAGATACTTGGTTTCTGGTCACCAAGTGTCATCCCGGAAAGCAAACTGGTTAATCTTTGCATTTCTGATGGGCGAAAATGAGCAACAATGGCGGCTTTCAGTGTCTCATAGCGGTCGTTCTCTGCCATGAGGTTGCAAATTGCAATGGTGGAATGCACAAACTTGGCACGTGAGCCGAGTGCCACGATCATGGCATTAAATTTGTTTTTATCCTGCCTGATCTGGTTGACACTGAAGGCTGCTTCAAGGCAAATAAACCACGTATCAATATCTTCCGCATCGAACGGAGGGTAATTGATTTTAGCAATCATGGTGGCGGTCTCATCGCGTAGTTCATTCTTCACTTGTGTACCTGAGCCACCATCTTCATTTTTGCCGGCGTCCATCACTGCACTTTCGTGGTTTTCAGGTGGTCTGAATAATTAAATGATAACGAATTCGTACGCGTTGTACTTATACGGTTCGCGAGCGCGATTTTACTAGACGTTTTCAAACGAACGTCGGGGTCACCAGTTTTGTAGTGAGGATGCGGGTTGAAAGGCATGTACCCTCCTACTTGACAATAGCTCTCGGAACTGCAATTATGCAAACTACGCTATGCACCCAGGAGAAACAAACTCTTACGTGCAAGTATTGTAATCAGACAGCTCATCATGGACAACCGAGGACTATTTGTATATTGTATACTGTGTTAATTAGTATCGACCCGAAATTTCATCGCCGCAAATGGCCGCGCTTCATGAAACACCGCGCCTAGACGATCTGTCATAATATAGCAAATTGCACAATGGAAGGCCAAATGAGAACACAAATTGTTCAAAAATTAGATGCAGTCTTGTCGATGTACGGCTGCTCCAACTGGTGTGGATGGGCACCTTGCACAGCTAGCCACTTCCACTCTGCACAGTGTTTTAAAACGTCGTTTTCGTGCTCAAAATTAATAGCGTCTAAACCCTTTAACTTTAGAAGTATAGATTGTTCGGAGAAGTTGTTGCCCTTATGATTGCGCATCTCCAGAAGTATATCGTTTAGTTAATTCACCTAAAAGTAATATAATGGAACGTTATTTCGGAGCTTAAGCCAGATGTCGGTGTGGCGAATCCCGGGGAGCTGCCGGAATTCGATATACTGATATGATTCGCCTCGAATTGTGTCCCGAATCATCTCACCTTCGTCGATCTCGCAGTCTCCAGTCTCGACCAATCGCCCTGATCTTAGCGGAGCAGATCAGCATTTCTCTAGGTCAAACGCCATGCTGATTTCCCCACTAATTCTTTCGGCTAGTTTCATGACTACACCCAGTCGTTCTGTCGAGTCAGCATAGATCTTGATGTCGTCCACGTAGAAAGTACGGGACGTCTCTTCCGGTGAGCTTTCTCTATACCTTATCTGATAGTCAATGAGGTGTCCTACTGTGCGGGATAAAATAATCGTCTTGGAAGGTCCCCCTCATGATGCGAAGCATTCTAGACCGCAACACGTCTTTTCCACTTCTGAGCTGAGCAGTTTTGTCGTTCCTCTCTCCATCACCTGCCGTAGAAACCTTAGACTACAGGATCAGCTTTATACATCTTTAATACCTTAATGAGGAGCGAGTGCGATATGGAGTTGTATGTCTTCTTGTAATCGGTATACTAATGTTCCGTTGGTTACACACTACTTCTCCAACTACATCGCAGACCTCTTCTCCATTCTCGATTGGCTAAATTTTCTGGACCCCGAAGATGTTGATACGGCAGTTCAAACATTTTCCAAAGTGTTGGGTTATGTTATTGACAGACACGTCCCGAAATTCATCATCAACAAATTGGCCATCCTTGGCAAACGAGCACGATGCGACGGCTGAAGTCCATTAAGAGAGCTGCTCTGCGGAGGTTGACCAAGTATCGCACAATTCCACTTAGAAACTTTTACGTCAGTCTCAACCATGCTTATAAACGAGCTAGCCAGGATTGTTTCTTTCGATATCAGCAAAACATTCAGCGTAATCTCAAATTGCACCCAAAACGTTTCTGGAAATATGTGAGTGAGCAGCGCAATGAATCCGGACTGCCGTCGTCTATGACTTTCAACGGCCGCACAGCTATCACATCCCAAGATATGTGCAGAATTTTTTCGGAGAAATTCGCGAATGTGTTCACATATGAGGCCTTAACAGTTGATCAAATTGAACTCGCTGTTAGTCAAGTTCCGGTTGTAAGCTAAACTCTAAGAGCTGGTGATGTCAATGAAACGATGATTACCAGAGCTTGTTCTCGGTTAAAATCGTCTTTCAATCCGGGACCTGGGACTTTAAAAATGGCACATCGACGTTTTAGCACTTCCCCTTCTTCGCATCTTTAGAGCATCTATTGCCATTAGGCAATCCATGAGGCATTTCTGATCAGATGCTTATTTCTTCTGACGTAACTCGGGTGGGTGCGATATCTGACAAAATCGCCGATTTGATCCAACATCAAACGTATCGGGCTAACGAAGTATGGTCGTCGGACGGGTTTTTCTGTTCGCTGGAGCAAACTTGTTGACAAGACCACTCGCTGAATTGTCAATCAAACGTCGTGGTGGATTGCCTAATTGGCATCTTTCCATCCTGCTGGAAGTCCGCGAACATGTTCCCAGTCCATAAAAAGGGTAATAAGCCAGACGTCAATAATTACCAGGGAATTACTTCATTGAGTGCTGTCTCGAAGTTGTTCGAGAGTTGGTGATTATGGAACCTCTTCAGGTTCACTGCAAGCAGTACCTAAGTGACGATCAACATGGCTTCATGTCTGGCCGTTCGACAACGACTAACCTGCTTTGCCTAACATCATACATAACAAAGAGTATGGAACGTCGCGCTCAAACCGATGTTATCTATACAGACCTTTCTGCCGCTTTTGACAAAGTGAACTATGAAATAACAATCGCTAAAATGGAGTGATTTGAAATTAACGGTAGTCTGTTGCAGTAGTTTCGATCCTACCTTTCAGGTCGAGAAATAGTGGTTGTCATTGGAGATTGTCAGGCATCCACATTTATTTCTACGTCAGGAGTACCCCAGGGAAGTCACTTGGGACCGCTGATGTTTCTGCTTTACTTCAAAGACGTTCATCTAGTTCTGAAGATTCCACGCCTGTCCTTCGCAGACGATCTCAAGATGTTTGTTCTCTTCAGCTCTACTGAAGATTGCAGATTACTCCAACCACAGTATGAAACCTTCGCTGACTGGTGTAACACGAACCGTATGTGTGTAAATCCAAAAAAGTGCTAGGTGACATCGTTCTCACGAACAAAAGACCTGGTTTGTTTTAACTACTGTGTACCTGATACTGAAATTGAACGCGCTAGTCAGGTGAAGGATCTAGGAGTGTCTAGGAGACTCGCCACTTGCGTTTAAACAGCACGTCTCCTATACAGTTAGCAAAGCATATCGAATGCTGGGATGCATCTTCAGGATAGCGAAAAATTTTACTGACATGTATTGTCTCAAAGCGCTGTACTGCTCTTTGTCGTGGTCAATCCTGAAGTACTGCTGCGAAGTTTGGAGCCCAAACTATAACAACGGTATTGAGAGAATTGATTCCGTGCAACGACGATTTTTACGTTTTGCGCTACGTAGTTTGCCGTAGAGAGATCCCGTCCGTCGGCCTAGTTACGAAAGCCGGTGCCAGCTGATTAGTTTGGAACCCCTGCTTGTTCGATGGAATACAGCAAGGGCTTTGTTTGATGCTGATACTTTGTGAGGTCATCTGGATTGCTCAGCCACCTTGGAATAAATTAACATAAATGTTGCACCTCGAACAACGCGTAACAACCTCATGCTCCGATTGCCATTTCGACGCACTAATTATGCACGGGCCATTACGGGCCTACAAAGGATCGTCAACCGAGTCGCATCAGCATTCGACTTTATTTTGCCTCGCCCAACGCCAATGATTTTACCTAGCCATCAACGAACCCGTTAATTTCGGCTGATTCCTTCATTGTTGATTTTTTCACTGTATTGTTATTATTTTTATCAAAGTTTGTAACGATTTGACTGTTAGCAATAAGTTTAGTATAAAGACATCATTGTGGCTTTGAATTGCCTGTTGGTGTATATATGATAAATACAAATACAAATACAAACAATGATTGCATGGAGGATAACTTGATCTTTTCAGTCTTGTGTATTTTTTTTCTTCCCTTCTGCTCCTCTGGTCCTTCTGGTGCTATTCTTCTCAAAGTGGGCTGTATGTAGTGATGAAGGTGCTCATGATCTTGTGCAGACTTGTTAGACAGGTAATTGGTATGTCCTTAGGGATGAGAATTGTGGTACCACGGGTGATGAACGGCGATAAACGGGATTCGCGTAACGCCCAATTTCTAAGATACTGTGTACCCTCGCATACATCATTGGTTTCGACGGAGACAGCTGACATCTCGTCGATTTCTTCGCCTGGTCATTTCTCCACGCGCCTAAGCCACTGTTGTCCTTCGTGATATTGTACGGGGACCTCCCAAATACTGATTCAAAGCTATAACATCGCTGATATCCGGTAGACCTTCGCTGAAATTGGGCTTCTTGTGGCTGATTTGGTCATAGAAGTGTAACGCCTTAGCCGTTTCGATAAAACACTCCATTACTGAATTAGTGTGTTGTGTTTTTTCGTCAGCTGGCGAGCTCCCGGCATGCGAAGCTCAGTATGTGAAATGATAGCGGCAGAGTTGTTCGAGATCCGACTCTCCAATCTCCGCTACCTTGTAGGTAGTTACTTTTCCCGGTAATATTGAAACGGGTTGCCTCTAGGTGTAAGTCGGTATCGTAAACATCTTACGGTTGCCACTGTAGTAAGTTCTGCACAAATTCCAGGTGAATTGGGAGCACGTTACCATTCATGACCTGAAGTTCACAGGTCAACTTAAAAGAATTCTTCAGCTTCGGGATCCTGGGGCGTGACATTGGATCCGTGTCGCGACATTGCGCAATTGCTTCATCCACATTAAACATCAAATCGTCTTGAGTACTGTGGTCTAAATATTAAAAATAATTTTTATTCCAGTCCCTTGCTTTAAATGTACGTTAAGTTTAATAAAAAAAATTGCCCCCTCACGCAAAACAGGATTGCTACGGCTCTGTCCTCGTAACTTATTTGCCGTGTCTTTAAGGCACCGTCTGGAGGGACCGTTTGGTGTTGCAGGTAAATCAATCGACTTTTTTTTTTAAATTGTTAGTTATCCGCAAGAAAATCTAACAAAATAATGAGAAAAACAAAATACGCAAGATATGGTGGGTATGCCTAGATATGCATTTTCTCTTGAATCGATGGGACTATTTCTATGGACGTTGCAACAACGAGAACTGAATCGTAGACTCTTCGAATACACTGATTTTAATAGTCAAGAAAATTGTCCAAAACCTTAATGTGGCAGATTCCTTCAAGTTTAGTTTTGGGTGGTTCAACTATTTTAAGAATTAGTATATGCTACATAAGGTGAAGCTGTGTGGGGAAAAATTATCATCTGATGCCATACCGTTTTACTCAATGCGTTGAACAAAGATGGCAGACGCTGCTCTAACCAACAGCTTCAAATGGGTAGTGTGATTATAGAAGCATGGCAAAAATAGGCTCATTACCCTACTATGATTTATTCTTTTGATTAACTTGACCTTTTTATTACTTTTTGTTTATAGAAATACATCTGCCATACGCGAGCGGTGGGTGGCAATTCTAGTTTACACTGGTATAATGATGTAGCTATTCAAACAGGGTTGCTATGGTTATTAATAAAATCCACTTGTTTTGAAGTCATACTGCTGCTTTTGTTAATAACTTTTCTCAACGAATTTTCATAAACTTGCAATGTTCCACGAATGTGTTCAGTAGAAGAATACCTTTAGAAATATATAGTGTTTTCATGAATTGATTGATGAGGTGATTTTTTAAGACCTTATTTTCAATTCAACCTGATTATCCATATTAAATTCCATATAAACTTTGAAATTTTTGGAGGGTCTGTAGACACAACCAATCGGTACCAAAATTTGCACAATTACTAAGGACCATGAAAGGAATCAGAAAAGCCTGGTGGAGGTAAAAGTCAAAAATTGAACCAGTTTTATATATATATATATATATATATATATATATATATATATATATATATATATATATATATATATATATATATATATATATATATATATATATATATATATATATATATATATATATATATATATATATATATATATATATATATATATATATATATATATATATATATATATATAGGCAGAGAGAAGGTGCCAGCAACTCGGCGCAACCAGGGCAGGGGAGCGTAAAACCCTGGACGCTGGTCACAAAGAAGAAGCCGACACCGACACCGGATGCATCGCGGCCCGCAAAGAAGGCCAAGGATAGAGGCGAGGCCTTGTGGTTAAAGACCGACAAGGCCAAATACGCACACGTCTTAAAGTCGATGAGGGCGGCCGAAAGCCTCTCTCTCGGCCCTCGCGCAAGACGTGCGCAGCGTGAGACGCACCAATACAGGAGAAATACTTTTGGTGCTGCAGCGAGGCGCACAATCCAGTGCTGTCCATAAGGCCTTGGCCCAAGAGGTCCTGGGTGAAGGCGCCCAGGTGAGGTCGTTAGGGGCGGAAATGACTCTCCAGTGTAAGCAACTGGACGAGTTCACGACCGCAGATGATGTCGTCGCTGCCGTCAAGGAGCAATGCGACGTGACAATCGAGCGGGCCTCTGTGCGATTGAGAGTGGGACCCTCCGGCACCCAAGGCGGATGCCAAAAAAGGTAACCGAGAAAGGTAAACTGAAGATCAGCTGGTCGGTATGCCCAATTAGCATACCCCAGCCGCCTTCAGTGGATAGGTGCTATCGGTGCCTTGAGTCCGGCCATAAACCTTACGAGTGTACGGGCATAGTCAGGAGCAAACTATGTCGTCGCTGCGGCGAGGAGGGGCATAAAGAGCGGGGCTGCACTAAGGCGCATAAATTCCTTATCTGCACCGCTAAGAAGCAAGCATGCTATGGGCCTTCGTGTCACTTCGGTGAGGCAAATAAGAAGAAGCCGTGAACGTCACACAGCTAAATCTTAACCATTGTGCAGCAGCCCAACAGCTGTTGTGCCAGTCGGTCTCGGAGTCGAGGACAGATGTCGCCCTCCTATCAGACCCGTACAACATCCCTGCCGGCAATGGCAATTGGGTGTCGGACGGGCCTGGGATGGTAGCAATCTGTACAACGGGACGGTTCCCGGTTCAAGAGGTAATACAGTCCTCCGCCGAGGGTGTTGCGATTGCCAAGATCAATGGTGTGTTCTATTGTAGCTGCTACGCTCCACCAAGGTGGCCCATAGAACAGTTCAACCAGATGATCGACAGGCTCTCGTCAGACCTAGTGGGCCGGAAACCGGTAGTCATAGCGGGACACTTTAACGCTTGGGAAGTAGAGTGGGGCAGCCGCTGTACAAATAGCAGGGGCCAAGCGCTAATGGAGGCGCTTGCGAAACTCGACGCTGTGTTAGCTAATAATAGCGGAGCACATTCCGTAGAAACGGGGTGGAGGCATGGATTGATGTAACATTGGCCAGCCCGAGTCTGGTTCCAGGCATGGAATTGAGGGTAGACGAAGGCTACACCCATAGCGATCATTTAGCAATCCGCTTTAGGATCAACTATGGTGTGCACCAACAGTCTAAGCGGGGATGCACTGGTAGCACGCGCGTGCGACGCCACTATGCCGAGAAAAACCCTGACAAGAAACGGCAGATGCCCGGTATACTGGTGGAGTGCCGATATTGCAGCTCTACGATCAGCCTGACTCAGAGCTAAACGTAGGATTCAAAGAGCCTGCACCGAGGTTGAAAGAGAGAACCGCCGTGAAGTGTTTCGAGCTGCGAAATTGGTCCTTAACAAGGCCATTAAAAGCAGCAAGAGTGCGTGTTTCGACAACCTGTGTGAGAGTGCGTGAGGTGACTCCTACAGAATCGTGATGGCCAAGACCAAAGGGGGCTCTTCACCCCCAGAACGATATCCGGAACCGGTTGGTGACGATTATCGAAGTACTCTTCCCGTATCGAGCCACAAGCCCCTGGCCACCTGCACTACGAGACAGTGCGGGCATGGCCGAAATGGTGGCTCCAGTGACGAATGAAGAACTACTCGCAGTGGCTAAATCCCTAGCAATGAACAAAGCTCCAGGGCCGGATGGAGTTCCAAACAACGCTCAACGATCATAGCGAACCTGAACATGTTCAGACTAGCTATGCAGAGATGCCTTGACGAGTGCCGTTTCCCCGATAGATGTAAAAGGCAGAAATTGATGTTGTTGCCGAAGCTCGGGAAGCCGCCAGGCGACCCATCGGCGTACAGACCAATCTGTCTGATCGACACGACTGGCAAATTGCTTGAGAGGATCACTATGCTATATTTCACCCTAAGGAGGAAAATTTGGTAAAAACCAAAATTTCTCACTAGGGTGAAAATTTGTTGGTAAAAACCAGTCTTTGTACAGGAGGGCACAAATCCGTCAAGCCGGCGCTAATCTATTCCGACAATACGTTAGTGTCGGTTTCTGAAGAGGCGAAGCCGAAACGCAACATAGTTTGAGAGGATCATCCTCAACAGGCTAACCCCGTACGCAGAAGGTACAGACGGCCTGTCAAGCAACCAGTTTGGCTTTCGGAAGGGTAGGTCCACAGTGGACGCTCTCAACTCAGTGATAAAGACTGCCGAGATAGCGATCCAACAAAAAAGGCGAGGCATTCGATACTGTGCGTTAGTGACACTTGACGTGAAGAACGCATTCAACAGCGCAAGCTGGGATGCCATCGCGCTCTCGTTACACCGGCTTAGTCTACCGGTGGGTCTGTACCGGATCCTGGAAAGTTACTTCCAGAACCGCGTACTGCTATACGAGACCGAAGCCGGTCAGAAAATGGTTCCTATTACCACCGGGGTCCGCAGGGCTCGATCCTAGGTGCTATGGAACCTCGTGTATGACGGGGTTCTGAGACTGAAGTTCCCTCCTGGGGTCAAGATTGTCGGCTTTGCCTTTGGCTTTGAACTAACCGCAGAACACGCGATCAACACGGTGGACGAATGGATGAGCGCGAGAGGCCTGGAGCTCGCTCATCATAAGACGGAGGTAGTTATCGTCAACAACCGCAAGTCGGCACAACATGCAGTTATCCATGTGGGAGAAGTCGTGATCACCTCACAGCGGAGTCTGAAATCTCTCGGAGTCATTATAGACGACAAGCTGACCTTCGGCAGCCACGTTGACTATGCATGCAAGAGAGCGTCGACTGCTGTTGCGGCACTATCGAGGATGATTTCCAACAGCTCAAAGGTGTGCGCCAGTAGACGTAGGTTACTGGCAGGCGTTGCCGTATCTATCCTTAGGTACGGTGGCCCGTCATGGTCAAGAGCACTGAGGGTAACCAGTTACCTACAGAAACTGAAGAGCACCTACCGCGTGATGTGCCTCAGAGTGATATCTGCCTACCGCACGGTATCACACGATGCATCCTGCGTGATAGCGAGCATGATGCCAGTCGGGCTGGTCATTCGGGAAGATGAGGAGTGCTTCGAGATACGTGGAAATAGAGGAGCCCGCGAGCACACCAGGGTGACCTCGGTCGCCAGATGGCAGCGTGAGTGGGATAACTCCTCGAAAGGTAGGTGGACCCACCGGCTGATACCTAACATATCGAGCTGGGTGAGCAGACCCCATGGGGAAGTTCACTTCCACCTGACACAATTCCTGTCAGGCCATGACTGCTTCCGACAGTACCTCCACAGGTTCGGGCACGCGGAGGTCCCAGCCTGCCCTGACTGCCCAGGTGTAGACGAAACTGCCGAACACATACTGTTCGTATGTCCTCATTTCGACGTCGAAAGAAGAGCAATGCTTGACGTCTGTGGCTGGGACACAACCCCTGATACCCTTATTCAGCGGATGTGTCAATTGGTGGAGAAGTGGAACGCAGTCTCGGCTGCAACCACCCAGGTGAGCACACAAGTCAGCCTCGCAAGGAACGAAAAACGTGAGCACAAAAGTCAGCTGTGGAGTGTTAGAGAGTGAATCAAGGTGCGACAGAGAGAGAGCACCCAAGTAAGCCTCATACAGGACGTATGAACGCGTGAGCGAGAGTGAATGAGTACATTAAGTACAGCCATCCTCCCAGAAGTAATACCGAGAGGTAGTCCCTGGGGGAACGATGGCGGAGCCCAATGGAGTTTAGTGGGTATTAATTGCAGCGTCACCATTCGAGCCCGACACACCCCCAGTAAACCTCGTGTGGTAGCTTGGCATCAACTAATAGCACGTGTACTGGGCTAGTACGTAAATGTATTCTCCATTGTAAAAAAAGCACGCACATACAATACAGTAACGCCAATGACTGCTGCCGAATTTCATTCGGTTCTGACTCTTGGTTCCGGAGTTACAGGTTGGTTAGTAAGGTTACACTGGAATTTCCCATATAAATCGGAACAATCGTAACACCGCGGAGGCTAAAAACTATTGAAATGGCCACCAAATTACTTAGATTCGCAAGTCTATATCACTGATTGCCAATCAAACATTCTTTGGATATATTGTCCACTATCGACAATTCCGGAAGTCCCGTATTCCAGGCATATTCCACAATTTACGTCACATCGGTTCTTCGGTGATGACTGCACCGATGTTCTCAAACTAAGTCTCAAAAGAAAGGCAACATTTGCGGTTAAGTGTTGCGTCACCACTCAGACCCCCCACCTTTGCCGTCACACCTCCCTCCTGTATCACTCCTCTCCCTTTGGATCACTTTCACATTCGAATTTCCTTAATCTACCCAGTATACCGAAATAAGATGAAGGATTTCCGACGCATCCTCCACTCCCACTCTACTAAACTCCCACCCTCTCCACTTCCAAACCCATTCCACCAACATTTCAAAATATACGTTAACATATAAACACTTAAGCCCTTCGCGATCATCCACGCACACTTATGCTCGCGATCTCTCAAACACCCCGGTGCACAGAGGACTAACTAGAACAAATTCTTGGCCAAAAACCAATTTTTTTTTTAGATTTTTTTGTTTCGTTATATTTTTTTACATACCTAAGAACCTACTGTATAATGTGGCAAAATTAGGAGTATATCAAAAATTGTTAAAGAATTTTGTATGCTCAATGGTGATATTTTAAGGGATATTTTAATCGTTTTCGTTATATATTCAGGAAAATCGCTTTCTAGTGATGATGACTGTATTAAATAAGACAATATTATTACAAACGTAGTTCAACACAACCGTTTGTTTAACTTCAGCTTAAAACTAACTAAAAAGTAGACTTGCTGTGTATTGCACCAACTTTAAAAAATACCTTTTTTAAACGTTCTATTCCAAATTTGAATGATAAAAAAGTTACATTATACGGCTAGATCCGGCAAAGTTGCTGAAGCAGTATTACAAAACAAGATTTCAGATATACAAAAAATATTCGAACTCTTCCGATCTTGTCCGATCCACCAATCCCAAGCGATTTGAAAATATTGAAATTTTCACTAATTTGAGGTACACCGAAATGCTGTAGGGCTCAATACTATGTTTGCCAAAATGTATCTCTATTGAAATATGCACAGACGCTCCTTTTCTTCTCCCTTTCCCACTGATCAAATGTTTATGCAACTGGAAAAACAAATGTATTCACAAAGATCACCTAGAAATTACTAGTATTCGAAAGGATATAGAAAATTGGCCTCTGCACTAATAGGTGGGTAGATGCCAAATTGTTCCAAAAACTAGTAATTGTCTATTTTTAGTTCATATTAAGGCATAATAACAACAATTGCAGCAGCAAATTATTTTGGCCAGGATTCGACCCCAATTACTCCTCTGTGCGGTGGTAAAGTGGACTTTTTAACATTTATAAATTTATGTGTTGTAAACCAAAAAATATTAAAAATATTTGATATCAAACCTTATAGAGAAACATGTTGTTTTTATATCTGAACAGGTAACAGTAGTACTGTTCAATTCACAGTTTCATCACATTCTGCAGCGCAATTATTCGTCAAGCATACATCAATTCCTTAATCCTACTCCAACCCAAACCTTGATCCTTTCCCATGGTGTTTTCATGATCGGCATGGACTATTCAGTCATTACCCATCCTATCATCGGCCTTGGACTATCTTGCGCTCTCATTGCCCCACCAAATGGTGCAAAATGAAAAAAATGAAAACTCACTTGTTTGCTCATTCACAGACAATCGTAGGCTTTTTCCCTTGCTACCCACAAACAATTTTGATTTCTTCGCAGTTAGTTAAGTTAGATAAAACGATATAAATAAAGAAAAAAAAATAAACAAAGATTACAGAAAAACTAGGTTTACAATGAAATTCAAGAAAATAGAATATAAATAAAAATATTCAAAATAATGATTATCCTCAGTGTTAGCATTAGAAAGTGAATTTTTATTTTAACGTCTTAAGAACTTTTGTAACATGTTATGTAAAAAAAAAACACCGGCGTAAAAAAGCTTTTGCAAATGCCGTGTCAAATAAACATTTTATGAAAAAAAAATCGTAGGCTTTTCGAAATCACTTACAAGTCTTGGTTTATGCGTGACCCTCAATGGAAGTGCTCACGTGGACTTATGTCACACTACGTCAAGCCCAAGTGTGGGTTTTGTAGTGCCCTCTAAATTCTCTACTTTGCATATGGATAGTTCCCAATATGCACATGGAGTTCTATAAGTTCAGTTCTGCTGATTTCTATAATTCATACTGGACATAGGCAACAATAAAATTCCATTATCATAGATCACTGTTTTTTAACAAGATATCCTGCTGTGTAATTGATTTATGACTTGCTGACTCACACTGCAGGACACAATCAGAGTGAAATAAATTACACATACAGATCGCAACGTATCCACCCCTTCTGCGATCGGCATCTTCATCAAGAAGCAATTAATTTAACATGCAGCAGCTCTCCATGTGATTATTTCTGCGCGGCTTTGTTCGCGTCACGGAAGCCTACTACAGTACCTACGTTACTTATAGATTGGTCCCATTTCTGGGTGAAAAGCCTCTCCCGAAGAGATTGACTTAGCAACCTGGGAAACGGTGCAGTGCACTGATCGTGACCTTGGCATTCATTAGCGATCAATCACTTGCGTATGCATGCTGCGATTTGAATCGGGATCACGCGCTCATTCCCGGCAATTGTCAATGCAATTGCACGTCTCCGGTCCGTCACAATTTCTCGCGCTTCATTCGAAAATCGGTTAATGATATGCACAGGACAGACTGGCCTCTTCCGCATCTCGAGCAATGACCGGGCGGCAGAAGGCGTGGACGAACCAGCCAGTCATGCGACCATCAGTCAGTCCCGGCTGCAGCCGCAACGGTTAAAACTCCAGAAAGCTTGTCAATTCTCCATGATTAATGCAAATTGGATGAAGAAACGCTAAAAATAAACACCATAAAAGAGGCAGAGAAATGCTACGCCGCGGCGAAGCGATTGACGACTGTCAAGTTCAGCGCATAAATGCAACCCAACGGACACCGGGGAACAGTTTGATCGACAGTATTTTAATTTGTACTTATCTCGGATGGCACAGCTGGCGCTTTTATGCGATCGAGTCTAGCGCACCACGAATCGTCGATGGTGCAAAAACATGGGTGCCTACCTGGCGGGGAACGCTGGAGCACTCACAAGTGGGTTGCAAAAGTAATGGAAACTACTAGGTACAGTGGATACATTTTTTATTTTCACTATGTGACATTAAATTGGGGAATGTCACCGAAACCTTCAGTGTCGAATGAGGAAAATTGCACTGTAGTTGCGAAGTCGAATTGAATTTGGTGATCAAAATCTAACTAAATTGCTGTGCGTGAGTTGAATACGTTGAATACAACAGAAAACGGAGATAATCTGGTTCAGTGAACTTTTTTCGAACAGAGCGGTACAATGTTGCGAATTTCTCATGCTCAAGTTGGTGTGATTGATTACCGGTCCGAAATATTTGTATTCTCTGAGCTTCATCGATGACTGCAGGGCAGCAATTACTGCAGGTGAGATGGCAATTTGGTTCCGAATAGTCATATCCGGCACATAATTGCTTATCACATTCGAAATAGTTTACAGCGTTTCTAATATTTCTTATACTTAACAACTAGTTCTCAAATGCAAGACTGCACTCGAGGGACTCTTCTGTAGTTAAACGAACATTGTTTGTTATATTGGTAGAGAAAAGAGCTTGTTCTTCAACAATCTGCGGAAATTATTTTGTAGTAACGTAGGGACAATCAAAGCATACATCTGTATGGATTCTCAGGGTTTTTATTGTTAGCTAAATTCACCAGTCACCGTGCGTTTAAGCAGATTTGGCGTGATTTCAAGCCCTATTTTTTATCAAAATGATAATCGCTCTCATAGTCACCGTGAAAATATTTTCATAATACGTCACAATTTAGAAATAATATTAAACTATTAGCTCCAAAACGAGAATTAGTAGTTTAGGACATTTGTTTGGAACATGTCATAGTCACCAGTCACCGTTCTATGCACCATTAACTGTACATGAAGGGATTCATCAACCGTGTATTTAAAATTTATATTCAACTTAATTTAGAATGTTTCAATCAAACGATAAAATGATAGGATTTGTGGTTTTTAGGGAACAAGTTCCATAAATCTCGTGGTTAAAACTATCCTTTCAGATAAAATCGAATAAAATTATATTTTAGTAGCATGCAAATTCGATGCACAGGTCATTTCACTCCGGAAGTCTTAAAGCAATCGTGTTTGATGGAATACTTGAAATATAAAATAATGCCAAACAAGCAGATCTCAGAAAATGTGCGTAGCCAGAAATTTGGTTAGGGGGGGATTTGCTGAAAATCGTTGTTTTTTTTTCGAAAACGCTAAAAGTTAATGGAAGTTGGATAAATTAGTAAAAGTTCAGAAACAAAATTAATCCAACAGATGTCTTTTATAATTTTTTTTGTAACATGCCTATAAAGTCAAAGAATGCGAATAAAAAGTGCAATTTTAAATGCTCTAAAACTTTTCCAACGGTCAAGATCACATAATTTCGAAATCATCAACTTTGAAGGTTTAACAACTTCGAAGAATCTTTCCAACGTAAAAAATTCATATTTTGATATAATTTTTTTTTCCGAGAGTTGACCTACTGGAGCTGTAGAGCTAGGTTCTCGGAAGGGCTCCCCGTCAGAATCACATACTACAATTTGCAGACGAGACAGGCAATGGCGCCCACTAAAACACTGCTTTAGACCAATTGTAGGGGGCCGTGATTCTGAAATGTTATTCATTGTACGGTTCAGGTATGTGCGGGCGTAGGGACTCGCGATAGCGTGTATCATCGCGAAGGGCTCGAGCAATTGTACGTTAACGTGTTCGATCGCGTGTGCGTTTGTATGTCGCGTGTGCTAACGTGTATGTAACTTCGCTTGTATAATTCTATTTTATAACCGTGTGCCTTTCGCATATTCGCGTGTGTTCTAGAATGATCGCGCGCGGACCGTGAATCTGATACTTATTTTTTCGTGTACGGTTCAGATTCTATAAGAAAGTGGGTTATTCCATATCACTAGTGTTCCCAGTCATGTCGACGTAGAACATGTGGTCTAGTGGATATGAGCTTTATTTTTTGATTGGTCTGAATGTATGTACCTAAGTTGCTAGAATGAAGAGTAAAGATTTACGGACGTGACCGATTCATGATCTCGCGCGTTTGCGGGTTCGCGTTTGAGACCACGTTTGTAACTTCGTAAGTTCTAAAACGTACACATTATTACCGGAGTGTTATCAAGTTTGTGCGACCGTGGGCGTATGTGTGCGTAGATGATTGCGAAGGGCTTAAGCCTTCGTATGTTGACGTATTTGTCGCGTGTATGTGACTTCGCGTGTATAAATTCGATTTTGTAACCCTGCGGCCAATCACATATTCGCGTGTGTTCTTGGATGGCACGAGGACCGTCATTTTGATATTTAGTTTTCGGTGTACGGATCACATTCTGACAGGGAGTGAGTTAGCCCATATCACTAGAGATCACGGTCATCTCGCCATGGAACGTGTTGTCCAGTGGATATGAGAGCTTTCTTTTTTAATTGGTCCAATTGAAGGTATGGACCTAGTCTGCTGATATCAAGGATAGAAACTTCCGGAAGTGACCATTATATTATCGTGCGAGCGCGTGAGTTTGAAGGTTCATGCTTGAGACCGTGTTTGAAAATGTATAAGCGCTGAGACGTTATTACCGGGATGTTATCGTGTTTGCTAGATCGCAGGTGTAGGTGCCGTGTATGGTCGCGAAGGGATCAATTATTTGTATGTTAACGTGTTTGTCACGTGTATGTGACTTTGCGTGTATAATTTCGATTTTATAATCATGTTGCGTGTATTTTTCAATGATCGCGCGCGGACTGTTAATCAGATGCTTAATTTTTAGTGTATGGTTCAGATGGTAGAAGAGAATCAGTTTCCCCATATCACTAGAGTTCCAGGTCATGTCGCCATGGAACGTGTTGTCTAGTGAACATGAGCGTCATTTTTGGTTGGTTCAACTAGAGGCATTAGTCTAGGCTGCTAGGACCGCGGTTGGACTTCCGGACGTGGCCGTTTCAAGATCGTGCGAGTGGTGGGTTAATGTTCAAGACCGCGTTTGTGAGTTTATAGGTGTTACGTTTACTTAACTACCGGGGTTTTCCAATGTTGGCAAAATCGCGGCCGTTTGTACGGTTGTTCCTATATGGGTGTAGATAGAGTGTAGTATAGAGTATACTAATAAAAGGAATCATAGCATGCCGAATGGAGACAAAAAAGAGGCAAAGAGATTGATTAGAAGTTCATAAATTGACCAATACTATTTTGGTATACATGAGTAATGGAAAAGCAAACTAATAGATATACCAAAGCACAGACTAATGAAGTTGAATATAAAATTACACATGTAACATAAAATCAAACTACTTTGACTCTTGCAAATGTTGTTTGTTTGCTATTAACGACAATTGCATTCTGTTAGACTTTCATCATGCTATACTGACCGGGAATGGATGCACAGAAAAAAATATTTCGTAATTTTAAGTTTATTTTCATGCACATATTTGGAGCATGAATATAAATGTAAAATTAAGTTCCACCACAAATACACACGACTTGTCGTGCTTTCTTCAACGAATTTTATTATAATTTTACATGTGGATTGAAAATTCGTTCGTTCGTTTAAACGGAAAACCAATGCACTTCAATGTATTTTTACTCGAATACTGCTGTAAAATGAATGACATGTAATATTACACGAATGAAAGTGTAAAATTTTGTGCTGTTTGATGCTCCAATTGGTTTTAACGTAATTTGCAATCAAATTTTGGATTCAATCGTTGTATGTTTACATTCGTATTGATTTACATGTCGTTTAAATTTCATTATTTTTTGGTGTGTGATTCACGTGCGTCGGTAAATTAATTGTACCTCAATTTATCCAATCCAACCTTCCCGAATGAATAGAATCGAATGCACAAATTGAATACCGGAAGGATTACCCACTATTCTATCATATACGCCAGTTCTGCATTCATTCCCTGAGCCAACTGTCACAAATATTCAGACGAACACATACACAGATGGACATACGACTAGCACATAACAATTGTATACTAGTACTAAAAACTACAATTACTACAAAACGACAACTAATAGATTTCTATTGATGTATTTATTAAATTAATTTTATTATTAAATTAATTTAATCAGCCTGTTCACAAACTCGACCGATAAATGGACACACAATCACCCCCACTGTGAGCCCCTCCACCAATACTGCCATTTAGCTGTGGAATAATGCCATCAAACGCAGCTCACAGCAAAAGTCAATGCACGTCGACCCGCCATCCGGTCATGTCAGCGCGCACAGGCTAGTGGTTGAACGTTAGTATGGGTTGGCGCAGAGTGAGAAAAAAAACATAAAAACCAACCCATAAGCCTTCTCGGTCTCCTCGATGCGCCACTATCGAGGCGTAATGCAATAACCATCTTAAAGCAATTGTCTGTCAGAGGTTCTGTAGCACTTATGCATGCAATATGCTTGATGATGTTTGCAATACCGTCAAACCCCTCAACCTAGGGGAGGGAAAAGCTCATATTTTGATATAATAATTTTGGTGATGAAAACTCCTAGAAGTTATTATGGAGAAGTAACTCTTCAAAAATAGTAAGAGATTTGGTGTCTTCAGCAAAGTTATTGATAATGTCATTTTAATAAACTTTGTAGAAAATATGAAGGCTACATAAATGCAATAATATATCGATATACAAAACAATATTCAAGAAATTTTCTTAAATCAAGTTATTTTCAATAAAACTTTAGAGACTACTTTGAATAGAATGTGCATTTTATTGCTTATACATGGCAGAAGATATTTATCAATTATAGTAAGATCAGAATAACTCGTTTAAAAAGTTTTGTTTCACATATGGCCGGTGTTGAGTCAGACCGGACTGAGTCGCAAACCCTTAAAAAATGAGATAATCATAGCGCTTGATTAAGAATTTCTTCAGCTACATTCGTCTTTTAGCTGATTTGAAATATGTTACAATGAGCAAGAATAATAGCAAAAATTAATTTCAAATTATAATGTACAGAATGCTACGATTCAAACTTTAAACTCGTTTTTTCTCGAAATACAATGTCACTTAGTCCGGTATGACCGATCATATAGTCTATTATATTTCAATATTCTGAACACACGGAGTATTTATGTCTTCTTAAAACTTAATTATGGAATGTCTTCAACAATGTTTTTCTTTTCATTTTGATTATGTTAACCATAGGGTTTTCGGATCTTTTTCCAGGTTAGAAAAATTTCTAACCTAGGTCTAGGTGAGATGCGCACAAGGCAATCGACTTACCAAATAGCATTTTCGAAAATTTTGTTGAAGGCATTAACTCTCGAACTCAATTTGTTTGAAGAAAATATACTTCATAATTACTTCTATGAAAATTAACCTACAAAATTATTTTATTAGAAGATGTGATGCTTTACGTAATATACTTCAAAGATACTAAACCTCCAAAGTTGACAGTTCCTAAATAATGTGTTCGTGAACGCAAACAATTTTTTTTTTCGAGCAGTAATTTTACTTTTCATTATTAAAGCTCGCAAATCCAAAACGAGTCCTCGTATACAACACTTTATTACATCATTCATTTGAACACTCAAATATTTGGAAATTTTATTATCTCCAGTCCTGCTTAAAGGCAATTTACATAATTGATTACACAACAAAAATCAAATGTTCATAAAAACCGATCCTGATCAAACGGAAAAAGTAACTTTTCATCATTTTCTTTCAATTTTCACAATATTATTATCGTTGGAAATCACATTGAGGTTTTATGTCATTCTCAGAAAAATACTATTCAGCAAAAATTTTAAAATATTCAATTTTTCGGTGAGGAAGTTTGTTTTAGAAACAATAAACCTAATCAAACTTCGCGTCCCATTCGAAGCATTGGATTACCTCAAATTCTCTGTTAATGTTAATGTTAATGTACTCTACTCGGAATCGCGAATATTTCCGCGTAAAACACGGTGCAGTGTCTACCAAGCGAAAAGGATTATTGTAATCTCATTGCGCGACAGTTGACAGCAGCACCGGTTCGGCCCTTCACCAAAACCTGTCACACAGTGATCCAAAACCGTGAAAAGCTGGTCAAAAATTTCGTGAATTTGGGATTTAAGTGTTGCGGTGTCTGAAGGAGTTTCTAGGCTTGGAGAGGCCATGTTCTTGATGTTAACATTGCAATGTTCAATCTACCTAATAGTGACATCTGAAAGCTACTTTTTCAAACAGTTTAGATTCGGGGTCGGTGTGTTCAGGAAAGTTTTAGTCATCCTTAGGCACTTTGCTATCTTTTTTTTATTTGTATTGAACTATGAAGTATTTTCCGAAGAAAATTTCAGTATTTTATTTATTTTTATTTTTACAATCTTCAACAATATTATGTGGTTTTAGTGCCTCCACCATTATCTGGAACAGTAGCGGAGTCTTCAGGCAGTGATGCTGTTAACGTCAAAAAGTTGGTACCCGAGAAGATCGTCCACCACTAGTGACCAGAGCAGGGGTGATAGCACACCTCCCTGGGGACAACCTCTATTGGCTCTGATAGTTGCTTTCGTGTCTCCCAACGTTGCTGTGATCTCTCGACTCTTGAGCATTGCAAGAATCTAGTCCTCTATCGGTTTTTCCACTCCTCTTTTTGCCAGGGCCTTGTGAATTGATATGTAGGACGTATTATCAAAAGCACCCTCGATGTCACGAAAAGCGCAAATTGCTATTTCCTTGAAATCGAGAGCTTTCTCAATAAGTGTCACTAAGGTATGTAGGGCTGTTTCCGTAGATTTGCCCTTTTGATATGCAAACTGGTACTTGTTTAGCGGAGCTTTCGATAAGTGCTCCGTTCGAATATAGTGGTCCAGCAGTTTTTCCATCAGTTTTAGAAGTGTTGATGTCAAACTAATAGGTCTAAAGGCCTTGGGTAGTGGCAGATCTTTTTCACCCGTTTTTGGAATAAATATTCCCCTATCTTCTCTCCAGCTTATAGATGTGTGCCCAAGCATAAGACTGGATCTCAGGATGTTTAGTAGATCCAGAAGAATAATGTCTGCCGATTTTTGTAGAAATATTGGCAGAATGTTATCAGGGACCGGGGGATTTGTAGGGTTCGAAGGTTTTGATAGCCCATTTGATTAGAGATGGTGTGAAAACCTGACAGCCCAGTTTTTGTGATGGCACACAAGTCCTGTTAGGACGGAGTCCATCACAATCCTGACCTATCGAATTCTCGTCTTTCGCGACCGACACAGGAAAATGGGTGTTCATTAGTACATCCAATGTTTCACTATTGCCAATTGTGAGCGAACCATCGCCTTTTTTCACTTGCCCTATGCCATTTGTGTGATCCTTTGATAAGACTTTTTGGAGGCGAACTGCCTCTGGAAATTTTCCGATGTTTTCACAAAACTCGCGCATTGATAGTTTTTTGGCCTTTCTCAACTCGGTGTTGTATTTAGTAAGAGCGGTCCTATAGTTTGATCAGTTACCAGTAATCATCGTTTTATTGAAAAGGCACCTAGCTTCCTTACTAAGTGTTGCTAGATTTTCGTTCCACCAAGGAACATCACGACATACAGACCTCGTTACAAGAGGACAACTGTCATTATAGGCGGCTATCATCATTTTTGTAGGTCGTTTGCCGCATTATCCAGATCTGTCGGAGATTGGATCTTACTCTCCGTTCTTTTTGATTGTTTCAGGTGTGAGCGGAATACACACCAATTTGTTTTCCTTATTTCCCTGTGTTTTTGCATTGTGAGCTTATTGGATTCTATGACGAACATTATGTGTCTGTGATCCGACAGACTGGGTTCGTCAGAAACGTGTCAACTCTTTATCTTTTCCGTTATTTGAGCGCTGCATACCGTAAGGTCCAGCACTTCGCTCCTAACTGCGTTCATAAATGTAGGTACAGCTCCCTTGTTACATATATTGACATCATTTGACGAAAGGTATTCTAGTAGGTACTCACCTCTGGTATTTATATCTGTGCTACCCCATATTTGTGATGTGCATTGGCATCACATCCAATGATAAAGGGGTTGTTTATGCTTCTGCAGTACTTTATGAGGGCATCGATTTCAGAAGGTGGTGCATCCGCATCGCCAGGGAAGTAGGCAGATGCGATCACCAGCTCCTGCTTTCCTCTAGCCGTCGGTGCTTCCACTGTTATCGCAACGACCAGCTCTTGCAGTTGGCTGGTCGATACAATATACTAACCTGTGAGCTGAGAAATTTAAGCCAAAGAGTTTGTGCTTATTTGCCCACCGCTCCTGTAGAAGAGCAATGTCTAGGCGCTCTTTGGTGAACCTCCGGGCAAGAACGCTTGTGGCACTTTTTGCATGGTGGAATTTCTCTTGACTGCAGCGAATGCTGCTCATTTTTTCGGTGTTAGGAAGGGAAGGTAACCCTCTAGAAAATAAATATTTGGGACTGCGTATAAAAGGTGGAACAAGTGTTCTGGAAAAATTTGCGCATCGATATTTTTGGAGAAATTTACTCGAAGTGTCATCTGTTAGCCAGTGATTTCATTCTCTATAATTAGGCCATTACAAATCTTTTTTTAAAATTATGTCCAAGTACAAATTTTTTTATGAAGGGGGAGGGGTGGGGCAAACAAAAAATAAATATTTATTTTAATAAACACAATTTTTTTTTCTTTTTACATTTTCTTTCGATTGTTCTCGTGGACGTTTCCGCAGGGTGATTTCGTATAGCGGAGTTGAGCTATTTGTTTTACTAGAAAAATTCAAGCAAACATTACTGAATCAAACAAAAGTTCACATAGGAAAGGGATGCTAAAGTTTTCGTTTTAAATAATTTTCCGGACAGTGTACTTTCTAAATTCCCAATAAAAGCTTGAAAGTTCTCTAAGAACTTAATGTAAACATTTAAGAGTACTTTAAGGTATTAACTTTTGGTTGCTTGAATAGTTTTCGTTCCGTTGTGACGTCACATGGACCGACTGTACACACAAGGCATGAAAATCGGTCAAAGGTGAACCTGCTTGATAACAATGTACAGAAACAGGATTGCAACATTTCACTTATGGACTTTTGGAAAACATTCTGGAATGAATCCAAAGGTAAAGTGTGCGTCAATGGAATTATTCATCTCAGATATGGTTTTCTCTGATATTTTTTTCTATTGCGTATTTCGTATACAGTATCCTGGCGAACGTACATCCTGTGCATACTATCCTTTTTCGAACTCTAGTGGAAACATCAGCTTTGGTTTATCGCTTGTGCTTGAAGACTTGTAGATTTGTTTGTTTGGTACATGATAGTAATTCGGCTCGGTTCCGTGTACATCTTCGAAATCTTTGCATTTTTCTCCATCTTGTTGCGCAGTTGGTAGCCACATCAGAGAAATTCATTTGATAGTCGTATGGATTTATGAAATGTATAGCAATCATCAGTTCATTTTTTGCCTTTTTCATATAAGGAAGACTGTGCAATCACTCTGAAATTCGACTTTTTAAGCTACACCCGGAGTGTCGAGTGTCATATACCACTAGATTCAGTTCGTCGATATCTGAAAATGTTAAATAGCTTCAAAAGTGCATTGGCCCTAGGTGGGACTCACTTTTGTGCCTAACCACTACTAACAGTAGGGTTCGTCGCGGTTGCGGTATTTACCGCAACCGCGCGGTATTTACCGCACCCGCACCGCAAAAACTGCGGTGCGGTAAGACACTTTTTCTTGCGGATGCGGTGCGGGAAATGAGCATTTACCGCGCGGTATTACCGCAACCGCACTTAAAAAAATAATTGATAAGTCTGCAGTCTGCATTAAAAAGTGAATTAAAACTTTGACTTTTACCATTTAAGAACGACGAAACTTATTACCTTACAATAGGGAAACATAATAAACATTTGATTGCTCTAATTTCCATGGATGATTGGAAAATAAATCCGAATATAATCTGTATTCGACCTATCGCTACTTGATTTTTTACATTTTGTTTATTCTAATATGATAAAACAATCTGTTACTAAGAAATAAAATCTATAAGCTGTGTCCAATATAATTTGGCATCACTATTTTTACATATTTTGAACATTTTTAAAAATTTACAAGCGAACCTTTTCAAATATATAAAATGCACAATACAATCATTGAAAAACAATTGAATAGCACTGTCAAATCCAATTTAAAAATGCATCATTTCTCCCGATTCCTCTTGACAATCGTGGAATTATGAATCGTTTAAGATGACATTTTCTCAACTGTGGATTTTGATTAAATTGGAGAACTTTTGATTAGTTTGGAGAACTTAAAAGTTTTCCTAATGATTGCTGCGGAAGAACGTTTTTGTATGTATAATGATGAAGTACATGTAGGGTTCGCAGTACCGACCCTTTTTGTCGAGAATAGGTTACGGCACTGAAGCCCTTTTTTAAATTCGAAAAGAGCTTCAAAATGAAATTGAATGCTGAAACTGATGACCTTATTCTCAGATGATTGATTTGTGCTGATCAAAAAACATGTTTATTGTTTTTAATTGATTCGGAATGGCATGACTCATTTCAGCAGAAAATATTTTTCGTATGCGGCAGCCTTCTTTTATTTCGAAATCTAGGCCACTATGAAATCAGTAACTGCTAAGCGGTGCAACTTTTATCGACTTTAACAGATGGTAAAAGTAAGAAACACTATTAATAACAGTAAATCAAAACGAGAATGTCAGTAAATCCGAGCAGGTTGCTCGCTCTTCCTCTCTTGATTTGCTGTAAATTGGTTTCGACCTGCATACCAAGGCTCTTTGCTTTCCTGTAAACTATGGAGTTTTGCTGAATTTTCCTATAACTAATAATCACAAATCGTCCCATTTGGAGTAGCTCACCAAGTCTAAAATTGTTAGCTGCTAAATCGCTGTTCTTTATTTTATAAATAAAGGTTTAAGAGCAAACCAAAGACATGATTTAGACCATAGTCTTATTACGTGCCACCCAGTAAAAATGGAAACCAATCAGAATGTCGCTAATAAAAAAAATCATAGCAAATTTTTACGTCTCTTACGCTAGATGTGAATATTATGAAATTTAGTACAAGATCGTTAAAATTAAATAATAACAATATAAAGAATTTAAACATTCCGTTCAGTACAACGGGAGCTAGTAATGTTTAACTTATAGAAGGTAATTAATATAATTAAAAGTCATCTTGCAGACCGATATTTTGAAACATGTCTCCCTAGAGAATCCACATATTTTTCATAAAAATACCGGTACTGGCTTTTCTTCAGTACCGGTATTACGGTACCAAAATGGGTCGGTATTCCCGGGATTTACGGTACTGGTATTACCGGTACCACAACCCTAAGTACAGCTACATTTCATATGACTTCAGTGCTATGCTAAGATTTACCTTGTTTCGAAAGTATTTATCTAAAAATTTACGGAATTTTATTAATAAAACTTGCAAAGTGTCAACTTTTTTAATTTTTTAATAAATGTTACATTCTGAGGAGTCCGTCAAAGTTAATTTACGTGTAAATAAGAGTAATATTTTATTATATTTGGTTATTCAAAAAAATTAATAATTTTTCCACACACCTTTCAAAAATACAGAATTTTACCGCATTTACCGCATTACCGCGCGGTGCGGTGCGGTAAATGCAGTGCGGTTGCGGTAAGCGGTGCGGTTTTATTATTTTTTTGCGGTTGCGGTGCGGACTATCCATTTACCGCCCACATCCGCACCGCGACGAACCCTAACTAACAGTCCTTACTTTTCTTCCTTCCTTTTGTTCCACGAGACTGCATCGAAGCGTTATTTCGTGGGGAGGTTGATTCAGCTTTAAGACAAAATTATACATTAGAGCGGTTTAGCTCCGAACACATATCCGGCTAATCGCAGTGGTGAACTTCCGTTAGCCATTTGGCTCCCGTTTCTGTGAACCATTTAGTTCCTGTTTTCGCGAGCCATCTCAATTCCTCGTCGGAAGTTCTCCCGATACCGATGTCTGTTGCGTGAGTCATTTAGCTCCCAGTTTTGTCGCAATCTACTCGCATAGTCCATAAATCCTACTTAAAGGGGCCAACCAGTACTTGACGAGGACGGTTTGGCGATACCGGATGGAGCGTAGCTTCTGGTTCGCTGCTTCCGGTTCGTTGAAAACTCGACGACCCACCGCTGGTGCTTCACTCGACCTACTCGATTTTGTCCCTAACGGTGAAACTAGTCTGCTCACATGCTTCGGTCCGGCGATTCCAGCTGGTTCGTGGTGCCCAGTACACTGGTGCCTCAAGCAAAGCTGTGGTTGCTCTCACAGCCTTCCCCTTAACATAATCGTCGTGACTTTAAAAGTTCAAATCGATGATATATTCTCCAACCGCGCTGTCTTTCGGCTGCTAGTCATTACCAACTCTGTTTTATGATGGGCAATCGTCTCCGTGTCGAGTGTCTCCTCTTCTAGCGATTGTCCGATTACTTGGAACACCACATCATCCGTGATGCCGAAAATTGCTATATCTCTGGGAAGGTTCAGCTTCAATACTCCATCGTACACTGCGTTCCACAGCGTCGAGTCGAGGAACGTCGGTTGTAGTTGTGATTCTCCCTTGTCTGTCTCGTAGATCAGTGTTCGGTACTGAAAGTAGCTCTATAATATCCTGCAGAGTTACTCATGCTGTACAGCGAATGGGCGATTGCTTCCCAGCTAGTAGGGGAATTATGGTTAAAACCGACACCTTAAGCTTAACACTTTTTCTAAGTTGCCACAAAACCAATAAAATTATAATTTTTATGCAGAATTCTTCTTCAGAAAATTCTTAACAAGATTTAATTTTTTCAGCGCTTCAAAAAAATAATTTCATTAAAAATTATTGGTTGTAAAACTTGGAAAACAAAGTGACTGTTTGTAGTCACTGCGGGTAAAACCGACACCCTATAGGGGTAAGATCGACACCCCCTTTAATTTATTTTCTCTCCACTTTATTAAAATCTTTATCTTTATTACAAATAAGATATATGCGTGATTAATAAAGTGGGAGTATGTATGATGCAAATATGTGCTTTTTATTGCTTCATCATGTAGTGAGGGGAAGAAAGTTCGAAAGCGTAGTACTATAAATAAGAGTATTTTATGCTATAGTATTATTTATTGATTTGAGTATTTCCAAATAATCCTTGCGCACATCATTGCAACCTGCAGTGTCAGTTTATTTCGTAAGAGAAGATTTGCAAGCGTTCTACGTTCTGATAATTGGATTCATTCACTTATAAGTGACACACACACACTTCTTAGTAAAACTATCTTTTTCAGATTTGATTTTTAGAACTCTGATCATCAACTATCTATTGGGGTATACATAATATCATTGTCTAATTGTGATAAAGTTCGTCTATGACAAACCAAGAGAACACTAGAAATTCGGTTTGATGAGCTTTTTGCAGAAATAGCAAAAGCTTCGAAAGATTCAGATAAGAAAAATTCCAATTTTTGATTTTTAAAGAGACTTACAAGAAATAAACACAATAAAAGTATTTCTGTGTATTTCTGCTAATAATATAGTGTTGTAATAGGGTAATTGAAGTGTCACAAAAGTCCCCAGTATTTTGAAATGAATCGCAAGTATACACAACCATCTTAACAGTGTGTCGGTTTTACCCTAACCATAGGGTGTCGGTTTTACCCCAACAGCGCACATTTTTTAATAAAAGCAATTAAAAATATTGAATTTCTCAAACTCGTCTTCAATGCACCTAGTTGATCATAGGACAGGCCGATAATAATAGGTACTGAAAAATGGGGTGATTTGAAAAGCTTTTGTTCGGTTAAAACCTTAAAATCTACCAACGAAATTTTACATCCAGACGAGTGTGAACGCTGCTGTCGTATGTTTTGTTTATTTTTATGACATTCGGCGCATTAACGTAAATCCAATTTTTCTTCAAATGCTCTAAATAAACGTACTAATTATAATGTATCATTATGAAATGAATAAAAATTTGATTTCTAGGAAAAGTTATGGGGTGTCGGTTTTACCCACAGTGTCGGTTTTTCCCACAATTCCCCTACTATTGAAGCACTCTTCACGCCTAAGGGAACCACCACGCAAAAACGATATCCTTATCTCTGCTGTCTCTACAGCTCCCACAACCGTTGGAATGGAATTCACTGTAGACCTGCTTATAAGGAAGCCGAATTACATGAGATGCCGTTCTCACGGTCCGCGTATGTAACTTGTTCAGGATTACTCCTTCTCTCTAACATTACCAAGGGATATATTGACTACGCTGAAAGATCTCCATGTTGTCCTGGCATCGGCAGCAACATCAGCTTTTGTCACTTCCAATTATCGGATCGTTTTGAACATAAGCGGGCTCTCGTGTATCGCTTCACTTTTATGACTTTCGCCATCTCGATAAGCTGTTTGTTGGTAAATCGATCTTCATCTTTGTGATCATCCTCCTCACTGTACGGCGAAAATAGATTCATGTTGTGGGGAAAACCTTTCGATGGTGACCTCCATCCTTTCCGGGCGTGCAGCTGAGACTTTTATTTTTGTTATGCCAACTTTGTAGGTCTCTCCCTGGGACGGGACGTGCAAAGTGAAACAAAGTAACTGTCATTGCGAACCGGACATTTCTTGATGATTTTCATTTTCTTGGAATGGACAGTGTCTGGGTAGTATCGTAATATCCTGGCTATACAAAAGGTGTTTTTAGAAAATATATTTTACATGTTGTTTAGATGCATGTAAATGCACACAAACAAATATGCAAAATGCACGGACGGCACGTGCAATTTTAATATTCGGTACAACAGTTATGTTTAATGTAGTTTTACACAGTTCAGACAAACGATAACATAGTTCATGTCATGTTTGAGCTCTATTATTTTCGGCACAAATCAGTACCTCATCGGCAGAAATCTATGCCGCATCGGCACAACACTATCAACGATATTTGCTTGAAATTGTTTAGCAAGCGGATTTTTCACTGCAAAATAACATCAATATTGGGAGGGAAAAAGAAGACCGTCTTCGCATGTCCCGTCCCAGGTCTCTCCTAAGGAAATTCGCGTTGGCTTTGTGGCAAGGCTTCCTTGTACAGCTTGACTGCTTTGTTGAGAGCGGTTCTTGCAGCTCGCTTCCCTCGAGCTTTCTGACTTTTTTTTAATTTTAAATATATTTGACACGGCTCAATGCGTTAGCACAACTGAGCCGTGGAGCGCACCTTGGGGGTCATTTGGTCCGTCTTCTCTCGCGTTTTCGTTTACGTCCATGTCATCATCTGCATACATCTGCATTCATCTTGCTCATCGTCGGATGTTCTTATTTGTTGTTTGTGCTTACGGGTCGCTATTGTAAATCCTTCTTCATCGGTATTAGATTCCTTATTGGTGGCGTTGGTTGTTGGTTTGGAAACATTTGCTGTAATCGTTGTTACTTCGATGTTGGTAATGGCAGTTGGTTGTGGTGTTTTTGAATGCCCGCTGTGCAGTCGTTGGTTTACCAACTGGTTGTGGTTTAACATACGATGATTGTATACCGGCTTTGGTCAGGTATCAGGTGGAATTTCTTTAGCAGTCTCTGCGCAAGGTTTCCCGTGGAGTAGCAGATGATCACAATATTGACAGGTGTGTGACTAGTGTTCGTTGAGAATATTCAACACCATGAGGTGATTTGCATGTGAAAGTCAAGTAAGAGGGAATAGGTTTTGTCGGACCCATTCTCACCACACGAACGCCGTTGCGGAGTCTTGGGAAGAAGTTCCTCCAAGTATCTTCCTTAACACTATTCACCTCTCCGTATTTTGACAGGATTTGTTTGATAGCGAAGGAACTAGTACGTGGTGCCAGGTCATGTATCTTTATTTCAATACTGTCAACATCTATATACGTTGGGATACTGTATAAAATGTCATTACATTCGATGACGTGTTTCATGTTGTTCTGGGAAGCGAATGATTCTGCTTGACTAATGTTTTTTAACATATTCAGAACCGCATGACGTAAATGGTGGAATTGCACCGCAGAAAGCACCGCAAGCTACGTTGAACTTCAAGTTCACCTTCAACATTTGCTCCCCTTCATGAATTGATGGTATTACCGGATATTTCGTGTAGTCAACAGCAACACAGTTTGCCCGCATCGTGATATACTTTTGCTTTGCATTGTCACTCATTGTTTGTTCACGTTTCACACACTAGGCAGAAGGAATCAATTTTTGCCTTTGCAAATAGACCAAGCGTCGCGTGGGTAAATTTGATTACTTGCCCTGCTATTGCAGCCGAGCGATTTCTAGCTTCTGAACTGAGCGAGATGAGAAACCGAAGTGATCTCTGACTTCTTCTCCAAGCTTGGAGGCGACTTATACGTAGATCGATAATCGTCGTATTGCACCCGGCGACCGTTTCTCGGTTTCCCATCCCTTGGTATGGTCTCATTACACGCCCTTGTTAGTAGTGCCGTGAACTCGTTCGCATTTAGGTTGAAGAGGTTACCCTCAAATTCAAGTTCTTCGACGGACACGTTCCTGTGAAAAATCGTTTTCCATCTTCACTCGTTTATATATCTCCCACATATTCATATTCATGTGTAGTTCATAGTCCTGTTATCAATGCTGTACCAGATCGCTTGGTGGTCGCTGTGGATATATCCTCGTACGCTTTTCAGTTCATCTTTCCGGTTACTCCAAGGCTACAAAAATTGACATCGATAATGAATTCCCGGTTCTTCCTGCGGTAAGTGCCGATGATACCATTATTTGTAAGATCTATATTTAGCTTTGCTAGAGCATTCTTGATCGCTGATGGCCAGACAAAGTTCTTTTGATTCCAGCGTCTATCTCGAAAATTTCGCATGTTTCTGGTTCTTGGAATATTTCAGAATTAATGTCTCTTCGGCTTCTTGGAAAACGGCTTATTCGATTTTCACAAGCTTAGCCTTAAATGGAAGGTTTGGTGGCAGATTTTGATCTGATCAAGTTCATAAGAATCGCACATATGGCTGCGGAAATACGGTATGAACACTACGATCCCATATGAAATCTTTAAATGTCAAAAGCCTTTCGGTAAAGCTCATGTATATTGAATATTGAACCACATATAAATCGCCATGAGTCTGATTTGAATTTAGATTGTTTCCTTATCGAAATTATTTTCGAATGCAACGATCGATTATGTCTCTATCGACTGTTGCGTTTAAAATGGAATCGATTCAGAAGTCGGTCTGTATTAGCCTTTCCATGAGATGTTTGTTTGATAATACACAGATGGGTCCTTCCTTCCGCGACCAGCAAACGTTTCATTTGATGTTGGACTGGATCGATGATCTCATTTACCCGAGAATGGTCAAAATAAAAATTATCATGGGATGGTAATTTCTAAAACTACCATACGTGACCATTTTTTGAATTTTGGTTATTTTAAAAAATTATTTGCCCCCTGATTTTTTACAGCGATTTTGAAGGGGGGGGGGGGTGACATAATTTTTAAAAAAGATTTGTAATGGCCTTACTTATAGGGAGTTTGTTCACCAAAACTAATATGCGTTGCGTTACGTTATGAAACTTCTTAGAAGACACTAATCCTGTAAAGTTGAAGGTTGCCATGTTATGTGATCTTGACCAACAACACTTTTAGAACATTCATTTCAGTAATCTTCATTTGAAAGCTTCAAAGCTTACGCACACGAGGCGACAGGAAACATATTCACCGTGGCTTTTGTTCGAGCTATTCCATCGCAGCAACAGCAATAGCGTTGGAATAGGTAGAACAATATCACTAGTGAATATTGGTTGAGGCCTGTCTTTTGTCGTCTAGTGTGCGTACAGCTTAAAAGTGCATAACATGAGATCTAATTTCTCAACTCAATTCTACTTTCTGAAAAACAATATGCGGTCTCAGCTCATATCATATAGAAAATATTGAAGCAATTTGGAGTTTTCACTTTGGTCATCTTTTTGACTTAAAAGCTCTAATGGGGACCGGTTATCTTTCGATTGATCCTATATGTAAAATCATTTGTCGACAAACATTACTTCTTGGATAGAGCTAACAAAAAAATCAAAAACTACTTCCCCGCCTATAATCGGTAAAGGGTCTTTGCCATTGCACCTGATTGTTATTTCCTATATTACCAATTGCGTTGATGACATTGCTATGACGTGACTCATCGATAACCGAGATGCCACACAAAGAACTAAAGTGTGATATCCAGAAGGGTACTCAGCCAGCAAGAAACGGGGCGCCGGTCGTCGCCTCAACGCAGCAATTTACACATTATAGATGACCTTTCTCCGCCTTCGATGATGGCAAAATTAAAACTCGCTTTTTACGATCAGCTTATTTTCTTTGTGACATGACAGGCGCGAATTTAGCTTCAAATAAATGCTGCTTCCGCGATGACCCACACTGATCGTACAAGATATGGCGATGGGGTGAGATCGTCTTGATACAAGGGTAACGCTACACTCCGCCACAGATAAATATGTATAAACTATACGCGAACATATCATTATGCGGGGAAAGAAGAGGCTGTTGATAATAAAATTAATCACAGCCGACCAACAGATCCACGAACAAACGAGAATACCACTAACCGCAGCTACATTCGTTTCTGGTCTCGGTCACACCTATTAGAGCATTTCAGGTTAACTATCTCATCCGCCAGTGGTCACAGGAACTGGGGGAGCCCATGTGGTTAGGGGAAGATTCTCCCGTTATCTATAGCATGCAACAGTCAGCATCCAGAAAGTATCCGATTGCGAGCTGTGCTTGGCAATAGAGAAAATTTGGTTCTAATGATGGTTCGAAGATTCCAGTTCTAGTTTTTATTGCGACTTCGACTTAAGAAAACATGTTTTTCGCATTCGAACCCACCGTGAAGGTGATCGTCCACGCGAACAGAACTCGACGGGCGGCGGCGCCCGTCACAAACTTGTTGTTTGCCGAGTTGTTCCACCTGGGAATGATAGCGCGATGTGTTTGATTGGAAGCAATGACCACGCTCGGTTGGCTTGGCGGCATCAACCGCAAAGCTACAGAAGAACGCAACAGGGACGGACCATTTGACTCGATGGACGCGACGACCGATCGGTTTGCATAAATTAATCCCAGATGAATCTCTGGTGCTAACGGGATTTTTATTCAAATGAAATAAAAAATGATTTTATTTTTCCAGTTACCTACGTTTAGAGGACGCGGTTCAGTGTTGGTCAACGGAGAGGCAACCGCACATTCGTTGTTTTGGTTTTATTCATGTACGATTCGATTGAGCGCGAGCGATGTTATTGTTTTGGATGATCAATGGCATATCGATAAAACGGGAGTAGTATGACAATCGAATTTGGTGCAGTAGAAGACTGAACTACATTGCTTCTGTTTCTTTAATTATTGGAAAGTCGAAACGACGATAAAATCATTTTAAATTGATTCTATTTTTAATCGACTATGACTGATCAGTGTGATCCAGGCAAACCATGTTTGTCCCATCTATAATCTACTCGAATGACCTTATTTTGTGTGAACAACTTTTGTTTGGATTTTACTGATTAAAACAAGTGTTTTAGCTAGAGGCACAGAAAAGCCCTTTGGGTGAGTTTCTTTAAAACATTTCTACTTTTTAACGATATTCAATTAGCTAGAGAGTGATAAGTTGGGGAAGATATGAAATTTTTGAGCCATAGTACTCAGGTGCGAGTCAGGAAGTGGAATATACAGATCGCAAAACTAGAAGTGACAGGTTCATTAGAAAGAGGTTTCAAATCTTACGGACAAATATTTTGCCCTCTGCTGGCTTATGAAGAGATCCTAGAAAACGATATGTGTTCGCTAACATTTTGAATTTTCAGTATTTTTTGTGGTGCACAAGGTACGTGACATAGTAACTAAAGCGGCCAGGTCTATTGTGTAGCGTGTTCATTAGAGTGGCTCGACTATGACATTTTTCAGCACAGCACTTTTTGAGTTCCTTTTGTGGTTCCAAATGCCTGTGCAAAGTTTGGGTCGGTTGCTTCCCGGGTTTGCGCTTTGCGTTCAAAGTTTGTATGGGATTTTATATGGAGAAACCAATTATTTTGCATTTACGTTGATAAAGATCGCTATTTAATTCACTATGAAAAACCAGCTTTATAAAACTACAGTTCAAACCTTGGTTAACAACTTTGTCAAAGACGGTAACTAGCTACGAGTTTTCAAAAAATAGTTATAACGATTTTAAAACTTATGGTTCAATCCAAATGCAGAAATTTATTATTTCTTCCAACACTGTCAGTACACCACGACACCGTTACTTTAAACTTAAATAAATGAGAATATAGTCATCGCAGAGAATTGGTACCTTTGAATGAAATGTTCAGAATGAATTACTGAATAACATAGACGTAGTCAGAAAATGAAAAGAAGAGGGAGGGGGGCTTGTGTGACCAGGATTAGGTTGACAATTTTTAGAGTGATTGCATAACCTATCTATATGAGAAAGGCAAAAAGGTGCCAAAGTCCAAAAAAGTCAATATTCGCCAATTTTTTTTTCGAGCTCACATCAAATCTTGACGTTTCATGCATTTTAAAGACATTTGGCATCCGAAGTACAAATTCGATTTGGAAATTTTCCCCTACTCCCCCCTTTGAGAATTTTTCATTTATGTTTATATGGGAATTTGCAGTGTGATCGCACTCTTCAACCCGTAATTCCGGAACCAGACGTCCAATCAATAAAAAATTCAATGGCAGCCGCGTTAATTCGAAAATCCGCGTAAAAAAACTCTCAGCAAAAGACTAAAAATATTTTTGGAAGTTTTTTTTGCGCGGATTTCGCAATTAACACGGTTTTTGAAAAAAATATCCTTTCAAAATCAAAAGTTCTTTTGAATGCAAAAGACTTAGAAGATTTTCGGAAAGATGGAAGAGACGGGTCTTTTTTTTTTTTTTACAATGGAGAAGACCTTTATGTCCTAGCCCAGTACACGTGCTAACGGTAGGGTCCAATCTACCACACGGGGTGCACTGGGGGCGTGTCGGACTCGAATGGTGACCAGCCATTAATACCGACTAAACTCCATTGGGCTCCGCCATCATTCCTCCCAGGAACTACCTCTCGGTATTACTTCTGGGGGGATGGCTGTTGTTCGCGATGATTGCCACCTCTCGAGTATACGTCTTGATTACGGCCCAGCCATATCTTTACCACTGGTCGCAGAACCGTCAAATGAGGAATGACAGACTGAATTAAACCAACGTCAATCACAATTAAGGCGATGAGCATATCAAATTTACAACAGCGAATATATTTTTCTAAATTGTTACCTAATTTGTCAACTATCCTATACGGTGAACAGTGAATTTAAAGGTAAAATTAAGATTTCCTATGATCGATTTATTTAATTAAAGCTAAGTATTTGGCAGTATTCATACTTTGAACAGAAGCCACACTTACGTGCAATTGGCGCCACTAGTTAAATTTATCAATTAATTGTAAGTAAAACATGTTTAAATATTAATCTAAAATCACAATATAACAGATTATGTAACCTAGATTCAACAAAACCACACAGATTGTTACAAAAGACGGAAATCAGGTCGAAAAAGACTAAAATTGTAAGTTAACCTAACATTTTGTAACCTAGCTTAAGAACTAATGAATTAAAATATTATAGCTTGAAGCTTACTCTGCTAAACGACGAGTTTGACTAAAGATCGTCTGAAAACGATTCCGTCCGTAACAAATCTTCAAGAATTTTACGGTAATAATATGTCGCCGAAATTAAAACCAAAAAAACTGAGTGCTGTACGAACACTGTCGTTGGAGGAACAGTTAATCGGGGACAAATGTCCAGCTTGCCACGAATCGGATATTGCGGATAACATGATGGTTCAATGCGACCGGTGTGACCAATGGTTTCACTTCACTTGTGCTGGAGTGGACGAAGGGATAAAAGATACCAGTTTTGTATGCGTTATCTGTGTTTATCGCAGTACTCCAGCAAGCACACACTCAGGGAGATCTGAAAAGTCGAGAATCTCGATGAGAATCCAACTCGACTTACAACGACTAGAAGAAGAGAAAGCAATAAAACAGAAGTTACTTGAAGACAAATCTGAGCTAAATAAGGAATTCGTCGGGAAGAAGTATGAGCTACTGCATGCGGAGTTAATAGATGTTGAAGACAACATAAGTGAGAGGAGTCATCGTAGCAACCGAAGTATTACTAGCAAAGTCCAACAGTGGTTACAAACCCAGGAAAAGTCGACTATGAGTACCGGCATCGGTAAAGCAAAGAACCCAACTGGTCTCACAGCGAATACGGGTACAATACCCAAAAGGACCGCTGCAGTTAACAACGGTGTAAACACGAAGCCATTCACTTCCAGTCCACACAACGCTCAATCTAATCATGCTTTGGGGGATGCAAACAAGCAATACGGTACACTAAATCAGCAATTAGTACCCTACGGAAACCACAAACAATCGCTCTATTCCAGTCCTCAGCAGCCAACTTCAGTGTCAATGCTGACAAATCAACAAATTTCTCCCCTCACAGAGCAACAAAAAAAATCGGCTGTGAGTAAAGATGTCGTAATCTCCCCCAACGAAAAAACTATTGTTAAGCAGCTCGAGAAACAGGTACAAGATCTGCAGCAACAATTGAACCAGTTACAGTCACCCTCGCAAGTTCAGCCAATTTTATCTAGAACTGAAAGCAGACATTTGGCACCGCCGCTCCCACAAGCGGTTAGCGTAAACAGTAAATTTCCTTACGGTGCAGGGTATTTACAACCTCGCCCGCATGTAGCCTTTCCATCTCTAGGACCCGATATGTCAATGGGAAACCCTGTAGGGAACTCTACACCAGTTACTATTCCCCAGCGACAACATTCCTTCGCACCAACGAACCAGGCAAACTCTAACACTTCACTGCTGGTGCACCCCGATAATAAGGGTTCAACGTTCTCCACTCTAACGAGCGTCCCGTGCTACACTGAATCCATTTCTTCGCCTTTGGCCTCACATACACATGCTATAAGCCCATCGGTACACATATGTGAACCAAACGCACAACAACTTGCTGCAAGACACGTCGTCCCAAAAGACCTTCCTATTTTCTTCGGCGACCCGGTTGACTGGCCACTGTTTTACAGTAGCTACCTAAACTCAACGCAAATGTGCGGCTATTCAGAAGCAGAAAATCTTATGAGACTTCAAAGATGTTTGAAGGGTAACGCTTTAGAGGCGGTTCGCAGCTGTCTCCTTCACCCATCGTTCGTCACGCAAATCATCACGACGCTCCAAACACTATATGGACGGCCAGAATTGATTGTAAAATGTCTCCTTGACAAAGTCCGTTCTACTCCTCCACCAAGAGCCGATAAATTAGAAAGCCTCATAAATTTCGGTCTTGTAGTGCAAAATCTATGCGGTCACTTACGGTCGATGGGGATGGATGCATATTTGTCGAACCCAATTTTGTTGCAAGAGCTAGTGGATAAGCTTCCCACCGTTAATAAACTTAATTGGGCAGTGCACCAACAACAAGTTCGATCCGTGGACGTTGGCGTTTTCGGGGACTATATGGCATCACTTGTATCGGCGGTATGCCAAATAACACCCTATAACGAGACGGTTTCGAAGCAAGAGAAACCCAAGAACAAAGAGAGGGGTTTCCTCAATACTCATTCAGCAGAAAACGAATTGAGCAAGTGCGACTTCGAGCGAAACGAGAGCAATGCTGAAAAATTTATTGACTCGCCAAAGCCTTGTCCTGTTTGTAAGAAAGATGGACACAAGGTAAAAGATTGTAGGAATTTCAAAGAGAGCAGCTTGGACAACCGGTGGAAGCTTGTAGAACAATTGTATCTTTGTCGTAGATGCTTAGTAGCTCATGGAAAATGGCCTTGCAAAGCGCCAGTTTGTGGAAAGGATGGGTGCGGTGTACGTCACAACAGTCTTTTGCATCCCGGGAAACCTGATATGTCGGCTATCATTGGAGAACATTCGAAAGGCCCTGAAACAGTGTCGGTTCATCATCAACTGCCTCGTTCAACTTTGTTTCGTGTAATCCCAGTAACGTTATATGGGAAAAAGGGCAAGTTTGAAACTTTGGCTTTTCTAGATGACGGATCTTCCTTGACACTAGTAGAAAAGCATATAGCGAATCAGTTGGGGATTGAAGGCGAGGCAGAGCCACTCTGCTTGCAATGGACGAGCAACGTAAAACGGATGGAAAAAGAATCCAAATTGATTAGCTTGGAAATCTCTGCGTCCAATGGCAACCAACGTCACATGTTAAATAATGTACGGACAGTTGAGAGCCTTGAGTTACCCAGACAGTCGCTACAATTTGATGAGTTAGCAGGAAGATTCCCATACATCAGGGATCTGCCTGTGCAGAGTTTTAAGGAGGGCGCTCCTGGTATATTGATAGGGCTGGATAACGCCAGGCTAATTGTCACACTGAAAAAACGGGAAGGGCATCTCAACGAGCCAGTTGCAGTCAAAACAAGACTGGGATGGACCATTTTCGGATCTATACAGGATGCACGTGCACAAGAAACTCCACAAAACACTAATCTTCACATTTGCGCTCGCTCACGTGACCAAGAATTGAACGAGTTTTTTAACGTAGAGAATCTTGGTGTTACTAGCATCCCAATGATTGAAGCAGAGGATGATCAACGAGCTCGGAAGATTCTGCAAGAGACAACTAAGCGCTTGGGTACCGGAAGGTTTGAAACGGGTTTACTATGGAAATGCGACTACATTGAATTTCCTCACAGTCGGTCAATGGCAGAGCGACGTTTAAAATGTTTGGAACGAAGGCTAGAAAGGCAACCAGATCTATACGCAAACGTCAAGCAGCAGATCAACGATTATCGAAACAACGGCTATGCACATATAGTGACAAAGGAAGAATTGACTAACTCTGACCCCAGGACAGTTTGGTATCTTCCATTAGGAATCGTTTTGAACCCAAACAAACCAGGCAAAGTTCGAGTAGTGTGGGATGCAGCAGCAAAAGTTGATGGCATTTCACTTAACTCTATGCTGTTGAAGGGGCCTGATCTCGCATCGCTACCAACGGTTTTATACGGTTTCCGACAACGTCAAATTGCTATAACTGGTGATATAAAGGAGATGTTCCATCAAATAGTTATTCGTCCTCAGGACCGACAAGCGCAACGATTTTTGTGGCGGGATAATTCAACACAACCAATACAGGAGTACGTGATGGATGTGGCAACCTTTGGTTCAACATGCTCGCCATGCTCCGCGCATTATGTCAAAAATCGGAATGCCGAAGAGTGGAAAGATGTACACCCGCAAGCTGCCATGGCCATAATTGACAACCACTACGTGGACGACTATTTGGACAGTGTAGATACCGAAGAAGAAGCGATTCGCTTGGCGTTAGAAGTGAAAACCGTACACGCGAAAGGTGGATTCCATATTCGAAACTGGTTATCTAATTCGGATGCGGTCATTAAACAGATCGGGGACTGCGGTTCGGAAGCGTCAAAATGTTTTACTCTGGACAAAACGACGGGAGCTGAGAGAGTATTGGGTATGATTTGGTTACCAAATGAAGACGTATTCACGTTTGCTGTCAAGTTTCGAGACGATATCCAGCCCTTGTTGGAGGACTCCAGGAAACCAACGAAGCGAGAAGTCTTACGTGTCGTAATGAGCATATTCGATCCTCTGGGTTTCGTCGCCCCCTTTGTAGTACATGGCAAGTGTCTAATTCAGGATATATGGCGATCGAAGGTAGGATGGGATGAAAAGGTTACTGATGAGATTTTCTCGCGTTGGAAAAAATGGGTTCAAGTACTTGGCAGACTTTGCGAGGTTAAGATTCCTCGCTGCTACTTTCCAGGATACAGTGCGGATAGCTTAGACACGTTAGAACTCCACGTGTTCGTAGACGCAAGCGAAAGTGCATATGCTAGCGTAGCCTATTTCCGTATCGTTGATTGCGGTCGAGTTCGTTGTGCTCTGGTGGCTTCTAAGACAAAGGTTGCTCCGCTGAAGCCAATGACGATTCCTCGTCTCGAATTACAAGCAGCGGTTCTTGGGGCACGTATGGCTAAAACTATACAAGAAAGTCACAAAATTCCAATTAGACTTCGAGTAATGTGGAGCGATTCGAGTACAGTGCTGTCGTGGATTCGTTCTGATACACGACGATATCCCAAATTCGTAGCATTCAGAGTCAGTGAGATTCTTAACGTGACGAGCTTAGATGAGTGGAGATGGCTTCCAACACGTTTAAATGTAGCGGATGAGGCTACGAAATGGGGTACTGGACCAAGTCTCCGTAAAGAAAATCGTTGGTTCCGAGCCCCAGAATTCTTGAACGGATATGAAGTAGAATGGCCAGCAAATAATCTACCATCACCAGGCACGACTGAAGAACTGCGCCCTGTCATTGTTCATCACAGGCAGGCATTCGAACCACCAATGGATTATAAACGATTCTCTAAGTGGGAGAGACTACTTCGGTCAGCGGCCTTTGTTTACCGCTTCATCGAAAACAGTAGGAAAATGTCCCAGGGCAAAAACTCCATCAACACAGGAATTTTATCCCAAGAAGAGCTGCAGAAAGCAGAAGCATGTCTTTGGCGTTGGGTTCAAATGGAAGCATATTCTGAAGAGCTAGCTGCAATCGAAAGGAATCAACAACAGAATCCAGGTGGTATTGTGAAACCAGGATACGCCAGCAAATTAGATGGAGTTTCTGCATTTGTGGATCAGAATGGAATATTAAGGATGGAGGGGCGCATAGGTGTCGCCACGTGCGCACCGTACTCTGCAAAGTTTCCTGCATTTCTTCCTAAAAAACATCCAGTCACTGAACTTCTCGTAGATTTCTACCATCGACGTTACGGACATGGCAGTGGTGAGACGGTAGTAAACGAAATTAAGCAGCACTTCAAAATCGCACGCCTTAGGCCCGTTGTTCGGAAAATAGCAAAGCAGTGTACATGGTGTGCTGTCTATAAAGCAACTCCAGCGGTTCCCAGAATGGCGCCGCTACCGGAAACCAGGGTAACACCTTATGTTCGACCTTTCACCTTCACCGGTGTCGATTATTGTGGACCGTTCATCATTCGGATTGGTCGAAGCAACGTAAAAAGGTGGGTGATGCTCCTCACTTGCTTAACAGTACGAGCGGTGCATTTAGAAATCGCCTGCAGTTTAAGCACTGAATCATGCAAGATGGCACTACGCAGATTCATAGCTCGCAGAGGATCTCCACAGCAGATATACAGCGATCAGGGTACTAATTTTCAAGGAGCTAGAAAAGAGCTAAAGGAAGAATTAGCAAGCATCAATCGTGATCTAGCCGGAACCTTTACGAACTGTACCACCCAATGGCATTTCAATCCACCCGCAGCCCCTCACATGGATGGTGCGTGGGAACGCCTAGTTCGTTCGGTTAAAACTGCACTATTCAATCTTGCACCAGTCAGAAAGCCTGATGAAGAGACCTTTGGAACACTTTTAGCAGAAGTCGAAGGAATTGTCAACTCTCGACCATTGACCTATGTCCCACTAGATGCTGCCGACAACGAGGCTCTTACTCCCAACCATTTCTTGATGCTTAGTTCCAGCGGTGTAGTGCAACCACTTAAGGCGCCGATGGACAGTAGTGCAATCCTCAGATCTAACTGGAATCAAATACAAGCTTTGCTCGATCAATTTTGGACCAGATGGATAAAGGAATACCTTCCAAATATTAACCAACATACAAAGTGGTTAACCGACACCAAACCACTTCAACCAGGAGATTTAGTGATAATTGTGGACGATAGAACTCGTAATAGCTGGACACGCGGTAAAGTCGTCAAAGTGATTCCAGGAAGGGATGGCAGAGTACGTCGTGCAGAAGTAATAACTTCCAGCGGAGTAGTCGAAAGGCCTGTTTCAAGACTGGCTGTACTCGATGTGCTTAGAGGTAGTGTGGCAGAAGAAAGTATCCTGCAACACGGGTCGGGGAATGTTCGCGATGATTGCCACCTCTCGAGTATACGTCTTGATTACGGCCCAGCCATATCTTTACCACTGGCCGCAGAACCGTCAAATGAGGAATGACAGACTGAATTAAACCAACGTCAATCACAATTAAGGCGATGAGCATATCAAATTTACAACAGCGAATATATTTTTCTAAATTGTTACCTAATTTGTCAACTATCCTATACGGTGAACAGTGAATTTAAAGGTAAAATTAAGATTTCCTATGATCGATTTATTTAATTAAAGCTAAGTATTTGGCAGTATTCATACTTTGAACAGAAGCCACACTTACGTGCAATTGGCGCCACTAGTTAAATTTATCAATTAATTGTAAGTAAAACATGTTTAAATATTAATCTAAAATCACAATATAACAGATTATGTAACCTAGATTCAACAAAACCACACAGATTGTTACAAAAGACGGAAATCAGGTCGAAAAAGACTAAAATTGTAAGTTAACCTAACATTTTGTAACCTAGCTTAAGAACTAATGAATTAAAATATTATAGCTTGAAGCTTACTCTGATAAACGACGAGTTTGACTAAAGATCGTCTGAAAACGATTCCGTCCGTAACAGCTGTACTAAATGTACTCATTCACTCTCACTCACGCGATCATACATCCTGTATGAGGCTTACTTGGGTGCTCTCTCAATCACACTTTGATTCACTCTCAAACACTCCCACATGAGGCTGACTTTTGTGCTCACCTTTTACGTTCCATGCTAGGCTTACTTTTGTGCTCGCCCTACCCATCCATGTGAGGCTGACTTGGGTGCTCACCCTATCACCTGATTCACTCTCAATCGTGCCACTCTATTGTACCTTTGTCACTCCCTCTGGCATCCCATGTGGGACATTTTTCTTAGGCCCCACTTCTGACATACCATGCGAGGCTGACTTTTGTGCTCACCTTTTTCACTCCTTGCTTGGCTGACTTTTGTGCTAGCCTCTACCAACCTGTGAGGCTAACTTTTGTGCTCACCCTTAACATGCCGTGTGAGACTAACTTGGATGATCACCCTTTCACTCCTCTGCCACGCCATGGCATGAGGCAGTCCACTTATACGCCTATACACTCACTCTTCTGTCTTGCTTCGGGGTGGCTGGGTTTACCCCTTACGCGGTTGCCATTCGCTGCGCCAACCTACCTCGGCATGAACAGACCATTCACTCTCTTATTTTGCGCTTGGCCTTTTTCGCTCCAACTAACCAATCACTAGTTAGCCGTGCCCGCCGTCTGTTGCTCGGTTCGCCAGATTACTTGTAGCCTACTGGCAATCTGGATGGTAGCAGCCGAGACTGCGTTCCACTTCTCCACCGATTGACACATCCGCTGAATAAGGGTATCCGGGGTTGTGTCCCAGCCACATACGTCAAGCATTGCTCTTCTTTCGACGTCGAACCGATGGCATACGAACAGTATGTGTTCGGCAGTTTCATCTACACCTGGGCAGTCCGGGCAGACTGGGACCTCCGCGTGTCCGAACCTGTGGAGGTACTGACGGAAACAGCCATGGCCTGACAGGAATTGTGTCAGGTGGAAGTGAACTTCCCCATGGGGTCTTCCCACCCAGCTCGATATGCTAGGTATCAGCCGGTGGGTCGACCTACCTTTCGAGGAGTTGTCCCACTCACGCTGCCATCTGGCGACCGAGGTCACCCTGGTGCGCTCGCGGGCTCCCCTATTTCCACGTAGCTCAAAGCACTCCTCATCTTCCCGAATCACCAGCCCGACTGGCATCATGCTCGCTATCACGCAGGATGCATCGTGTGATACCGTGCGGTAGGCAGATATCACTCTGAGGCACATCACGCGGTAGGTGCTCTCCAGTTTCTGTAGGTAACTGGTTACCCTCAGTGCTCTTGACCATGACGGGCCGCCGTACCTGAGGATAGATACGGCAACGCCTGCCAGTAACCTACGTCTACTGGCGCACACCTTTGAGCTGTTGGACATCATTCTCGATAGTGCCGCAACAGCAGTTGACGCTCTCTTGCACGTATAGTCGACATGGCTGCCGAAGGTCAGCTTGTCGTCTATAATGACTCCGAGAGACTTCAGACTTCGCTGTGAAGTGATCGCGACTTCTCCCACATGGATAACTGCATGTTGTGCCGACTTGCGGTTGTTGACGATAACTACCTCCGTCTTATGATGAGCGAGCTCCAGGCCTCTCGCGCTCATCCATTCCTCCACCGTGCTAATCGCGTGTTCTGCGGTTAGTTCTACCTCAGGAATTGACTCCCCGTAGACCTCCAAGGTTACGTCGTCGGCAAAGCCGACGATCTTGACCCCAGGAGGGAACTTCAGTCTCAGAACCCCGTCATACATGAGGTTCCATAGCACCGGGCCTAGGATCGAGCCCTGCGGGACTCCGGCGGTAATCGGAACCCTTTTCTGACCGGCATCGGTCTCGTATAGCAGTACGCGGTTTTGGAAGTAACTTTCCAGAATCCGGTACAGACCCACCGGTAGGCTAAGCCGGTGTAACGAGAGCGCGATGGCATCCCAGCTTGCGCTGTTGAATGCGTTCTTCACGTCAAGTGTCACTAACGCACAGTATCGAATACCTCGCCTTTTTCGTTGGATCGCTATCTCGGCAGTATTTATCACTGAGTTGAGAGCGTCCACTGTGGACTTACCCTTCCGAAAGCCAAACTGGTTGCTTGACAGACCGTCCGTACCTTCCGCGTACGGGGTGAGTCTGTTGAGGATGATCCTCTCAAGCAGTTTGCCAGTCGTGTCTATCAGACAGATTGGTCTGTACGCCGATGGGTCGCCTGGCGGCTTCCCGGGCTTCGGCAACAGCACCAGTTTCTGCCTTTTCCATCTATCGGGGAAACGGCACTCGTCAAGGCATCTCTGCATAGCTAGCCTGAACATGTTCGGGTTCGCTATGATCGCTGCCTTGAGAGCGTTGTTCGCAACTCCATCCGGCCCTGGAGCTTTGTTCATTGCTAGGGATTTAACCACTGCGAGTAGTTCTTCATTCGTCACTGGAGCCACCATTTCGGCCGTGCCCGCACTGTCTCGTAGTGCAGGTGGCCAGGGGCTTGTGGCTCGAGACGGGAAGAGTACTTCGATAATCGTTGCCAACCGGTCCGGAGACCGTTCTGGGGGTGAGGAGCCCCCTTTGCTCTTGGCCATCACAATCCGGTAGGCGTCACCCCACGGATTCGCGTTGGCACTCTCACACAGGTTGTCGAAACACGCTCTCTTGCTGCTTTTAATAGCCTTGTTAAGGGCTAATTTCGCAGCTCGAAACACTTCACGGCGGTTCTCTCTTGCATCCTCGGTGCGAGCTCTTTGCATCCTACGTCTAGCTCTGAGACAGGCTGACCGTAGAGCTGCAATCTCGGCACTCCACCAGTATACCGGGCATCTACCGTTTCTTGGCAGTGTTTTTCTCGGCATAGTGGCGTCGCACGCGCGTGATAGAACAGCTACCAGCGCATCCCCGCTTAGACTGTCGGTGTTAACCTCCAGTCCCAGGGCCGCGGTGAAAGCTTCGCTGTCGAAGTGATTGGACTTCCACCCGCGTACCTGACAGGGATCTCCCGCCCTCGGATGCTGCACACCATGGTTGATCTTAAAGCGGATTGCTAAATGATCGCTATGGGTGTAGCCTTCGTCTACCCTCCATTCCATGCCTGGAGCCAGACTCGGGCTGGCAAAGGTCAAATCAATCCACGCCTCCACTCCGTTTCTACGGAATGTACTAGCGGAGCCATCATTAGCTAGCACAGTATCGAGTTTCGCAAACGCTTCCATTAGCGCTTGACCCCTGCTATTTGTACAGCGTCTGCCCCACTCCACTGCCCAAGCGTTGAAGTCTCCCGCTATTACTACCGGTTTCCGGCCCACGAGGTCCGACGAGAGCCTGTCGATCATCTGGTAGAACTGTTCTATTGGCCACCTTGGTGGGGCGTAGCAGCTGCAATAGAACACACCATTGATCTTGGCAATCGCCACACCCTCGGCGGAGGGGTGTATTACCTCTTGAACCGGGAACCTTCCCGTTGTACAGATTGCCACCATTCCAGACCCGTCCGACACCCAATTGCCGTTGCCGGCAGGGATGCTGTACGGGTCTGATAAGAGGGCGACATCTGTCCTCGACTCCGAGACCGACTGCCACAGCAGCTGTTGGGCTGCTGCACAATGGTTAAGATTTAGCTGTGTGACTCTCACGGCTTCTTCTTATTTAACTCGCCGAAGGGACACGACGGTACGCCCATAGCATGTTTATGGGCTTGCTTCTTAGCGGTGCAGATAAGGCACTTATATGCCTTAGTGCACCCCCGCTCTTTATGCCCCTCCTCGCCGCAGCGACGACATAGCTTGCTTCTATCTATGCCTTTGCATTCGTATGCTTTATGGCCGGATTCTAGGCACCGATAGCACCTGTCCACTGAAGGCGGCTGGGGTATACTAATAGGGCATACCGACCAGCCGATCTTCAGCTTCCCTTTCTCGGTTACCTTTTTGGCATCCGCATTCAGTAGCCTGAGGTAGGCTACTTGGGTGCCAGAGGGTCCGTCCCTCAATCGCACAGAGGCCCGCTCGATTGTGACGCCGCATTGCTCCTTGACGGCTGCGACGACGTCTTCTTCTTTTTTCGCCATTTTGAAATCAAAGATGCCGACTTCCGGTTTAGCGAAATTCGCTATAACCCAATCAATATGGGTTTTTTTTGGAATGGTCTTGAAGAATAGGTGCCAGAAATTGATTTTTGACGTCGTTTTGAAATCAAAGATGGCGATTTCCGGTTTAGCAAAATTCGCTATAACTCAATCAGTATGGATATTTTCGGAATGGTCTTTAAGAGTAGGTGTCAGAAAATGATTTTTAACGCCATTATAAAATCAAAGATGGCGACTTCCGGTTTAGCGAAATTCGCTATAACTCAATCAATATTGGTGTTTTTGGAAGTTGAAGTTGTAGTACAAATAGTTTTAATTAAACAGTTGAATTTACTTAAATTTAAGCAATATGTTTAATTTGAATAAATTCAAACCCCCAACTCACACCACATATGTCTCTTTCTTCTCTCTCTTCCATTCTCACTGCACTTTCCTGGATGGACACATAAAAATATTTTGCATTTTGCTGGTTTATGATTAGATCTTATATTTGAGGGTGATTTAGATGATTGCCCAAATTTTTCATGCGGGAATTTCGGTAAACCGGAAGTAGCCATCTAGAATTTTCAAATGACGCCAAACATCGACGTTTGTCTGCTACTCGTCAAAACCATTCCGAAAATACTTATGTTGATTGAGTTGTAGAGAATCTCGCTAAGCCGGAAGTCGCCATTTGGGGTTTAAAAATGGCACCAAATATCAATTTTCATGGAAAACCTTGCGGGGAAGGTGCATACCTATATTGATTGGGTTATAGCGAATTTCGCTAAACCGGAAGTCGCCACCTTGGATTTCAAAATGGTGCCAAACATAAATTTCTGGTTACTACTCTTCAAGACCATTCCGACAATACCCATGTTGCATGGGTTGTAGAGAATTTCCGCTAAACTGGATATCGCCATGTTGGATTTCAAAATGGCTTCAAACATAAATTTCTAGCACCTACTTGTCAATACCATTCCGAAAATGCCCATATTAATTGGGTTATAGAGAATTTGGCTAAACCTGAAGTCGCCATTTTTGATTTCAAAATGGCTTCAAAAATCGATTTCTGGTACCTACTCTTCAAGTCCTTTCCGAAGATACCCATATTGTTGGGGTGCGGGCCACAAGGAATCTTCCAGACTCGTCTCTTTCATCCTTCCGAAAATCTTCTCTAATCTTCTTCACAAAGTGCTGTTCGTCAAAGGCGAAGGCTAATTAAAAAGGCTAATTAAAAAGGAGAAAAGGTGGACTAAATCAACTAGCCTCGGGCTCCCCTATGTAGGGCAACAATATATTGTTACGTTGTTGGTGCAGTCGATATCGACCGATAGTTTGCAAAGTAGACAAAGCGACATGTACGGATTCACGCTGTGTGAATAGCGAGGAAAGCAGACAGCCGAACAGGACAAATCGTTCGTCAATCGGCAGAAGATGTGTATGAATGGAGTGTGTTTGGAGTGAATTCGTGCGTCGGACGATGGCTGAAGCATAGTAGGCCGAAACGGTACATAACGACGAAGAAAAAAGGTATCGTTTTTAATTTCACCGAGAAAAATCAACAAACCGAATACATATCAATTTTGCGGTGACCAATAAACCCTAAAAGGTTAGGTAATCTGTTTGCCTTCCTGGTCACAAATGATCACTTCAGCTTCTGTTGGAAGCGAGATGAGAACGTAGGCTATTGTTATTACCTTTTTAGTAAGAACCGCGATAGGGTTGCCACCTCTGGAGTGGCTTTGACCAGGAGATTTTCACTGACCTGGGGGATGGTGGATTATGAGTGATGCTAGACCGAAATTGAAATCGAAGCGATTGCTCGACATTTTGGCGCACTTTAATCGCTTTTTATGACCTATTGAGCGAAAAAGAGACAAATATGTACTCTTTCATTACCAAAATTGTCTCACAATCACCGTAGAGTGTTGTGTTTTTATCAAGCATATTGCGCACCATTCTTCCATGGCGTTAAAAGAAAGCTGTACATTTTTCATATTTAAGAAAGGCTTTATCGGTTTAATTATGTGTAGTATTTCACTTTCCCGGCTTAGTGCCAAGAATACAAAAGCACCAGCTACTCTCGCTGTGGAGGATAAATCGAACGAGCATTGCTCTCCTCCATAACTAACAGCAAAAGGAGAGCGAACGAAGGAAGGGTGGCGGTATCATATTGGTAGCACCATGTGGTGTCGGTTATTCATCACCAGAGCCAGCAGTTAACTCTTACGTCCCCAACCCCCATTTCATTGAAAATGTCAAATTTCAAAATAATGGTTCTCAGCCGCGCTCAAACCAAATTTGATGCGGTTTTTTGGAAACGATAAAAAAATTTGTCCAGTTTTAGAAACCGAGACCACTTTTTAGGAACTGGCCGTGGGCAGAAAGGGGCAAAACAAGATATTCATTTTCGGAAAATACACTAATTTTCAAGTATCATGAACAACAAGCGATCTTTCCGAACCGTTTCAAAAAAGTACAGCCACTTTGGACATTATAACTTTAAATTATTGCACGATTTATTATTTGTTTTTCATGTCTGAGCAAGAAGAAAGGCTTGTATCGACTATATCGAATGGTAGCTATAGGTCCAGCGACTAACCTTTCAAATGAAATCAGTTCGACCCTAATAGGAATCTTAACTAAAAAGATTTGTTCACTTGAATAACTTAGGTTTGAAAACAGTTTTCATCAGAATTCATCATCTGTTGCAGGTCGACTCAATTATTTGGTAGCGACTAGTGCTGCTATTATCACACATCGTACATGAAAGGTTACCACAACTGCAACGATATATCTGAGTTACTTCAGTTTGCTCTCGTACATGGAATTTTCGTTCTCACCAGTTCTTACAACTAGCTGATTGCCTAAATTAGAGAAATCGGCAGTTCAGTGTCAGACACCAGATCAGCAAGGAAGCGTTGTTGGCAAGCACCTAATAAATAGTTAGTTCGTTGCAATAAAGAGTACAGTGATTCATTAAACGGATTTCCACTATTGGTGATATTGACGGATGCGTTCCGAAATCCTACTACTAGCGATCCGTTCGGTTTGCCCTGGCTCACAACATCATCTATTTCACCTTTGAAGTTCTGTAAAAAATCGTCCTCGGGATATAATATTTTGAGAAGACTCTATTCAACCTGTTAAGAAAAACTTTTTACACCAGAGAAAAATGTTAAATCATGAAAAATCTAAAATAAAATTTTGAGGTTTTGTCCGGCTAGGCGTCACTGTGTGACGTAGTGGGATGCAAAATTGCAATTGTAGCATGTAGCGAAATATTATTTTTCCAAATATGTTGTAAATTTGATTTGTTTTCATTTTCATTGGTTTGCGAATGAAATCAGCTACTGAACTCATCTTCGCCACTTTGAAACGAAGGATTAGTTGGGCAAAATGAATCTGAACCAGAGTAATAGTAGACTTTTCGTATATTTTACAAAGAATCGATTAATCACAAAACATTATGCTTCTTACCTCCAAACTTGGAGAAATTAATGTAAAACCCGGAGATCGCTCCCGAAAACCGGAGTCTCCAGGTCAAACCGGGAGGAGTGACAACCCTAAATCGCGATGTTTGCATACTGTCAAAAAATACTATGGCATAGTTTTGGGTGTATCATTCGACTTCTTTATAGCGGAAAATTAATCGCAATCTCCAATATTAGATTCCGGGGGAACAAATTTTTAAGAGCGATTTATATATGATAAGCATATCGAATGGGTTAACAGCACCCGGCTACAGAATGCCTGCTACACAAATTGTTTATAAGGAAATCAAGCTCACAACTGATACTATTAATCTGATTATCTGAAAAATATGGTATCACGATATAGGATTCCGCAATTACCCTTCTGGTTTTCTGTGATTTATCGAACCATTAATTCCGGGTAATTAATACCTGCCAATTAGCTATCGAACTTACCCACTCTTCGTTAATACTACTCTTTGTTGTCCTTCACATTTTTGTGCAGTCTCGCTGAAATCAAAACTACTGCAGCGTAGGTGCAGATATTTACACTGCGAACCGGAGATAACCCAGTTTGAAACAGTTTTCGAAACCAATGTCAATATCACGGCCGGTCGCCGCACGCCTTGTTGTTCAAGATGCATATAAGCTGCGCCAACATTGGTCCACCATACCACCTTCCGATACCGAACATTCGCTAATTCCCGGGAACGTTTCATGAGTGATGGCACATCATTAGCGGTTGAACTTGCATCCGCGCCGCTTGCTGCAGACCACAGACCAGTCAGTCGGGGTTTGTTGTAGAGTTGATTCGCGGGAGGAAAAAATCCCCCAGCTGGCCGCCAAACTAACAATGGATGAGATTGAGTAGATATAATGAAAGCAGTGAGAAAGTCCTACCACCGTGACGATGGTAGGGAGGTGTGAGAATCGTTGAATGAGGGAGGATCAATAGATTACGTACGAACGTAATGGTTGCAGTGCTTGTCTGGCACCACCTGTAAAAAACGAGGTATTGTTTTACAGGAAAGATCTGAGAAAATAGACACCCTTGATTGGTTTGAACGAACGACATCCAATAAAGGGATTTAAGGAATATTCGTCAGGTCGTAATAGAATTTTAAAAAGTGAGTTTATACGTGAAAAGTGCATAGTTAGACAAATTGTTTAATATTTTAATTCAGATCTAGTAATCTTGGTTTCTAATTATTCATTTCTCTAAAAACAATCACTGATCTTATTACGAACTTGAAATTTCGCAGAATTGGCTACTTTTTAGAAATATGCTTACCTTCTGTCAGTCTTGAAAAAGTTTCGTGCAACGACACGAAACAGTCCAATTGATGTTTCGCGTATCCTTGTGGACCCAAACTTATTTCTGCTTCGCACATTTTCTCATAATATGAGCTATTTGGTCACAATTGATTTCAGATTGTTCTGACAACTCTCTCCATATAGCACTTGAAGGAAAACTTTTACCTTTGATGAGGTAAAATGTACATTTAATGTATTGACAATACGCGAGAAATTCATAGGTGTCAAAAGTCATGGCATTCTTCGAACAGCGGTTCGAAGATGGGTACCATGATTTGGTCCTGACTTATTGGAGTTGATGTTCTTGACAATGTACTAGACCAGTGTAGTCAGTGCTACTGATTCAAACTTGTATGTTATACCGGTGTAGAAGCTTGTAAAATGAAATGATTTGTGATTTAAAAATTAGGTATCGGAAGGAAAGCGGCGCTTTTGTTGAAATGAACATGCAGTCAAACCATAAATTATACCGTATCGGTTGCACCGTTCAAAAAGTAGAGGAGCATGATGGGCAATGATTTGCCGGATCGTAATATCAGAATGGCACCCCCAAAACGGACCGCGCTTGCGGCTTTGAGCAATGAGTTACGAGTTCGAGGTTTTTTGTTTATTCCCTCGTTCAAGTCTTTCTGCGGCCCGATGTCAAAGAAGGGTAATTCGACCGCAACAGCAGCAGCGCAAAGAGGGGACTGCCCGTGCAATTTTCGTAGAAGGTGAGAGGAATGAATAATGGACACGTGTTTTGAAAATTTTATTTATGAATATGTATAACCCATAATCTGTTTTTTATGTAGTAAATAAGATGAAGCTTGAAATGATTTAAGGTAAACAATGTTTTTTCATGTAAGTGGCCGTTAACTACAAAGAAAAAAATCTGTTTTAGAAGAATCTGTATGGGGTATAAAACGAGCCAAGCATAACCGACTAAATAACAAATACAATTCACATACGCATTGCAAATTAGTGGCGCCATGCAAGTAATTGCTTTGACCGCATCCATTATTAACCACTTGCGGAACTACTAAGGAATGTTCTGAGGAATAACATGGGATGAGATATCGTAGTTGAACGCGATCGAGTTCAAAACGCCACTGAGCGTGAAAAATAATTCATAGCTGCACTTTAAACAGGAGTATAGGGTTTGCTGGTGATTTTTTCAAGTGGGATGAGAAGAAATAAAAGAAAAGCAATAACATCAACATTGATTTGTAAATTATCGAATCATTTATTCTATGCGATGGGGGAGGATAGGCCGTTTAAAATGAGGAACTTCATATTTCGATTATATAATACAGATGTCTTTACCAGAGTTGTTTATTTTTATTTGCGTTTATCTATGGCAGCTTTTTTTCCTTTTAATTTCTAGATAGCAATGATGTTTTTTATATTTTTCGAAACACTAAACCAGAGTCTAAAAATAGAACTACCTATAGCTAAATCGTAAACGAAGTATCCATTTACAGTAAACAAGAAAAATACATAGCCCATTAACGCTATCGTTACCGTTCGATATTGTTATGTCCACTCTTCTGTCTATTCCAGTTTCATTCCTAATCTTCGGCTTATGTTTTTTTGTTGACCTTTTGGAATGCATTATCAGCTTTTTCTATAAATATAGATGTGCATTGGTAGTTCTGCCTCCAAAGCGCTGGATTATGCTTTTAGGGAATGAGCTGGATAAATATAATTTATGTTACAGATTGTCACATTTTCTGTTTCGCCATGAAAGCGACGGAAATAGAATGCTGCCGTCATTGGTGGTATTTTTGAAGATTGTCTTCTAAGCCCGAACATAAGGCCTGTGGAATGTTCGTCAAGTTATTATTCGGCGTTTTCAGTGATACATGATGATGGGTTATGTTCTATTAACTACCCTGCGGTAGAATTGGGTGGAACACCCAACTCCCACTAGGAGACGGCAAAAGATTCTTCACATTTCTTTCGATCATGTCCATATGAGCTTGCCTAATTTTTCGTTTTAAGTTTGTAACTAATTCGCTCTAGAATATCTATCTGTCTTTAAATTTCATTGCTTTCATTTTTCTTAGTCTTAAAATTGCCGAAAATTGCCAACAAAACCGATACAGAACAACACTTAAGTATCTACATCGTTGATGGAAAATGAATTGATCTGGATACTCTGGCAGACATTTAAATCAAGTCAACCGTGATATGCTATTTAGCTACCATAGAAGCGTCATACTATTTTTGTGAGAGTTCGACACCTATTTACATCAATCATTGCACATCATCAGTGATTTCATAGAACAGCTTACATTTTCCCTTGCATAATCATTTCTAATTTTGTGCCACGAAAAGAGTATATATGCAGAAAGCTCTACTTTTTTGCTTTAATTTGAAGAAATCGTCTGCCTAATCGCATCGAATGCTTGTGCCTATAGTAACAGCGCGTTATCGAAAAAAAAAATTAAAATAAAAAAAATAAAAAAATGATATAAAAATATATAAAAAAAAACCGATTTAATCCACCTAGCAGTGAGATGAGACATTTCTTACACATATCACTGTTGGATCATTCATTAGTTTACAGAACTCATGCGAAGTAGTAAATCAAAATTATAAAATACACGAATCAAATTATATTAGCTTAATTAATGAAAATTTAGACTATATTTAGAAATAAGTATAAAATTAATAGAATGAATTGACTCAAACTAACAAATTGAATGAAATAAATAAATGGAATGACTGAACCTGAAATGAATAAAATTAAAGATATGAACAAAATGAATTAAATGAACTAAATGAATTAAATGAATCAATTTAATTTAAGGGTTCAAATTAATAAAATGAATGGAATGAACAAAGAAAATAAAATGAATAAAAAATAAATTAAATGAATAAATGAAACAAACGAACCAAATAAACAAAATGAAGTGAGTTGACAAAATGAATAAAAAAGAAGAAAATGTATTGATTGAAATGATGAATTAATCGATGTTGTAAGGTTATACATTAATAGAAAAAATAAATTGCGTCAAAAGAATTATTTGGATGAAATGAACAAAACTGAAAAAATAGTCAGGTTAATAAAATATTCTTCATTTTAAACAAAATGTATGAACTGGGAAAATGAATAGAATGCATTGAATGAAAACAGTGAATAAAATAAGTGAAATGAATGATATGACTAAAATGCACGAAATGAATAAACTGATCAGAGTGAATCCAAATGATGAAACGAATAAAGTAGATTAAATGAACGCAGATGAACAAAATTTCTAGGGCTTCTATCCTTTTTTTGTTTTAGTCTTTTCGTTTTCACGCTTCTTTACTTGACGGCGTCGTGATTATTTAGTGTTTCAACATTATTGATAGACCTTAATTAGTTATCAGAAACCTGGAACGTTCAATTTGCTTTGGAAATCAAAGTTTACTTTTTGGTCATTTATTCCCGAAAAATATTGTGCAGAATAGAATTTGCTGGTCCAGTAATTTAACGCGCAATTGAATATAGTAAAGTGAGACAAGGTCACATGACACATTCTTTCGTGACGTTTACAACGATTTGACGAATCTTCATTCGACAAATATGTCATAACTTTATCAAATGAACGCCTACATCAAAACTTATTACAGATTCGGAAAGTAGACAAAATCTCACGAAAGACCTTTGAACATAGAGCAAAAGATGGAGAATGCGATTCATAAAAGAGACAAGTAGATATTTCAAAGTTTTCATTTAAACTAAAATAAATAGTGTGAAGTGTCTAGGCTATGCCGATAGCATAAAAGGCGTGCATTCAGTTGATTATAATGCAGTCTCTTTCCAGTCATCCTTATAGTTTGCGTATTGTTTCGTTCGGAATTCTCGTTCAGGAAATATGGATAAATAAGCCCTGGGCAATCCATTACTGTGAAAAAGAAATGGTTCAAACTGTCCGGATGGCAAAAATGTAGTCAGATCAACTATCTGTCCAATGCATAAACTCTGATTGTAATCCTCGTTAATTTACTTGTACAATATGGAAAACTCGAACGAAACGTGTGCTGAATTATCCAATGCCTCACTACTAATTGTGACTTCCATTGAAACTTCAATTGAAGTGTACTCAGTATAGAGCAGATATGGACGACGATAAGTTAGAAGACACCTTGTACTTGCATCCCCCATTGAGAGTGGGGACTTTGGGAGACTTCTTTTCCCGGATCTAATTCGTGGATATTTTTGGGCTTTGGTCCGTTATTTTTCATGAAAGTTCATACCAATATAATGTATGTGCATTTTCAATAATAACATCACAAAAAGGTGTTCTTAGTTTTCACATGACATATTTGAGCATATGTTTTATTCAAAATTCAATAGAGATACGAAGAGTTGAAATATCGCACGTGGAATGTCCCACCTCCCATTCAAGTCACATATTTTTTCTGAGATAACCATGAATTTCCTTTATTATAGTGTTTATACAAGCTTTGAATAGAACTGAATTAAATTTGAGTTGATGTAGTTTCGATGGTCACCTGTCTACCCATAGTGCAACGTTTCGAAATACCAATATCACCTTGAAAATAGTTATAGTTTTCCAATAAGGCAAATATTTTGCAAATTTTCTCGGACTACAAATATTTTATTTGACATGTAGGATGTATTATTAAACTTGTTTCCGCGAGTCTCTTTTACACTAAAATGCAAAGAAAATAATAGGGTAACAGACAAAAAATAGTTTTGTTTTCTCAAACCTTCACAATTACATCGCACACATGAAATCAGCTTGAATATTAATAAAGATTAGCAGAGAATCTTATCACACAACTTAGAAATGGATAGAGAAATAGCAAGATAGATGTGAGTCGTGAAAGTTGTCACCAACATGAAGAAACAGAGAGAGAGGGAGAGAAAGAGAGAGTGAGATAGAGATGGGGAGGGCATGTGAGGCCATGCCAGACCTTATTTTTATAGGTATATTATGCGATATATTGATTCCTTACATCCTTATTATAAATAATGTAAGTAGTAATTTTTGCGCCATAACCAATATAATCTAAATTTTGCAAAGAGCTAAATTTTTGCTAGAGTTTTGGGATTCAAAAATACAGTTTCTTTCGGTGATGCCACGAGTATAATTGTATGAGAAGTCTTATCTCATTACTAGGTGAATTACTTGATGAACTGTATAATTATATACCATCCAATATTTACTTCACGATTGAACGCAACGCCTAATCCAAGGGATAAATACATGAACTCTAGAAAAAAAATCACTATGAACGCATTATTTTGTTTTTGAAATGAACTTACATAATGCTTTTTGAGAAATAGTTCAATTATTATATAGGTAATTCACAAAATGCTTTCATAATCGAATTCCTTGAATCACGTAGATGTGTTTTCATACCCCGATGTTCAAAATCGGTTTAGTTTTACCCCTAAAACACCAGTAAAGAAATACTCTGTACGTAACGATCTCGTTTTCAGTTGGTGAAAATTGATAAGCGAGGAATAAAAACACAAAATGTTTAATATCTCCGCCGTTTGGGAACGGATTTTGACAATCTATAGCTTGTTGGAAAGGTATTTTCATAAGCTTTTCGTTTCTGTTTAGTTTGCGCGATGTAATTGCCTTGTTCGAAAGTTATTCGCTTCAAGCAAGCCCTGTTTTGACAAAACTACCCATATCTCAGAAAGTAAACAACATATCGAAAAACAAAAATAATAGTGTCAAATGGGAGCGTTAGGCCTTTCATTTGAAACTAGTTTCATTAAGATCGGTTCAGCCATTGCTGAGATAATTACATGACATTTTGTACATACATACATACACACATACACACACACACATACAGACATTGTCTCAATTTGTCGAGCTGAGTCGATTGGTATATGAAACTCGGCCCTCCGGGCCTCGGAAAAAGTTTTCAAAGTTTGAGCGAATCCTATACATTTCTTTTGTAAGAAATGTAAAACTGAAACTGTCAATGCTCACCGCCACCAACAACTAATCAAATTGCGCTATTCTTTGCGTGAAAAGGCCAGATTATGAACAACGACATGAGAAGCCCCCATTGCACAAGTCAAAAATGCTCCAAAACTACTTGGTGGCACTTAACTTAAAGGTGCTGCGTCATCCCGCTTATTCACCCGACCTGGGGTGGCATTATACATCTCGATTCGATCAAAATTCTATCGAATCGACCTTGTTTCGCATTATGGATTTCGATTCGAGCTCGAAAGTTAATTTTCGTTCGAGTTCGCTCGAAGAAGTACTAGATTATCGAGAAGTAATGGCATTATGGAACCATAACAATCGAACTCGTGAACGGTTCAAATCAAACGAATTGCTCGATAGTTATATTGCTGTCGACTGTCGTTCGAGATTACGATTTGTGTAGTTATTTTATGTCATTACTTAAATAGTCGTTTTGATTAACAATCGGAATACATAGAGGAAACAAAGATACCAAAAGTTACTCGATTTTATATCTATGTTCACCATATTAAATAGAATTAGGTTTTATATTTTCAATTGTTTCAAATTTTTGAATATACACAAAATCTTCAAAGCAATTTGAATTACTAGTACATTTGAATGCATCAATTGATAAAAAATATTCCATCTACAGTTTCTGGAAGCCCTGAATTTTATAATCTTCATTTTGATTGTGTTCTCCCTACTTCAAGTTGTCTGCCTTTTACAAAATAATTAACTAACAAGTACACGGAAAACCCCGCAAAACCGAATATTGAAGTTTTTGTCTTGACTATCTAAACTAAAAATGAGTAGGGTGATGAGCCCATTATCGCTATGTTTCTATTATCACGCTACCCATTTGAAGCCGTTGGTTAGAGCAGTGTCTGCCATCTTTGTTTAACGCATTGAGTCAAATGGTAGCGCAACAATAGGGGCACTCGATTCGTGTTTTCGTTTCGCTCAAACACGAGAATTTCACTGTTTTCAGCGCATGTATGTTATTATCTTGATACTTAACAACGAAGCAAAGCTGTTGATGCCAATTTGTGCGTATTCCATTGTTTGTAGGCCGAGTAATTAATGAATCAGTGAGGCGCCCTCCTTAGTATGGTGAAAATAGGCACTTCACCCTATTTCAACGAACTGTTGTTTGATTTTCGTGTCACCGTTTGCTAAAAAAGGGATGTTTTTAAAAGCTATCAGTTTCCTGAAAACGCAAACAGCAAAAATGAAAAGCTTATATAAAAGCGGCTTCGAAGTTGTGTTTTCAACAATTATTTTTGATGTGTCAATTTAGTTATTATATGTTATCTAAGTATAATTGTGAATAATTCATTCGTGAGTGAGGCCCGAATAAGAGACGCTAGGCGGTTGCAATTTTTTTTACACTGAAAAATATTCTTAACCTTCCGGAAGACGCGCTAGTGCACTGAGTGCACGCTGCTCTGAAAATCCAGCGAAATCGTCTTAGCGCTTCAGCGGCTGTTCGTTCAGTGCGCCATTTGTGCGACTTCCGGAGTGTTAAGTGGAAAGAGAATTATCATACAATGAACGAATTCATTTCACTATTTCTCCAACGAAGCATTTTCGTGCATTATAAATAGTTGGTTTCACGAGCTGAAAAAATGGTGACTGGAAGAACGAAAAGTTTTATAATTTTACATATTTAATGTATGGGTTATTCCACGTCAGATTCACAACCAAAATTTTATTTCCTTCCAAAACTTATTCTTGCTTTCTTTAACTAAAAATAATTGGCATACAGTTTTTGTTTTGGTTGAATTTTCTAAATTTTTTCAAATGATGAGTCATTGAATTTTTGAAAGATATAAATTGAACCATTTTCCTCCTACCAATAATAACTCGTAAACTATTCGTCTTGTGGGATAATATATTAAATAATGAAAATAGCATTTTCACGTGAACGCACTAATAAAAATCTGTAATATTTGTAATATGTTACGCTGTTGTTTATTTCTGCAAATGTTAAAGGCAAATTAAAAAATTAAAATTGGATTACAAAAAGTTTATTTTTATTTTCTGAAATAATTTGTAATATAAAAATATTCTCAATATAGAAGATCGTGTAAAAATTTCAGTTACGAGATATTACAGGGCATTTAACGTTAAATTGCCTTGTTTTAATTGTATAATTGTAATATCTCACAAAGTATTTTGAGATCCACTTCAAAAATTTTACATCAATCTTTATAACATGATTTATAATATTAAAAATAAGCAAAAAAAATTGGTTCAACCTTTAAAAAATTCATTTGTTCCTAATAATTGCAGAATACATAAGTTATATAACAAAAAAAAATCATCAATTTTTCTGGTAAGTTCATGCAGAAATGCAACTTTTTTTATTTACTTACTAGCTAATACCCACCGCACGTTGCTGCGACTTTCAACGAAATAGGAAAAAACACAATTTGTTCCGAAGTGCCATCTGGCGGGCAGATAATTCCCAACCAATAGCACACTAACACACTCCATAACAAACGCCTACTATGTACAAATTTTGACGGCAATCGGTTAAGCCGTTTGGGAGTCTATAAGTCATATACATACAAACATTGACTTTTATATAGATAGATAGATAGATATTTTTCCACGCATCGATTACGGTCCGAGTTGTCAGCGATTGAAAAATATTCAATTGTATAATCTTCAAAAGTTCAAAATTAATAGCATGAAAAAAAATTATATTCAGTCAAAACCAAAAATGTGTATCAAATATTTTTAGATAAAGATTGCAAGAAACAAATTTGGAACAAATTAAAATTTTGGTTGTAAATCAGCCGAAGAATGGTCCATACGTTGCTTACAAGTTATCGTCGATCACACGACTATTTTTCGTTAATGAAACAAAATGATTCGTTCTTTTACCAATTGTTTTATATAGAACGGATATTTTTGAAATTGAGTAAATTTATTTGTCGTGCATAAAACGGAAGAAAAATTCGTACTTCTACCAGAGCTGCAAATTTTCAACAGTTTGTTTTGAACTTGAAGGAGGAAAAAAATTCAAATCATGCCCTACTATGTTCAATTCGCAGTTGTTCGTTTCCATTATTCATTCGAACAGCCGACCTGCTCAATCATTTTCCATTCGTTTTCAATTTCATTGACCCTCTGAATATATCTTTACTGGGGTATTGACTAGGTTTTTCAAGTAAAACTACTCTGAACATAGTTCTTACTGTCCATGTAAGCTTGAAAACGCAAAACATGACGACATTTAACCTAAACTGGCCTCTACAGAGCAGATGACAGCTTTGGTTGGTGAATGAAAAAGCATCAATTTGAAATGAAGACGTATGATTCAGTTATGAAAATCCCGCCAACTTGAAAGTGAATGATTGAGGGAGGCTTTGAATTTGAATCATGGTTGGGTTTGATTGAACTGAAAGTTGGCATTTGAAAATGAAAATTTGCACCACTGACTTCTATATATTATCGAGCGGAGCGTCGCTTCAGAATAATTTTTATATTCCGTTCAATTTTGCATGCATTCGCATTTTTTCCAGTAATTTTAGAAAATTTAAACAAATCGAGTATTGATAAAACATCTAAAAAAACTACAACAAATCAATCCAATTTCAATACAATTTTACACGAATTCTGATCAATTTGATGTAAGTCCATATTCGAAGTTTTCAATAATTCTGGCAACAATTTTTTTATTTTGATTTGTTCCTGCAATTATGCTGCTGGTAATGTTTTGTTTTGGTTTCATCCAGTAGGGTAGACCGAGGAGGGTTGAAACATTCTTTTGTTTTTTTTTTAGATAAATCTAGAGAAAATTTTCAATAGGACGTAAGTAACATTGAGAGCCTCTCTTTGTTTACTTTCTCTTTCGTTTATTACGACGTCATTACAACACTTTGCACTAATTTTCCAGTACATATCGAAAGTCGACGATTTTTACTAGAATATTATGCAAAGACTAGAGTAGTAAATGTTGAAATGGCCGAGTAATGAACAGAAGAGAAAGACCCCAAAGAGAATCTCTCATTGTTACTTACGTCCTATTCTAAATTTTCTCTAGAAATCGACAAAAACTGTCATTCGATGATTGCTTATTTTTAAATTTCTTACTTCTGTTTATGCTTTATCAAATAACATGGTACAAATCAATAACAAAGCATCAATATGTTGATTTTTGTAACAGTGTTCTCTTTGTTTCAAATCTCCTCATATTGAGATAAGTTGAAGCAGCAATGAATGTGAGTTGAAACAAGTAACCAATTACTTTGAATATTATCAAAACTTTTTCTAAAGCATCGAATGTTATAACTGCGTCATTTTTATTCGTTCACACTAAGATAATTCCTTGAAATGACATTCTTATCATTATTTTTCACAGTGTATACCTATGTAAAAACTAACACTTGTTTTGAAAATTAATGTTTGATTTTGGTTACAAATTCAGGAATTTCTGCAATCATCCCAACAGTTATAACAGTAAAACACTACCTAACCGCTAATTCAGTATAACTGTAAAATCAAGAAATTTGATACCCATTTTTCATATATTTAGCTATGTATTATTTTCCAGCCACTTCCCCTAGAACATTCTAAATTTTTAATATGGTTGATATGACCAATGATACTATTTATGACTACAAGTGATACGGGTTTATGAAAACAGGTAATTTGGTATCCATGTCGGTAGTATTTAGTTCATTTTGGATAATGGTCACTCCGCTCCAATCTTCAGAAGCTGATAGAAGTAAACAATTAGAACAAATGCATATTCCGTGGTTATAAGTGACCTAGACCTAATAAATTGAGAACGTTGATCACTGTTGTCAATTCAGGAAAGAAGAATCTTGATTATTATTATGTGTTCAAGGACGTTAGTGTGATTACAACATTACCATAAGACTTGAAGTTCATTATCCAGGAGAGTTGAAACACGGTGTCCAAAGATAGAAAGAAACGAATACAATTCATAAATGCTAACGCTTAGACTACATAATAGTGATATTTTTATGATCAAATATCACTTAATATCCTATTTATACCAATTTCAGGAAAATAACGAAAACTTACTTTTGCTCATTTTTTGTAGTGTGTTTACCGTAAATACTCAACCACTCATTTAACGTAGTTGACGTGTATTGGAGGGTTTGTGGGCTTATAATCTGGTATCTAGTGTTGAAACGCGACGTAGTGAAACAATGTCTATTGTATTTTCGGCAAAGTTATGTTCTGACTTGGCTTGGCGGCGGCATTCCAATCATAATAACTGGATTGTAACAAATGCGTTGTGTTTTTTTTTTGTCAAGATTATGCGATCTATTAATTACGCCTAAATCTTTACTTTGAATCAAAGATGTCCTCGGAGGAATTTATCGACACTATAAGCCCTTTCATATGGTGTTGTTATTTTAATGATTAATCTCTCTAAAAGTGAGATATATTTATCAACTTTCTTGCAAGGGCATATATTAAAATTGTGTCTTCCGCAAAGTTGTAGAGGAAGCCTTTGCCAACAACTTTGCCGAAGCCATAAAGTCTTCATCTTCAATATCTTTGACATTTTTGCTAGCTGTTCGTGAAAATTCGTTAAAGCAAACATTTGACATAACATGCTCACAAGTTCGAGATGTTCAGCAAAAAGTTTTGAATTATCAAAATGAAAAACTTTCAATATTACGATAATGACTTATCTCGTGTATTTTTAAAGTAATTTGGCATATTTTGAAAAATAAAGAGTTTCAAATGGTGATTGGTTGTTAACGGGTAAACGACTGAGATTACGTCAATAGCGTTTTCGGACTACTCATCAAGAATAGTTATCATTTATTGCTATGATTTTCATGATCAATCCTTCTATATGTGAGATTTTTCAACAATTTTTTTTGGTGAAAGAAATTATCTAACGTCTTTGGAAAAATTGTGTAGATTGCATTTACGAATATTTGCTGAATACAAGAAGCTTCTTCTTTAAATGCTTAAGAAATTATAGATCGTTATGTTTGGATGACCCCCAAAAATATTTTTTTAATATCTTTTCTAGTATTAAGCGTAATGAATTATTCGCTGAAGGCTATTTCCTAGGGAATTAAGATCATCAGATAAAACAAGTCCGAAAATGTATTATTTGACATACACTCATGACCATTCGAAAGATTTTTCAAAAGACACCAACCCTCTAGGCCGTTACCAAAACGAAATGAATCAAGTTGAAGTGCACAATTGCACATGTACACTAGTTCCATGTTGTGACGAAATTCCAAACTAATACGTTCGGCTACTGGATCGCCTTGGCATAAAGAACAACTTTGCCAAAGAGACAGAGAATATGTAGATAACCAGGATATCGAGATACAGCGTCTTGAATTCACCCTTCCTTAGGTGGTACTAAACCTTTCAGGGGTAATATAAGTGTTGCAATACTTATTGAAGCGATTCCAAACTTTTGATGGATGTGTTTTTGAGGTGTCCAGATTTTGTCGCGACCCGACCAGGAGAAAATAACTGGGCAATAACCCGAGCATACTATTTTTTGGTATTCATACCAAAACTTGGTATTAATTGAATATTATACCTCATTGAGGTATTAAGCAGGTATTGAAGAAACATTTTTCAATACCTGCCTAATACCTCAATGAGGTATAATACTTTATTTTAGTATTATTTATGTATTCCAGTGATTTTTTCAAATACCAAATCAATACCTTATTGGATACATCCATAGTGTGAATTTTGTTACTGGATCCAACCTTCGAAGGTTAAAAAATGTTTTATTATTATTCAGGTATTATAATAACTCGTTTTATTATCAAATAGTTATTTGTAGAACATATCTGTGTTATTTTGTTTTGGTATTTTACCTCTTATGTAGAGCTCATTAATACCATATTGTGGTAAACAATCGTTGGTATTGATACCTAAATTTAGTATTCCGCAGTTATTTTCTTCTGCTCGGGGAGACAGCCCTAACAGTGGCGTAGCCAGAAATTTGGTTTGGAGGGGGTTTTGACGAAAATCTTCGATTTTTCAAAAATGTTGGCGGGTCTATTGATGACATTTAATCTGTAGGCCGCGATCGACTGGGTACTACTGTGTTCTGCACTAATAGCGAAATGGGATGGTGTGAGCGGGCATGAGCGCTATAACCCTACCGTAGGCAGAACTAAATATCTGTCGCAGGTGTCCTATATGTTGGGTGCCGGACTACGAGACAGGTTAGGTCAAGTTCAACGAGTAGTTCAAAAACACCACTTTACTAACAATCAAGCAGAAAAGGAAGAGTTGAAAATTCGCAACTTCGAAACCGTAGCATTGGAAGAGCTTTGATAGACGGGGCAGAAGGTGTGGAAATGCGGGGATCGAGCGACGGCACAAGAGCTGGGCAAAATGCGCCAACGCGTGATCAAGTGGCAGGTGATCAGCGAAAGGATGTGTGTAGTGTGGATCAAAGGCAATTTCTTCGACTAGAGCATTATCAATGTACACTGACCTCACGAAACCGAGAAAGATGCATTATATGCGCAGCTGGAGCATGTCTATGATAGCTGCCTATGGCGGAATGTTAAGCTCGTCATCGTTGACATAAACATTCTGATAGGCCGGGGCATTGTATAAACCAGTTTTCGCACAGGATAGTCTGTAAACCTTATAAATAATGTGCAGAAATTCTCATGATTGATAAGTATATTATGACGAACACCTAAATAGCGAAGCAGTAGACGACAAGAGTATTGGAAGAATCAGCTTGGACACGCGTGCAGTCGACGACAGATTCCGGATCTACCTAAGATTCATGAAAAAATAGGACAGTTGAATCACTGGCAATGATCAACTGTCATGTGAGCTACTCAAACACAGAGTAGAGAAATTGGCTAGAGCACTCCACTGGGTGCTTTTGAAGATCTGGAAGGAGGAGATTTTACCGAAGTGTAGGATATAGGGAGTAGTATGTCCCATCTATGAAAATGTTGTTAAGCGGGAACTAATTACCGATTAATCACATTACTGAACTGCCCTTGTATGCAAAGGTGATGTAAATGCCATTAAGTATATTTTTGAGGAAATCAATTTTCAAATCTTGCATGGTGCAGGTAAAAGCATGCTTTCTCCACTTTGATTTTCGTATTTCAACAGGTTATTTTTAATTTTCATTTGAAGTCGTTTGCACTGAAAGATGCGAATTTTCATAGTGAACTTAAAAATACGAAAAAGTTAAATTTTACCAAAGTGGCGTTGAAGTCACTTTTGCATACTAGACTAGTAAACGTCATCTACAAGGTGTTCTCCCAAATTCTTTGTTGCCGCCTATCTTCAAGCAAGCTATTTACAATAACATTCTTGAAAACTTTGCTGAAGACACTAAATCTCGAACTAAATTTGATTGGAATTAGTAATGTATCCAACTGTAAAAATTAATCAACAAAATTATGCTGCTAAATACTAAACCTCCAAAAGCTGATGGTTTCCAAATTATGGAATCTTGGCGCCATTCAATTCGATTCCCAAATGTACACCATAAATAGCGAAAAACGTGAAAAATTTTCAATTTTTTTTATTACCAATCTTAGCTAGTGGAACTTTATATAAGTGATAACCCAAAAAAAAAATCAAATGCGCATAAAAACCGATTCTGCCCTGTTAGAGACAAGCGTAAAATGCCATTTTTCATCAGTTTCTATGTAGGCGTTTTCATTGAGCTATTTTGATTGATATTTACATGATTTATCAACTATAGAATCCTCACTAAAATATTAGTTACAAGATCCCATTCTCACAATTTACAAAAAGTCCCCATAACGTTTAAAACATTAGGTTCTCAATGTAATGAACAGATAATAAACTTTAAATTATTATTTAAATATTTAGTAAACTAGTCAGCATCAAACTTTTTTTTCTGCAATTGAAATATTTTGGTTTGGAGGGGGTTTTAACCCCCAAAACCCCCCCTTGGCTACGCCACTGAGCCCTAATATTAAATGGTTTTCAATCTTGTGGTACCTTAACACATCTACAATCCTGGGGTTATCCATGGGTGTTTTAGAATTTCTATCCATGCAAACATAACCCAGAACAGTATTTATAAACGATAATAGTTTTATACTAATCGTTAACATGGTAAACCTTTTACAACAATATAAAGAGGGCTTGTATCTTGATATAATTATTTTTGAGATACTAATGCTGGTATCGTATAGGAAAAAATCTGTGTCGTTTGTTATATTGTATGTACCCCCTAATTCAACCAGCTGTCCATCTCTAAATTACACATTTATTTTCCAAGTGAGAAACGCACCACCGCCGGCGGCAGTGCCCTGCTAATGTTTAATTTGCTGGTGTCTAATTCCTACCATTTCAAGCAAACATCAACTCTTAGGTACGTGAAGCCACGCGAGACGCGCAATCATAAGAACAAATAAGAATAAACAAAAAACGATTAACACGACCGCATCGCAGTGATTGGACTGTACTTTTCGCTAGTATTATTATTATGGGTACCTATGTACACCGAGCGATCTGAAGAGGCTAGGTACTCTCAACATCGACACGTCCAGATTCAAACGAAGCGATAAACTTGTTCCTTTTCCAGTCTCCTGTCAGACGGACGTTGGCATGTTCTGCGCAGCAAAAAAAAAAAAAGAATACCCATCACATTGCAGCCTGCTGCTCCGAGTCATCCAACGATGCGTCTAATTTCTACGCTGCGGTTGTCTTTCTGGACGTCTAATGATTCCCATCAGCTTGCCGGCCGTAGGCCTACGATGATCGTTGGATCGCATAGGAACATTATAGGCTCTTCCAGATGTAGAAAAGCGAGTGCATCGTTATGAAGATAGTTGAAGAATGCTGTTTTCAATCCGCCGATCCGATGGTCGGGAGAATGTCGGCGAAGACTGAGGTGGTGGTGATGGTGGTCGCTGGTCAGTCATCGGGGCGCGGTTTGTTCGAGAATGGTGATGCCTTTATGCATATCGGCGTCGGCCAGGCCATCTAAAGGCTGTGTTCCTTTCCAGCAGCTATGAGCAGAGTAATTTTGTTTTCAAACGTATTTTCTTATAAATATCATGTTATTTTTAGCTTTTTTATGTCCATTCTGTCCCATTTGCCCGAGCGGAACTGGGCGGGAACGACGGTGCACATCATGCCACGATCGCGATGAGATGATGATCGATTCACCTAGCACGAGGAGGAGGTAAGACTGACTCATTTGATCAGGCGTCTAGCGATAGAAGTTTTTCGTCGCGTGCTCGAATTTTTAATCATTTATAAAAAGTTAGATTGTCAAATAAAACGAATGAAAACATACATGTAGTTCAATATAAAATTTCAATAGTCCGATTCGGCCCAATTTTTTCCTAATTTATTTTGATACATACCTATATACTGATGTGATATGGCTTTTCAGTCGATAATGCGATTGCGTCGATCACTGTGTGATCTTCGCTTACGGTTCGATCCCACTATTGGATCATCATCAGGGCTTGAATACTTTGGAAACTTTTGGAACAGCTTTCAATAAACACACTGGCCACTGAACCTTGATTCGACCTGTTTTCAACCGTTTGCTAGCTACAGTCGTCGAGAGGCGTATTGACATCGTCTGTGTACCGCAGTATGCATTCTACATCCGAATTACCATTGGTGCATCTCCCAGATCACATTGTATCTTCATCGCACTTCGCTGCTTGTCTTCTGTTGTGATCTCAACCAGATTCCTGCACTGCTCGTTCTGAAACTTAACACTCCTTGAAGATCCCCTTGACGCTTATCGCTACTCGAACTCGAGCTGGCCACCTCTTTCGAAATTGGGAATCGCATCCGTCACTCCTTATATGGTTTGCGGCGTGCAGTCATCGTCTTGTATAATTGCCTGTCCTCTATTTTTTAAGGTTACCAACTCCGAGCCGCTATCTGCACTTGTTGTATATAGTCACTTCATGTGACCCCGTGGTTATCTATGTAAGCAGGGAGGTCATGCTAGGGTTAACACTATCTATCCTTCAGTAGTACGCCACGCAGCACCGGGTTAGGTTCATCAGGGCGGAACCGGACTTCAGGCTTCACCAGAATCGCCGGACCGACCTCGACACCCTGCCGCGTAGCTCATGAGTAGGCTAGATGCACCGCCGGGGACTTGTTCGAGTAGATCGCGTCGAACAGCCAGGTTGTTTGGGCGTCAATGAACTGGAAGCTACGCTCCACCCGAAATCTCTGGACAGACCTCGGCAACTATTGGCTGGCCCGTTGAGTAGATTAGGTCAACCGCCGGGGACTAGATGTAGTAGTTTGGGACGAAGCGGGGAGCTAAATGGCTCACGGAAACGAATATTGGTATCGTGAGAAATCTACCGTCGGGGAATTCACAGTAGGGTAAATTCACCACCGTTGACTATCCGACTATAACGTGACAAAAATGGGAGCCAATTGGCTCCCGAAACAGACATTCCACTTCCAGGGAACTCACCGCTGGTCAATATCCGACTAGACCACGGTAAATCTAGGAGCTCAATGGATCAAGGAAGTGGGTATCGTTGTCGGGACAAATTCAATCGTCGGAGAACTCTCAATCGGAGTAGAGTGAGCTCACCGCCGCGGACTATCCGAGCAGATCGAGGTAAGACTAGGAACTGAATGACTCATGGTGTAAGTGGCCCGGCGGTTCTGTCATGCTTCGGGAAAAGACCTTCCATGATAATATTCATTTTGTCAGCGCATATTTCGACTGGCATCGTTGGACCCTTGATCCTAGCCAACACAACACGGTAAGCATTACCCCAAGGGTTAGCGTCTACTTCTCTGCACAGCTCATCGCAGCAAGTGGACTTGCTTAGCACTATATCGCGTTTAAAAGCGGCCCTTTTTTACAATGGAGAAGACCTTTACGTCCTAGCCCAGTACACGTGCTATTGGTAGGTGTCCAAGCTACCGCACGGGGTGTACTGGGGGCGTGTCGGGCTCGAATGGTGACGCTGCCATTAATACCGACTAAACTCCATTGGGCTCCGCCATCGTTCCCCCCAGGAACTACCTCTCAGTATTACTTCTGGGGGGATGGCTGTACTTAATGTACTCATTCACTCTCACTCACGCGTTCATACGTCCTGTATGAGGCTTACTTGGGTGCTCTCTCTATCGCACCTTGAGTCACTCTCAAACACTCCCACATGAGGCTGACTTTTGTGCTCACCTTTTTCGTTCCTTGCGAGGCTGACTTGTGTGCTCACCTTACTCATTCCTTGCTAGGCTTACTTTTGTGCTCGCCCCACCCATACCATGTGAGCTGACTTGGGTGCTCACCCTATCACCTGGTTCACTCTCGATCTATTATACCTCTGTCACTCCCCCTGGCATCCCATGTGGGGCATTTTTCTTAGGCCCCACTTTTGACATACCATGTGAGGCTGACTTTTGTGCTCACCCTTAACATGCCGTGTGAGACTGACTTGGATGCTCACCCTTTCACTCTTCTGCCACGACACGAGGCATCGATAGCTAAGTCCCAACATACTACGCTACGACCCTCCCATCTTGGCATGAGGCAGTCCTCTTATACGCCTATACACTCGTTCTTCTGCCTTGCTTCGGGGTGGCTGGGTTTACCCCTTACGCGGTTGCCAGTCGCTGCGCCAAACCTGCCTCAGCATGAACAGACCATTCACTCCCTTTTTTGGGCTCGGCCTTTTTCGCTCCAACTAACCAATCACTAGTTAGTCGTGCCCGTCGTCTGTTGTTCGGTGCGCCAGATTACCTGTAGCCTACAGGCAATCTGGGTGGTGGCAACCGAGACTGCGTTCCACATCTCCACCGATTGACACATCCGCTGAATAAGGGTATCAGGGGTTGTGTCCCAACCACAGACGTCAAGCATTGCTCTTCTTTCGACGTCGAACCGATGACATACGAACAGTATGTGTTCGGCAGTTTCGTGTACACCTGGGCAGTCCGGGCAGACTGGGACCTCCGCGTGCCCGAACCTGTGGAGGTACTGAAGGAAACAGCCATGGCCTGACAGGAATTGTGTCAGGTGGAAGTGAACTTCCCCATGGGGTCTTCCCACCCAGCTCGATATGCTAGGTATCAGCCGGTGGGTCGACCTACCTTTCGAGGAGGTGTCCCACTCACGCTGCCATCTGGCGACCGAGGTCACCCTGGTGCGCTCGCGGGCTCCCCTATTTCCACGTAGCTCGAAGCACTCCTCATCTTCCCGAATGACCAGCCCGACTAGCATCATGCTCGCTATCACGCAGGATGCATCTTGTGATACCGTGCGGTAGGCAGATATCACTCTGAGGCACATCACGCGGTAGGGGATCTCCAATTTCTGTAGGTAACTGGTTACACTCAGTGCTCTTGACCATGACGGGCCGCCGTACCTGAGGATAGATACGGCAACGCCTGCTAGTAACCTACGTCTACTGGCGCACACCTTTGAGCTGTTGGACATTATCCTCGATAGAGCCGCAACAGCAGTCGACGCTCTCTTGCATGTATATTCGACGTGGCTGCCGAAGGTCAGCTTGTCGTCTATAATGACTCCGAGAGACTTCAGACTCCGCAGTGAAGTGATCGCGACTTCTCCCACACGGATAACTGCATGTTGTGCCGACTTGCGGTTGTTGACGATAACTACCTCCGTCTTATGATGAGCGAGCTCCAGGCCTCTCGCGCTCATCCATTCGTCCACCGTGTTGATAGCGTGTTCTGCGGTTAGTTCTACCTCAGGAATTGACTCCCCGTAGACCTCCAAGGTTACGTCGTCGGCAAAGCCGACGATCTTTACCCCAGGAGGGAACTTTAGTCTCAGAACCCCGTCATACATGAGGTTCCATAACACCGGGCCTAGGATCGAGCCCTGCGGGACTCCGGCGGTAATCGGAACCCTTTTCTGACCGGCATCGGTCTTGTATAGCAGTACGCGGTTCTGGAAGTAACTTTCCAGGATCCGGTACAGACCCACCGGTAGGCTAAGCCGGTGTAACGAGAGCGCGATGGCATCCCAGCTTGCGCTGTTGAATGCGTTCTTCACGTCAAGTGTCACTGGCGCACAGTATCGAATGCCTCGCCTTTTTCGTTGGATCGCTATCTCGGCAGTATTTAACACTGAGTTGAGAGCGTCCACTGTGGACTTACCCTTCCGAAAACCAAACTGGTTGCTTGACAGACCGTCCGTACCTTCTGCGTACGGGGTTAGCCTGTTGAGGATAATCCTCTCAAGCAATTTGCCAGTCGTGTCGATCAGACAGATTGGTCTGTACGCCGATGGGTCGCCTGGTGGCTTCCCGGGCTTCGGCAACAACACCAATTTCTGCCTTTTCCATCTATCGGGGAAACGGCACTCGTGAAAGCATCTCTGCATAGCTAGCCTGAACATGTTCGGGTTCGCTATGATCGCTGCCTTGAGAGCGTTGTTTGGAGCGCCATCCGGCCCTGGAGCTTTTTTCATTGCTAGGGATTTAGCCACTGCGAGTAGTTCTTCATTCGTCACTGGAGCCACCATTTCGGCCGTGCCCGCACTGTCTCGTAGTGCAGGTGGCCAGGGGCTTGTGGCTCGAGACGGGAAGAGTACTTCGATAATCGTTGCCAACCGGTCCGGAGACCGTTCTGGGGGTGAGGAGCCCCCTTTGGTCTTGGCCATCACAATCCGGTAGGCGTCACCCCATGGATTCGCGTTGGCACTCTCACACAGGTTGTCGAAACACGCTCTCTTGCTGCTTTTAATGGCCTTGTTAAGGGCCCATTTCGCAGCTCGAAACACTTCACGGCGGTTCTCTCTTGAATCCTCGGTGCGAGCTCTTTGCATCCTACGTCTAGCTCTGAGGTAGGCTGACCGTAGAGCTGCAATCTCGGCACTCCACCAGTATACCGGGCATCTACCGTTTCTTGGCAGTGTTTTTCTCGGCATAGTGGCGTGATAGAACAGCTACCAGCGCATCCCGGCTTAGACTGTCGGTGTTAACCTCCAGTTCCAGGGCCGCGGTGAAAGCTTCGCTGTCGAAGTGATTGGACTTCCACCCGCGTTCCTGACAGGAATCTATCGCCCTCTGATGCTGCACACCATAGTTGATCTTAAAGCGGATTGCTAAATGATCGCTATGGGTGTAGCCTTCGTCTACCCTCCATTCCATGCCTGGAGCCAGACTCGGGCTGGCAAAAGTTACGTCAATCCACGCCTCCACTCCGTTTCTACGGAATGTACTAGCGGAGCCATTATTAGCTAGCACAGTATCGAGTTTCGCAAGCGCCTCCATTAGCGCTTGACCCCTGCTATTTGTACAGCGGCTGCCCCACTCCACTGCCCAAGCGTTAAAGTCTCCCGCTATGACTACCGGTTTCCGGCCCACTAGGTCCGAGGAGAGCCTGTCGATCATCTAGTAGAACTGTTCTATTGGCCACCTTGGAGGGGCGTTGCAGCTGCAATAGAACACACCATTGATCTTGGCAATCGCCACACCCTCGGCGGAGGGGTGTATTACCTCTTGAACCGGGAACCGTCCCGTTGTACAGATTGCCACCATTCCAGACCCGTCCGACACCCATTTGCCATTGCCGGCAGGGATGTTGTACGGGTCTGATAGGAGGGCGACATCTGTCCTGGACTCCGAGACCGACTGCCACAGCAGCTGTTGGGCTGCTGCACAATGGTTAAGATTTAGCTGTGTGACGTTCACTGCTTCTTCTTATTTGCCTCACCGAAGTGACACGAAGGTCCGCCCATAGCATGTTTATGTGCTTGCTTCTTAGCGGTGCAGATAAGACACTTGTACGCCTTAGTGCAGCCCCGCTCCTTATGCCCATCCTCGCCGCAGCGACGACATAGTTTACTCCTGTCTGTATTTTTGCACTCGTAGGCTTTGTGGCCGGACTCAAGGCACCGATAGTACCTATCCACTGAAGGCGCCTGGGGTATGCTAATTGGGCATACCGACCAGCCGATCTTCAGCTTACCTTTCTCGGTTACCTTTTTGGCATCCGCCTTCAGTAGCCTGAGGTAGGCTACTTGGGTCCCAGAGGGTCCCCCTCTAAAACGCACAGAGGCCCGCTCGATTGTCACGTCGCATTGCTCCTTGACGACTGCGACGACATCTTCTGCGGTCGTGAACTCGTCCAGATGCTTGCACTAGAGAGTCATTTCCGCCCCTAGCGACCTGACCTGGGCTCCTTCACCAAGGACCTCTTGGGCCAAGGCCTTGTACACCGCACTAGATTGTGCGCCTCGCTTCAGCACCAGAAGCATTTCTCCTGTGTTGGTGCGTCTCACGCTACGCACGTCTTGCCCAAGGGCCGAGAGGCTTTCGGCCGCCCTCATCGACTTTAAGACGTCGGCGTATTTGTCCTTGTCGGTTTTTAACCACAAGGCCTTGCCTCTGTCCTTGGCCTTCTTCGCGGGCCGCGGTACCTCCGATGTCGGTGCCGGCTTCTTCTTGGTGACCAGCGTCCAGGGGTTTGGGTCCCCCTGCCCCGGTTGCGCCGGGTTACTGGTACCATCACTCTTCCCAGCGAGGTCACTCTCGCCCTCGCTTACCTCGACCAAACGGCGTTTGGCCTTAACGGTTGCACGCCGTGTGGTGTCAGTTTTTGCACCCTCGCCTGGTGACTTCTCCCGACATTCCACCTTCTCGGCGTAAGCCTGCTGTTCCCGTCTTGCGACATGAACAGCTTTCTGGAGCACCATGAGGCTCTGCTTCAGCTCCTTGCTTATATTTTGCTTTGCGCTAGTGAACTTGATTAATGAATCGAGCTGCTCCACCACTTTGCGCATCGCGGATCTTGGCCCGTCCAGCGCGTTGGTAGGGCTATTTTCTACCACTGCTGGGGGGTCACTGGTGCTATCAGTTGCAGCACTCGTCGCTCCACTACTCTCCCCACGGGGGGAGACCTCGCCAAACCACCTCTAGCAAAGGGGTTCGGCACCTCCGTTTGTTTGTTGTTTTTTTTGTTCACTTCCATGTTAGTACCCACGAGTTGTGCGAGAAGAAATGTCCGCCACGCCAGAGCTCCGCAGTAAAGTGGTAAGGGATGCTTATTGTGGGGGTTGCCCAGATACCCCACAGGCTCCGTTAACGAACGAGCATCTTTTTCACCCCCTCGATCACTCATCCCTCGGCACGGGTCGCTTCACGCCTTGGAATTGGGGTTATGATCTATCTTGCTTTACGTGGTGACCGCGGCCCAGATCATCACAACCATCTTCCTTTACCAGGGCTTTGGACATGTAGCTCTGGTTCTCAATAGTTCCAGGTACGTATATTATTACAGACAAGCTACTATTGAGATCCGTCATTCACTACCGGAGCGCCTAGGCCCTTGCTTTCGGATACGGCTTCCTGCGACAGGGCTCTCACGTTAGCTTCGCTGCCTAAAGATTTAGCAACGAGCTCGCGGTTGGTCAAGCTCATGACGGAAGGATCCTTGTTCAGCTCGAAGATCCTCTCGCCTTTCTGAGTGCACTTCGTTTTAACAACATTCTCTCCCAACTCCATCAGCTCTGGGCCCTCTCTCATTTTCTTAAAAAGACCATCGGACGTCTTTTCCTTTGCTTCGATGATCAGTGCATCGCTCTTGTATCTCTCTCGAAGAGCCTTTGCGTTTCTTTTTCTTCTCTTGTTCATTCTTCTATTCTTCCTTTTATTTGCGTTCTCTTCGCTTCGCCTGCTGGCTTCCCACGATGTGCCATCCACGGTCTTTCCCAACGTTCCTCTTGTCGCTGGAGCCGTCCAGCTCGCTCTTCTGCTTTTTTGGGTCCTCTTGCTCCGCTGGCGTATCCCTCACTCTTTTCTTCGAGCGAGTATTGTGGTGACTCTGCGATGTCAGCTCAGTTTCTGCCGTTGCGTGTTCTGCCGAACTTTTTCAGTTGATACAGCTCTCATCAAGAACGCCTGCTGCTCGCATTCAGCAGGTGTTACGGCCAATTTAATACTCGTCACTAGCTGCTTTACCTTGGTGTGCACATTGTGCTTGTTCTGAATTAACTCATAGAGCATGTCGATGTTTTTACGCACCTCTGTCAAGTACGACTTCTCAAGATCTGAGTAATTCTGAGTTGTGTCGCTACCTGGTCTCGATACCCGATTTTGCAATCCCATCTCTTGTTGGTTTCCTCGTGCCTCACTCTATACCAAGCCGCTGCTGGTACTCGCTCAGGCCGATGATCGTAGCTTGCCGCTCTCTGCAGCTTGCCGCTCCTTGCAAACGCAATCGCGTCCTCCTTTGCTCTGCATGCCTCTCCAATCACCTTTTTTATGTTTCCATGCGTGTGGGTCCCAACACCAGGTCGCTATCTCAACTCGTTGTATGTAGTCGCCTATTGTGATCCATAGGTTTATCTATGCAATCAGGGAAGTCCTTCGAGGGTTGAACACGATCATTCATGGTGATCGAGTACACGATCATTCAGGGTGATCGAGTCCAGAGCCGAATCGGCGTTAATCAAGAATGTTACAGTTGAGCCTACTACCACCGAGACTGGAGACGAGTTTCGAACGTACCTGGAGGCCTGCGAAGGTTTCACCAGGACGAAGGTAATCGCACCGTTGGCCTACTCGCCATTGCAAAACGGTGTCGCCCTCACTAACTCAGGAAGCAGAACAGCACAACTATTAACCCAAAATCGCCGTCCAATTCGTGGTCCGTGTTCTATCCGTTGACGTTTGCAATGACCAGTATGTCGTAATCCGGATGTTACTGGCGTCGATCCGTGCGGGTTGCCACTCCGGTTGTATTTTTATTGCTAAGAACTTTTTTTCTAAAATATAATGATCTTAGCAGAAACGGCACAGTCGCGCTTCGTCGGATCTGTGTTCGGCGATGATAGCATTTTTAGAGGTTTGCCACAGTGCAATGCTGCCCAAACTCCAGCTCGCAGTAGATCAGGAAGGAGGGGTGGTTGTTAAGCCCCTGAACTCCTGTACTTCCTGTCCCTCATGATCCCTTTATAGAGGTGTGTGTGTGTGTGTGTGTGTGTGTGTGTGTGTGTGTGTGTGTGTGTGTCAACTGTTTTAGTAGTAGAACAGTTGACTCGATTTGCATCTCTATTTCGTAAAGTACGTCTGAGCATGCAAGCTACTGCTCTACTCAATTGCTTTAGGCCATCTGTCAACAACCTTTCTTAACCGTTATGTATCCGACGCGGTACCCGGGTACCTTTTTAAGTTTCAAATAATGAAATTCCCATGTTTTATCCATAGCTGGAAATTGAAAACTTGTGACGTCTTAGAATTTCACTAAGTCAAGCCTTTGGGTTGATAATATTGTTGATATAGTAAGGGGGGAGTGAGGAGGGAATCCTGATTTTTTTTCTACGTAACAGGCCGACGTGGGTATCCGGGTACCCACAAAAATGATATGCCAGGAACTCATCCAGTTTTAGACTTGGTAAAGATGAATCAGGTTACTTCATTTCGGTTCCCGGGAATCCTGATTTCAAGAATCATGTTCCAGTGCTGGGATAATATTCATGAACCTCAATGAAATACTATCAATATGGGTATCAAAATTCTTGGAATTGCATCAGTAGGCTGTATCTCGTAGTTTTGGAACCATTTCGTGATTCCACGTCGGAACGGACATTCCGGAGCAGGTTCCCGTGGGGCCGTGAGTGGCCATTCCATTCCAATTCCATTTTTAAAATTGCCCGTCACAATAAATAGCAGACTTCCGAGACAATTTGAAAAGTTTAGATACTCATATTACTAGGACATTATTAAAATTTACAAATCATACCCTAGTACTGGAACATTACTCCGAAAAATCCAGATTACCAAGAACCAGATCCATTCATCCGGTTCACTTTTACAGAATCAAATAGTGAACGAGTTCTTGAATCCAAAACATCTAAAAGTGTCCAGATCGGTTGAAGGAAGCCATATTTATGAGTATTTCAATTTGTGGGTACCCGGGTACCCTCGTTGGAAGGTGTTTTTTTGTTGGACACGTAACGGTTAATAAATAAATGTATTCGTGTACTTTGGGGCATTTCCAATGCGCACTCTACTTGAGCTATTCGTTCGTCTCAGGATTTAATTTTGACAAATCCGCGGTAAGCTAATTTTTAACAAGCCTTTCTTTCAATTTCAATTTTGACAATTCGCCTACCCTGCTCATTTGTATCGTCAACTTAAACGTTTAACAAACAATTTCATATGTTAAATTTGCTAGATTGTCTTCGACGGACTTTTCCATTGATATTGTTGATCCATTGTCTATTTATAATCTGTTCAATAGATTTAGAAGCGAATTCTAAGCTGTTGAAAGCTAGTATTAGTGTCGGAAAGTTAAGGGTTTCGAACCGCTGGAAAGCACACCATCGTTTGTAAAATAACACTGAATAGACAAATCGTCAAGTTTTACACTGAAAGAACGTGTCGTCATAATTTACACTGAAAGGATGATCAAAGTGGGGTGTTCATTTGAAAACCCAGCCACCAATAAAAAATCGAACATTGTCGCTAACTCTTCCCGTATTTTCCTATAAGAAAAGTCAAAACCGGCTGCCGACAGCAGGAGAGATGTACAAAATTGCATAATAACATACATAAGATGAGATTTTTTCCCCAGTTCCTGCAGTTGTTGCTGTTGCTATAGTGATGCAAGAAAGCACCAGAGTTCCGAGGTTGCAGAGATTTTATTTCCATCGGGCAGCAGCCCGACAAGAGGTCCGATGCATGCTTTGCTGGTCGCATTGAGTCTGAAATGGGATGGTGCGGAGGCAGAAAACAAGATAACACTTATAGCAGGCTATGTGCATTTTTTTTCGAGTTCAAGTCCAAGATCGGACTCTGCTTAGACCTGTCTTTTTATATGCGAAGAACCTGGCATAAATTATTGGAATGGAAGAAAGGAGAAAAACCAGAAAAGGGGTACAATCAGAAGATAAAAATAAAACATTTTTCTCCGCTGTTCCTCAGGGAACTCGCCTGCACTTTGTCTTCCACCGAGCCCGCTTTGTCACTGGTGATCGCCGTTGGGGCCAGAGAGCCCCGGTCTGATCCCGAGCTGCGGTCATTATGACGCTGCATTTCATTTCAGTCGTATAAAATTGCTTAGCGAGCCCTCTTCCGCCCGATTTGCTCATCACGGTTTTGCACCTCCCCCTCCCTTCCCGAGGACCGTTCGCTCTATTCTATCCTACTGCGGACCAGAGACGTGAACTAAACTGGCTCATCACCGCAACTAAGAGTGAGTGAACAAAAAGCTTCGCGAAAAAGTACTGGTCGCCATCGGATTGAAGCTGAACTGTTTCGGTTTTCATCTATTGCTCTCTGGACGACACTGTTACATTTATCATCGCACATTGGCGACATTAAACCTGTTATTTTTATCGCTTAAACCGTTTCTTTTGCATTTGGTTGGGGGGGAGGGCGTCTGGATTAAATTTACGATGCTGAATTCGACGCCGGTTTGCACTGCGGCCGTAGTTCTTATGGGATCACATTACTCTTTTTAAATTTGAAACTTATGATTGCACTGAAACTAAATGTATTATTGCTGGAGTGCATCAAATTGATACATTTAAGTTAAACTAAATTAATGTCGGATGCTTTCCCGTTTTGAAGTGAATAGATTCCAAGATTTTGACGCGAATCTTATCATCATCGTTACCGAACAATCCGAGCGTTATAATTCATAGCCAGTTTACTTCATATTGGGTTACCGTACTCTAGATTACTTGTGCGGTCGCCTCACACGCATCTTCCTCAGTTGCACATAGCGAGTGAAGGGGGGGGGGGGTCTGACCCGATGTTGAAGACCATATCCAGGATCTGCATCTGTGGCGATGAGTATAACACTGAGCATATTGTTTAGCTGTCCGCCGGATATTGTGGCGCCCATCCACATACGATAACCTGAATAGAGGTCGCAGTGGCAAAGTTTCCCCTAACAAAAAATATTGTGGCGCCATATATCATTTATAAGATTCACTTCGAGTCCGAGGAAGATCAGCAAATATTTCAAGATGTATTAGAAAACCGCAATCTCCCCTTTCTAAACACAGAAAATGTACAAATTTCATCATAGCTGGCGTCGGCGGTAAAACATGATGATGAGTTATGTTCTATCAACCATGCGGTAGACTTTTCTTTCGATAATGGCCATATGAGCCTGCCTAGTCCTAGTTTTCCATTCTAAGTTTATAGCTGATTGGTTCTAGAATATCTGTCCGTCCTTCAATTTTATTGCTTTCGTTTCTTTTCTAAGTCTTAAAATTGCCGAAAATAGCCAACAAAATCGATACCGTACATACCCATTTAGTGGATGATCTCCGAGTTCAAAGCCTTTCGAAATGATCTTTCGACGTTCCTTCCGGGGTCTTTTCAGATTGGTCGAAGAGTAGAATGTCGAGTTATAGCGGAGAACTTAACCGTTGTGTGTCCGACGCGGTACCCGGGTACCTTTTTAAGTTTCAATTAATTAAATTCCTATGTTTTATCCATAGCAGGGAATTGAAATTTTGTGACATCTTAGAACTTCACTAAGTCAAGTTTTTGGGTTAATAATATTGTTGATATAGTAAGGGTGGGAGTGAGGAGGGGCTCCTGAATTTTTTTACTACGTAACAGGCCGACGTGGGTACCCGGGTACCCACAAAACTAAAATGCCCATAACTAAGGTAATATCCAACCGATTTCGATACTTTTGGCCGTTTTGGGTTCAGGAACTCATCCACTTTTGGACTTGGTAAAAATAAATCGGGTTACTTCATTCGGTTCCCGGAAATCCGGGTTTCCGGAAGCATGTTCCAGTGCTGGGGTACAATTTGCGAACTTCAATGGAATACTAGCAATATGGGTATCAAAATTTTTGGAATTGCATCAGTAGGCTGTATCTCGTGGTTTTGGAACCATTTGGTGATTTGACCCCGGAACGGACATTCCGGAGCAGGTTCCCGTGTGGCCGTGAGTGGCCATTCCATTCCACTTCCATTTTTCAAATTTCCATAGGGTCCCGTAACAATAAAAACAGACTTCCGAGACAATTTGAAGAGTTTTGATACTCATATTGCAAGGACATTATTAAAATTTACAAATCATATCCTAGTACTGAAACATTACTCCGGAAAATCCGGATTACCAAAAACCAGATCCATTATTCCAGTTTTACTGTACATAATCAAAAAGTAGACTAGTTCCTGAATCCAAAATATCTAAAAGTGTCCAAATCGGTTAAAGGAAGCCATAGTTATGAGCATTTCAATTTGTGTGTACCCGGGTACCCTCGTTGGCCTGTTAAAGGTGTTTTTTTTGTTGGACACATAACTGTTAATTGGCCACAAACGAACACTCCAGTATCTTACGGAGAAGTTATATGAATTTTATTCATATGACTTGGTTTGGATGAAATATCCAACGAATTGAAAAATTTACTTGGCTTTTCTCCTCACAAGTTATTCTTCACTAATACGCTAGTACGCTCTGGAATTAACCAGGAGCTTTATTTAATTCATTTTAACTGCAATAAGGTAAATAATTGAAAGTATTAGTAAAAGTACGTTTCATGTTCTACGTGCGAGTAAAGTGGGAACATTACAGACGACATGGGGGCAGAATTCAAAATCTGACCCAGTGTCGCAGATGCCAAGGCTTTGAGCACGGCACAAAATGTTGTCATTTGTATTCTAAATGTCTGATCTGTGATAATAAATCGCACACAAAAGATACTTGTCTGGTGAAAAAAAACCACAAAAAGTTTCAAATGCTCTAATTGTAGCGAAAACCATAAATCGAATTTTTGGGCTAATACTGTTCGAGAAAAAATTATAAATTCTCGTTCAAAGCATCAAAAACAACAAATTAAAAATTTACCTACTTCGTCAGATGCACTTCAGTAAAACAAGCCTAAACGTACTAATTAGCTTCTAAATAGAATAACTTCTCTACCTATACAAGATTCTTCTATGTCCGACACACCATCCTACATCTTATACTTCAGTGGCAGGTAACACGTCCAAAATAACGGCTACCTTACCTATCGTCTCGTTTGCACCCAACGCTTCCTTTAGTCCAATGGATCTAGTTGGCGTAACGGAAGAAAAATTGAATTTCTTGCAAGAATCTATGCTGCATCTGATTATTTCTATGTTAAAGTCTACCTCCATGTTAGAAGCTTTTCAAACTAGGTGGGAATTTGTTATATAAATTGTAATAAAATTAAAGTTTAATAATGACATTAAATAATCATCTAAATTGAATAAATTGGAATGCTCGTCCATTAAAAACGTTCGAAGACGAATTTTGAAACTTCTTGATGGTACATAATGTGCATATAACCGTTGTGACTTTTCTAAAATTAAATATTAAATGGAAGAGTAACTCTAATTTTGTTATTCATCGATTTGATCGAATTGTTGGATCCGGCGGAGGAATCGCAATAGCGGTTAATCACAGGATCAAACACTGTATCCTGCCGTCTCTTGCCACCAAGGTGATTGAAAATTTGGGTAGCGAAGTTGTAGCCGATCGTGGTATTGCGAATCTTTTCTTAAATCGACATTGCGACTTTTCAGCCATGCGCCACCGGGCGTGCGTTGAGTTATGCGCCCATCTAGTTTGCATCAGTGCGACGTTTTTTTTTGTTTCGATCGCACTCGTGTGTATCCCATATAGCAATAATTCGACGAAATGCTAGATTATCTCGAGATAGACAATATCAAATTTATTGCTGAAGCGTTTTTGCCTTTTCAGTACACCGGCGAACAAACTAATTTCTTGAAAGGAGACTTATAAAAACTTACAACAAATCGCTCGAAATAATATAATATAATTTTATAATCGGTGATTTTAGCACTAAACACTGATCCTGGAATAATGCTCAAATCAATGCCAAACTACTTTTTAATGATTACTCTGCTAGATAATATTCAATTTTGTTCCCGAATGGACCTACGTGCTATTCGTCTGAAAAGAATCCATCAAAAATTGATTTGGTGTTGACAGATCAAAGTCGCATTTGTAGCGCCACATGCTGACTTCGATTCTTGTCACCTTCCAGTAACCTTTTCACTTAATCAAGAAGCTGTTCCCAATACCATATGCTCAGTGTTTAATTACCACAAAACAAGTTGGAAAAGGTACAAAACTTATGTTGAGAATAATTTTAGTCATGATCATGATTTACAAAATAAAGCTGGCATTGATACATCATTGGAAAATGACTGGGTAATGCGTAATATAGACCCGGTGGTTCGCCACAGTGGTCCTTAGCTTCTTGTCCAGTAACTCCTATCTCTACCTCCCCGCGGTGCCAGCTGGGGTACGAGTAACCATAGGAAAGATCGGGTAATCAACCCCGAGCTTTTGATTTAAAAATAAAAATTTCATCTTCATTTCACTAAATGTGTTAGACATTTTGTTTTACGTTTCTTTGCAGATAGCGCGCCAGGACAAGATGTAGAGCGAGTAAAGGCGCTATAACCAAGGCTCATTACCCAGGACAGGGCTAAATATTTCTGTTCCATCCCATCTCAGGAACCTAGGACCAAAGGAGCTACATTAACCCTCCCAAAGATTTATCAAATCGCCATCAAATTGAAACGGTCGGTACGGTTGTCCTTGTTTCTTCCTTATTCAAGGTTTGAAATAGTTCGTTGATTAAATTCTTTATTGAATGAATAATTTAATTGCCGTATAATTTTGAATCATCTTCACTTTGTACGCTGCACAGTTGGTCTGGCCGCTTTAATGATTGTGTCACATTTCATATGTACCACAAACATTAATATTGACAAGAAAAATTGCACGCGAGCGTTTGAAATTTTCCAGGATCCCTACATGTATTGGCTGTGTTTGTGTAGACTAGACTAGACTAGAAAAATCGGGTAACCAACCTCGGTCGGACTATGGTCGTATGCTGACAGGGGAAGGTGAATCCATCCGAGTGGCTCAAAACAGCGTCTGTTCATCATATTAGGGGCGGCTGATGTATCGTCCTCGTATCAGCGTGGGACTTTAAACAGAGCTGACACGATGGTCCCCGACGAGACAGGGGGTTGGGAAAGGCCCAACAAGCCGCCCTGCGAACAATGCAGAAGAGAATACGAATCGAAACTATCAGCAAAGACCTACGCGGCGAAATAAGGACTACGATTGGAAACTTGGAACATGGAACTGCAGGTCACTCTGCTTTCCAGCTTTCGAACGGATAATCTACACTGCAGGAACTTTGCTTGACAGAACAAAAAGTATGAAAAAGCGGACATCGAGCGACTACTTTCTACCAGAGCTCTGGCACCCCCAACGAGCTGGGAACCGGCTTTGTAGTGCTGGGTAGGATGCGTCAACGCGTGATTGGATGGACTCCGATCAACGCAAGGATGTGTAAGTTGAAGATAAAAGACCATTTCTACAACTATAGCATCATCAACGTACACTGCCCACACGATGGGAGACTCGACGACGACAAGGAAGCGTTCTATGCGAAGCTTGAGGAGGTGTACGACGGCTGTTCGCAACGGGACGTAAAAATCGTCATCGGTGATATGAACGCTCAGGTAGGACGGGAGGTAATGTTTAGACCGGTAATCAGGCCAAACAGCTTGCACACCGTATTGAATGACAACGGCCAACGATGCATGGACTTCGCAGCCTCCCGTGGCATGGTAGTTCGAAGTTCCTTCTTCCCCTGCAAAGATATCCACAAAGCCACCTGGAGATCACCTGACCAACGCACCGAAAACCAAAACGATTACGTTCTAATCGACGGGCGATTCTTCCCTAACGTTTGTACCTACCGCAGTGCGAATATAGATTCGGAGCACTCTAGTTGCAGTATGCATGCGCTCAAAGCTCTCGACTGTGTACAACACGCGTCGTAGTCGGACGCCAAGGCCCAACATCGTGCAACTTCGAGACGCCGCACAGCGGCTGCAAGCATCACTACTCACGGAAGAACATCTGGGCGCAGCTACTCTTGAAGATGGCTGGAGGGAGATCCGTTCCGCCATAGGAAGTATTGCTGCTATAGCGGCACTAGGTACAGCGATTCCGAATCGAGGAATCGACTGGTTCAATGAGGAATGCAGCACAGGCGACGATGCTGCAGCACGGAACGAGACAGAATATGGAGCGATACAAACAAGCACGGAATAGGCAAACCTTGGTCCTCCGGAAAAAGAAGCGCCAACAGGAAAAACGAGATCGCGAAGCGATGGCACAACTGTACCGCGTAAATGACACACTGAAGTTCTACGAGAAGCTGAACAGTTCGCACAAAGGCTATGTTCCGCAAGCAGATATGCGCAGGGACTTAGACGGCAACCTTCTTACGAACGAGTGTGAGGTGGTTGAGAGGTGGGAGCAGTACTATGACGAGCATCTCAACGGTGAAGCAGCAGAGGACAAAGGCGGTATGGCAACGGATCTTGGAGCACGCACAGAAGGCGATAGGCTGTCGGCCCCTGATCTACAAGAAGTTAAGAAGGACATCGGTCGGCTGAAAAACAACAAAACTGCCGGTGTAGATCAACTATTCAGCGAGCTATTAAAATACGCTGGTGAAACACTGGCTAGAGCGCTGCACTGGGTAATCGCCAAAATTTGGGAGGAGGAGATTCTTCCGGAGGAGTGGATGGAGGGTGTCGTTTGCCCAATCTACAAAAAGGGTGACAAGTTGGATTGCTGCAACTACCGCGCGATCACACTACTTAGCACCGCTTACAAGGTCCTTACCCAAATTCTTTGCCGCCGATTGTCACCATTTGCGAGGGAGTTCGTGGGGCACTACCATGCGGGATTCATGGGTTTCTGCGCCACCACGGACCAAATATTCACGATTCGGCAGGTTCTGCAGAAGTACCGCGAATGCAACGTGCCCACATATCATTTGTTCATCGATTTCAAATCGGCGTATGACACAATCGATCGAGATCAGCTATGGCAGATAATGCACGAGTACGGTTTTCCGGATAAGCTAACACGATTAGTCAAAGCGACGATGGATCGGGTGATATGCGTTGTTCGAGTATCAGTGACATTCTCGAGTCCGTTTGAATCTCGAAGAGGGTTACAGCAAGGTTATGATCTATCGTGCCTGCTGCTCAACGTCGCGTTAGAAGGTGGAATAAGGAGAACGGCGATAGACACTAGTGGCACAATCTTCAGGAAGCCAGTCTAGCTTCTTGGCTTCGTTGACGACATTGACATAATGGCACGGAACTTTGAGGCGATGTCGGAAACGTACATCAGACTGAAAGCTGAAGCCAGCAGGATTGGACTTGCCATCAACGTTTCGAAGACAAAGTACATGAGAGGAAGATGTTCTAGAGACGACAATGTGGACCTCCCATCCCGAGTTCAGATTGACGGTGACGAAATCGAAATGGTCGACGAATTAGTGTATTTGGGCTCACTGGTAACCGCCGACAATGCTACCAGCAGAGAAATTTAGAGACGGATTTTGGCGGGAAATCGTGCCTACTTTGGACTCCGGAGGACGCTCCGGTCGAACAAAATTTGCCACCGCGCGAAGTTGATATCTACAAGCCGCTGATTAGACCGGTGGTCCTCTACGGCCACGAGACCTGGACTATGCTCGTGGAGGACCAACGCGACCTTGGAGTTTTCGAACGAAAGGTGTGCGTTCAGATGGAAGACGGAACGTGGCACGGGTGAATGAACCATGAGTTGCATCAGCTGCTGGAAGTACCATCCATAGCGCATGCCGCAAAAATAGGACGTTTGCGGTGGGATGCACACGTCGTAAGAATGTCGGACGACGACCCGGTGAAGATGGTTCTTGAGGGCGACTCTACAGGAACAAGAAAACGGGGCGCGCAGCGAGCCCGGTGCATCGACCAGTTATAGGACAACCGGCGGACCCTTCGAAGACTGCAAGGCTGGCGACAAGCAGCAATGGACCGAGTGGAATGGAGATGGCTTCTGCATACAGCAAGAGACAACAAGGCTCTAGCTTGAACGGTAAGGTAAGGTAAGTATGATACAGTATTGCAAAATTTAAATGATTTTATAGTGGATGCTAGAAATTTATCAGTACCAATAACACAAATAAAATTCAATACTCCTATTATTGACGTCGATCTTCAAATTGTGATTCGTTTGAAGAACGTTCGAGGACGTGAAGAGGTTGAACAGATCAAGCCATTTTCTAATCCTTTCTGGAAACTTTCTAAGGTTCTAAAGAAACTTCAGAAATCAATTTCCGCTTTAAAGGTAGGTGACTACATACTTCTTACAAATGAGGAAAAAGCTTGACAACTTGCTTAGCAATTTGTGAGCGTCCTTAATTTCAATCTCAACGTTGTGAGTCCTATTATAAACGAAGACTTATAAAAATACGAAAACGTTTCAAATCAAGTATTGTCTCTGGACGAGATTGTTGAAACAAACTATGATGAGATCAAATCCATCACGAAAAAGTTAAAAAAAAATATGAAAGCTCCAGGGACCTTAACCCTCCGGAAGTCGCGCTTATGGCCCACTGAACGAGTAGCCGCTGGTGCTCTAAGGCGATTTCGCTAGATTTTCAGAGCAACGTGCACTCAGTGCACTAGCGCGGCTGCGGAAGGTTAAAATACTTTCCAGAAATATTAACAAATACCAAATTCACTTAACTGCAAAAGCATATTATATATTAATAATAATGAACTGAATCAAGTTAACAGTAGGGATGAAAAGTCACCACTTGTGGCCGATCACCCGGTATGTATATTGAATTAGAAATGTAATGCAAACTAAACAATATAATCAAACACAAAATAAAATTTAAAAAGAAATCAATGTCTGCTCCAGTCAACTGGGCGGTAGGTGATCTACTTTCGGACCCAATCGAAATAGGGCTAATTAGCGAATATTTAATATATCTCGCGTTATTTCACTAAGCACTGTACAGCTGAGACTCTGATATCAGGGATGCGGGAAAATAAAGCGAGTTATTGATTGTGAATAACCCGATTACTTACTGAAAGCATTATAAATAGCAATTTTTGGTATATGTACCTGCAAATGCAATGGAAATAGATGGAGTGGTCGTCGAAGTATGAGGTTGGCTGCTTTAAGGACCCCTCACTTCAACAGGTGAATATTTTGTACTGCAAACATTTGCGTGCAACAAAAAACGAGGAGAATAAGAAAACTGTCTTTCCAACAGACTTGTTTCGGGTGACCTTCGCCGGATCTGCACTACCTAATTACATCCCCCTTGTCAAGGTTGGTCTGCCTGGGTCATAAACTGCACCAATTGTAAACAGTTGGGGCACACAGCCACAATGTTGCGGTAAATGTGCGGGAGAGCATGAGTATGAGACAGAGAAACTTAAAAGTATATTAAATGCGATGGACCATCATATGACCTTCCGTCATGTCCTGCGTGCAAGCAGTGCGGGAATAAAACTAACTGCTGTTATAATTTGGGTAAGGACTGCGGAGAAGAGGGCCGAGTTATACCATGTTACGGATACGGATAACTATGAAACTGGGGAGTACGCCATGAAATAACTTGGGATAACTACATGAAATAACTTACATATTGGTAAGAAATGGACTACGTATTTTTCTGAAATAGTTACGGATGGTGTCCAATCATTGAACTGTGCAGAACTGTCTAGAACTGCCTTTTTATTCAATAAACTAATACATGTGTACCTTTAAAGCTAATTACCTATCAGATAGATAACTAAGTTCTAGCAGGCGTGGCTTGGAAAAGTTCTCCATGTTTATTCTGTACGTCTAAAGTTTCTGCTATGTCTGTGTGGTAGTGTAGGTATTTGTTTAGGGCAAAGGGAGGTGGCTAAGTTGGATTTTTCTGTCTTGCGCTGTGCTATCGTTTTGCGCATGCGTGGGTTATTTCTCTCGGTCGACCTTGGGATTTTGAGCATGAGTTACCGTTGGTTACTGAGTGTCTTTGTCTGTGTCATTGTCATTGCCACTTGTTGAAAGTGGGTCTTTTGTATGTCAATGCTGTATCGGGCTGTTCTGATGCGGCAGGCAAGTTTGTTTTGGGCACAGGGGTTTAATTTTTTTTGGCTTGAGGTGCTAAGAATGTGTTTTGAAGGTATGTAGGTGGCTGTTTAAGATTTCTCGACAAACATGTCAAATGGTCGTAAGTGCAAATGAGAGCCTCTCTTTGTTTACTCTCTCTTTAGATCATTACGACGTCATCTTAAAACTATTCAATATTGTTTCAGGATATATCGAACTCTGATTTCGACTAGCTTATACTGCTAAGAGTTGAGTAACAAGCGTATAAACTGCCGAGTTATTAGTGAAAGAGAAAGTAAGCAAAGAGAAACTGTCATTTGCACTTAGGACCATTTGACATGTTTGGCTAGATTTGTATTTGTTTGGTTTTGAAAGCTGTGAGAAACATGGGCTCTTGGCGATGTTTGGGATTGTACTTATTGTCGTTTATGAAGTAGGTTTTTCTTTCGTGAGAAGCTATATGTTTGAGATGGTATGTAGCGTCGTAGGTTAGGTATTGCGTATAATGTCATTTACTCAATTAGTATCATTGTTTAGGGCATGGTATAGTACAGGTATAGTACAGCTGCCATTTTCGTCGGCACACTCTGCTGCATTCTCGGGCAGTGATTATCGGATGTCCAGTGAAAATGTCGCACGCCAGATTTATAATATTGGGGCCAATATGTCTCTGTTTCGCTATCTATCCGTAACGCTCGAAGTGAACGGGAAGAAAGTGGAAACTTTCGCTTTTTTGGATGAAGGACGTTAGTCTACACTGATGGAAGCAGGACCTGCAGCGAAGCCGGATCTCATCGGCCCTGAGGAGTCTCTCTGCCATTAAGAGAATGATTCGCAACGGATTTCGGTTACAAATTCCGGAAATGGGCTCAAGAATAAATTTCAGCTGAACAATGTGCGTACGGTACACAAGTTGAAGCTATAAGGTCAGCTATAGAGGTCTGGTCAGTGAATGCAAATCTTTGTCGTGGGCGTGGCAAGGTTTGGTGCGACGTGCTCACCGTGCTCCGCACATTACACACAGAACACAAGCACAGATGACTATTCCCGAGAGCGTTCGAAGCGATCTTCAATGTTCACTTTGACGGCTACTTGCAGCGTAGACACGATAGACAAAATGATGCAAATAATGGAGGTAAAATACCAGCATGCAAAAGGAGGGTCGAAATCCGGGTCTTCTTTTTAAATTTGCTGAGGTACAGGATAAATCAATGATTCTGGACAAGCTCGTGTATGCGGAGTGCGTTGTTGGTATGCCGTCTTGATGGACGATCTTGTGATGGTGCTGGTGGAAGGATTCACACCCACGATGCATATTTGAGGTTCATACAAGAGGGGGAGACCGACGTGTCCTTATTTTGACAAAGACGAAAGTGGCGCCACTTAAACCGCTCTCCATCCCTCGGCTAGAGTTTCAGGCAGGACTAGTCGGTTATCGGTTGATGGAGAATATCTGCTCACTTCCCCATCGAAAAGTGTTTCGTGTCGACAGATTCTAGAAAAGTTCCTACGTGGGGACGATCGGTTGTCGGCAACATCAACCGTACGTAAAGTTTCGAGTAATTAAAATTCTGACTTTCTTCTCCGTGATTGAGTAGCATTACATTCCGTCTAAACAGAATGTGGCCGAATAGTATTAGGTGATTTTAACTCCCACGGTACGGCATGGGTTTGCCTTCATGACGGTAATCGATCTACCTCAATCCATGAACTTTACGACAACTTCAATATGATCATTTTGAAATGACACGGATTACAGCCCCTCCAGCGCGTCCGAGCGCCTTAAACCTGTCCCTCTGCTTGACATCGCTGCAGTTAGATTGCATATGGAAGGTAGTCTCTGATCCCCGCGAGAGTGTCCATCTGCCAATCGTAATTAATATTGCTAACGGTTCAGGGCCACCGAATACAATCAATGTTTCGTATGACCTCACACGAAATATTGATTAGAAGAGCTACGCGTCCGTGATATCCGGAAAAGTCGAATCGACACAAGAGCTCTCTCCAGAGGAAGAGTATGGGTTCTTGGCTGGCTTGATATTCGAAACCGCGATTCTAGCTCTGACTAAACGCGTACCAGACGCGAACTTTCGCGAGCGTCCTCCCCACCCATGGTGGGACAAAGAGTGCTAAGACGTGTTCGCGGAGAAGGCCGCCGCGTATAAGACCTTCCGGGACGACGGGCTGCCAGTCAGCTACTGACAGTATGCGATGGCGGAAACGCGCACAAAGTACTAACGAGAGCGTGAAATATTCAAACCGTTGGATATTCGATTTTACCAAAAAGGGTTGTCCGGATTCCGCTCTGGCACAGAAGATCTACCGCTCCGCGTCCCCCCACGATAACAGGTACGAAACACCGTTTTCGATGGTGGAGTTCTCATTTGCTCTCTTGTCATGTAACAAAAAAGCCCCAGATCCAGACAGAATAAAATTTAACTCGTTAAAGAATCTGCCAGACTCTGCCAAGAGACTCTTGTTAAATTTATTTAATAAGTTTCTTGAGGGTAATTGTCCCTCATGACTGGAGGCAAGGGACGGTCATCGCCATTCAAAAACCAGGAAACCCAGCCTCCGACCACAACTCGAATCGACCGATTGCAATGCTGTCCTGTATCCGAAAATGATCTTGTTTCGCCTCGACAATTGGGTTGAAGCAAATGTCTTACTGTCAGAGGGTTTTCGCAAAGGCAAAGGGTAAATTCGTACAAGATAACCTTGGTTGGGGTTCCTTCTCATTGCTCCATTCAAGGTAATGGAGAAGCGGACTCTTTAGCTAAGGCGGGCGCTTTAGAAAGTGACATATATGAAAGACCAATTTGTTTCAGCGAATTTTTACTGTACTCATCATAGAACCTTCGAAAGTTGGCAAACTTCAGCAATGGGGAACTAGGAAGCTGGTTGCATTCGATAATCCCTAAGGTATCGACGAAACCTTGGTTCAAGGGGATCGATGTGGGTCGGGATTTCATTCGTGTGATGTCTCGGCTCAGGTCCAATCACTACACGCTGGATGCTCATCTCCGACGTATTGAGCTCGCGAATAACGGTATCTGCGCTTGTGGCGACGGCTATCACGATATTGAACATATTGTCTGGGCATGCGACGAGTACTGTTCTGCCAGATCTCAACTATTGGATTCTCTCAAGGCCCGAGGAAGATCATCCAATGTCCCGGTTCGAAATGTACTGGCAAGCCGCAATCTCCGCTATATGCCCTTCGTATACACCTTCCTAAGAATCATCAATGTTCAGATTTAACTGCCCCTATTATTTTTGTTATCATTCTCAGAAATACCCTCTACCGCCTGTACCGTACACCAGATGGTTTGATGCGACTCCAAGACGACACAAAATATCTCTGTTGAATGACCCAGCAAACACGAGACCTAGAGCACAAAATCACACGCGCAATGTATTCCTGGTTTTAAGTTAGTTACGATAAGAAATTTCCCCTTAATTAAATACAAATGCTAGCAAAGTTGGCCAACTAGTTTTAAATTAATTTCAAACTAAATACCTTAATTTCAAGAAATTTATGAATATAAACAAAAGAAATAAGCATTTTAAAGGAAAAGCAACGTGCCGTATAGAATTAAAGGACTGAAAAAAATGCAAATATTCAAACGTGCTTATAATTAATCTGTATTTTCAGGAGATGCAAACCACTGTAATATTATATGCTTATTTATAGCTTCGACCAATTTGGATGTAACATTTAAATGAAACAACCAATGACATACCAACTCTAGTCATAATTCCAAAATATGTACAGTAAACAGGCGAAAGTGGCCTCCATTTGCCGAAGGAATCAGGTTATTCAAAGATCGCTTTACAAATCACCGAACCAGTTTCACTGCAAGAGCACTGAACTCACGCTGCCCACGGATTAATTTTGGATACAAACCAAGTCAGTTCCAAACTCCTAATGGCACTTTCTTCGGCCAGTGATACCTGTCAGATTATGGATTACGGTACAAATGAACTTGACATGACTAACCCAGAAACTATTGTCCGGTCAGGTCCTGGCCCGGTAACCGAACGATCCAAAAAAAAATTGCTTTCAGATATGCTGCTGAGCAAACTTTCGGCGTATTGAGTTGGGCTCATACTTTGTTATTCGTTCGTAGCATGCTGAGTTTTTTCGTTAGGTATCAACAAAGGGAGCATGTCAAACTACTATCGGTTCCTTCTCGCCTATTAGCCTTTGCGGACATGGCGGTTGACGAATGACCAGCTCAAAATAATAGTTTTCATTTTTTGCGACTGGTGAGCCCGCGGATCAGAGGAAGCAGTGGCACCAGAAAATATGCTATCTATTTTGCACAAGCGCCTGCAATAAAACGGAAATTTATCTGGACCGGTCTTAGATTACTGATCGGCAGTGGCACCATCTACGTATCCCGAACAAGATTTATGTCTTCTAATTTCATATCTAGGTCGGAGCCGGCTAATCAGACGAGGTGATATCGTAAATCATCGAGTGGAATTTTTTGCCCACCGGAATGGGTTGGACGGACGGAGTTTGGAGAAATGTGTTTTTGTATGCAAAACGATAACTGGTTGTTTCGCGACGGGAAGTTTTTGGCGATTCCACACTGGGCGGGTTAAATAGATGTTTTGCTAAAGCGTAAACAGAATTAATCGCATTTGAAATCTCCACCGAGAAACGAGAAAGTATAACCACACATTTCTTTGATGAAAGGTTATTCACTTTGAAAAACATTTTGTAGTAGGAAAGTAAGCGGTCAGGTTGGTTCTTGCAATAGTGTAGCTGAAATAATAGTACGAAAGGGTTACAGTTCCCTAATTCATCTTAGCTCCTCTATTACTCCCACTTATTTGAACACATTAATTAGAGCAGTGTCTGCTATATCTGTTCAACGTATTGGCTTATTGGGAGGGGGGAGTGCTCTGATACAATTGGGCAAAAAGTATCTAATGTTTGATAATTTTTTTATGAAAAAGTAGGTAGCTTAAGATTAAAGTCCTATTTTAGAATTGTATAATTCAGCATGTCTGTTTTGGAATATCTTATGACGATTAGGATTAAACATTGTACAGTGGGCACCGAAATTGTCGGTACAACACGCTGTTTTGTTACAACATGTCGACTCTTAAAATCGAGTGATTATTATTTTTTACCAAGACTTGCATAAACTGAATACGATTATATTTACTTTATTTTACCATTCGCAACATGTTAGTCAACGTTCCTTCTTGATTGACTTCATTCGGTTTCGCGTTTTGGACAGGTAACCTTACAAATATGAGTAATTGCAGAAATGGCCAGTGCTCAAAGAAACTTCCAGTTGATTTAAACAAAATTATGGTGAAACCGAACAATAAAAGAATTTCGCGCGGATATTCACGCGGAACCTCGCGTGGAATTCCACGTGGAATTTTACATGCAATTTCGCGCGGAATTTCACAAGGAATTTCGTGCGGGATTTCGTGCCGAATTTAAGACGGAATTTTACTCGGAATTTTGCGTGGAATTTCAAGCGTGATTTCGCACGGATTTCACACGAAATTTCGCAAGGAATTCACATAAAATTCATATGGAATTTCGCGCAGGAATTAACTCGGAATTTCGTGCCGAATTGCATACGTACTTTCGTGCGGAACTTCGGACGGATCTCGCGCGGTATTTCACGTGTAATTCCGCGTTGAATTTCGTGTGGAATTTCATACGGAACAAACGGAATTTACGCGGAATTTCGTGCCGAGTTTCAGACGTACTTTTGCGCAGAGCTTCGTACAGGACTTAGCTCTGATTTTTGCGGGAAGTTTCACGCGATATTTCGTGCTGAATTTCACAAGGACCTTCGCGCGGAATTCCACGCGGGTTTTCACGTGAAATTTCACGAGGAAGTTTGCGCAGAGTTTCACGCGGAATTTTATACCAATTTTCGAGCGGAATTTCATACGGACTTTACAGTGGGATTTCACATGAAATTTCGCACGGAACACACGGAATTTCGTGCAGAGTTTTACGCGGAATTTCTCACGGAAACTCGCGCGGAATTTCACTCGGATTTTTGCGCGGGATTTCCTGCATTTCACACGGACTTTCGCGCGGGATTTCATGCGGAATTTCATACGGAATTTCGCGCGGAATTTCATGCGGAATTTCACACCGAATTTCACACGAAATTTACGCGGAAATTCACACGGAATTTCACACAGAAGTTTGCGCAGAATTTCACGCGGAATTTTATACGGACTTTTCCGCAAAGTTTCACGCGGAATTTCATACGGAATCTCGTGCCGAATTTCACACGGACTTTACAGCGGAATTTCACATGAAATTGCACACGGAACGCACGGAATCTCGTGCAGAGTTTCACGCGGAATTTCACAAGGAAACTCGCGCGGAATTTCACTCGGATTTTTGCACGAAATTTTACGCGTAATTTTGCGCGGAATTTTCTGCATTTCACAAGGAATTTCGCGCGGAATTTCGCGCAGAATTTCATGCGGTACTTCACATGGGATTTCACAAGGGATTTCAGAAGGTATTTTACACGGAATTTCACATGGAATTTCACGCGGAATTTCACGTGGAATTTTACGCGGAATTTCACACGCAATTTTACGTGGAATTTCAAACGGAAATTTGCGCGAAATTTCACTCGGATTTTTGCGCGGAATTTCCCGCATTTTGCACGGATTTTCGCGCGGTATTTTACGCGGAATTTCACACGGAAATTCACGCAGAATTCCACACGAAATTTCACTCGGAATTTCGCGCAGAATTTCACTTGAATTTACGCGCGGAATTTCACGCGGGATTTCACGTGGAATTTCATACCGAGTTTCAGACGTACTTTTGCGCAGAATTTCACGCGGAATTTTACACGGAGTTTCACGAGGAATTTCGCGCAGAATTTCTCTCGGAATTTAGCGCGGAATTTCACGTGGAACTTCAAGAGTAATTTCACACGAATTTCAAACGGACTTTTGCGCAGAATTCCACTTGGATTTATGCGCGTAATTTCACGCGGAATTCCGTCCAGAATTTCACGCGGAATTTCACGTGGAATTTACGGAAATTTCACGCGGAATGTCATGCGGAATTTCGCGCGGAATTTCATGCGAAATTTTACGCGGAATTTCATGCGGAATTTTACGCGGAATTTCACGTGGAATTTCAAGACTAATTTCGTACGAATTTCAAACGGAATTTCATACGGACTTTCGCGTAGAATTCTACTTGGGTTTATGCGCGTAATTTAACGCGGGATTCCGCCCAGAATTTCACGCGGCATTTCACGTGAAATTTCTTACGGAATTTTACGCGGAATTTTGTGCGGAAGTTTACGCGGAATTTCGTGCCGAGTTTCGGACACACTTTTGCGCAAAATTTCACAAGGAGAAATTTGTTGCAGAATTTCTCTCGGAATTTCACAAGAAATTTTACGCGGAATTTCACGTGGAACTTCAAGCGCAATTTCGCACCAATTTCAAACCAAATCTCACGCGAATTTTCGCGCAGAATTCCACTTGGATTTACGCACGGAATTTCACGTGGAATTTCACCCAGAATTTCACGCGGGATTTTACGTGGAATTTCACACGGACTTTCGCGTAAAATTTCACACGGAATTTCGCGCGGGATTTCACGCAGAATTTTGCACAGAATTTAACGCAGAAGAGCACACGAAATTTCGCATGGAATTTCATACGGAATTTCACGCGGGATTTCACCCCGAATTTCACGTTGAATTTCACACGGAATTTTTCGCGCGGGTTTTCATACGGAATTCCGTACGGATTTTCCCATGGAATTTCATGCGGAATTTCGCGTTGAATTTCATACGGAGTTCCACATAGAATTTCGGGCAACTTTCACACTGAACTTCATATGGAACTTCGTGAGTAATTTCACGCGGAATTTTGGGCGCAATTCCGAGCGAAATTCAAGTTTCAAGATCCGTGTGGAACACCACTTGGAAATCCGCTTGGAGTTCCACGAGAAATTCCGTGCGAAATTTCACTTGAAATTCTACGTTAATTTCTGGATTAAATTACACTTGAAATTCTACTTAAAATTCCGCTCGAAAAAAATGTGAAATTCGCGTGAAATTCAACGCGAAATTTAATGTATAATTACACGTAAAATCCATGTGAAATTCCAGCGAAATTATACGTATAATTCCGTGTAAAATTTCACGTAAATTTCCATATGAAATAACACGCGAAATTCTTTGTGAAAATCCATGTGAAATTGCACCAATATTTCTCATAAAATTTTCGCATGAAATTTCGCGTGATGTTCTTCGTGAAATTCCTCGTGAGTTTCACCAGGAATTGCGCGCATAATTTCTCTCGGAATTTAGCGCGAAATTTCACGCAAAATTTCACGCCGAGTTACACTCGGAATTTCACGTGGAACTTCAAGCGTAATTTCGCACGAATTTCAAACGGAATTTCGCACGGATTTCGCGCAGAATTTCACTTGGATTTATGCGCGTAATTTCACGTGGAATTCCGCTGAGAATTTCACACGGGATTTCACGAGAAATTTCATACGAAATTTCGCGCTGAATTTCACGCGGAATTTCGTACAGTTTCAGACGTACTTTTGCGCAGAATTTCACACGGAATTTCACACGGAGTTACAAGAGGACTTTCGCACAGAATTTCTCTCGGAATGTAGTGCGGAATTTCACTGGGAATTTCACGTGGAATTTGAAACGGACATTTGCGCGAAATTTCACTCGGATTTTCGCGCGGAATTTCCCGCATTTTGCACGGATTTTCGCGCGGTATTTCACGCGGAATTTCACGCGGAATGTCACACGGAATTTCGCGCAGAATTTCACTTAAATTTACGCGCGGAATTGCACGTGGGATTTCACGTGGAATTTCATATCAAGTTTCAGACGTACTTTTGCGCAGAATTTCACGCAGAATTTCACACGGAGTTTCTCGACGAATTTCGCGCAGAATTTCTCTCGGAATTTAGTACGGAATTTCACGCGAAATTTCACATGGAATTTCACGTGGAACTTCAAGCGTAATTTCGCACGAATTTCAAACGAAATTTCACACGGACTTTCGAGCAGAATTCCACTTGGATTTTTGCGCGTAATTTCACGCGGAATTCTGCCCAAAACTTCACGCGGGATTTTTCAATGGAATTTCATACCGAGTTTCATACTTTTGCGCAGAATTTTATGCAGATTTCTGCACGGAATTTCGCGCGGAATTTCCGCAGAATTTCGCACAGAATTTCGCACAGATTTCAACGCAAAAGAGCACCCGAAATTTCGCATGGAATTTCATACGGACTTTCACACAGAATTTCACGCGAGAACGGGGTGAACCGAATTTCGCGTTGAATTTCACACGGATTTTCGCATTGAATTTCACACGGAATTTTTCGCACGGGTTTTCATGCGGAATTTAGTACGACATTTCAGATGGAATTTTGTGTTTTGTCTCATACGGAATTCGATACAGAATTTAGCGTTGAATTTCACACGGACTTTCGCGCAGAATTCCACTTGGATTCATGCGCGTAATTTCACGCGGAATTCCGCCCAGAATTTCACGCGGCATTTCACGTGGAATTCCTTACGGAATTTCGCGCGGAATTTCATGCGGAATTTTACGCGGAATTTCGTGCGGAATTTTATACGGAATTTTACGCGGAATTTCGTGCCGAGTTTCAGACGCACTTTTGCGCAAAATTTCACACGGAGGAATTTCGCGCAGAATTTCTCTCGGAATTTCACTCGAAATTTTACGCGGAAATTCACGTGGAAATTCAAGCGCAATTTCGCACCAATTTCAAACCAAATCTCACAACGAATTTCGCGCAGAATTTCACTTGGATTTATGCACGAAATTTCACGCGGAATTTCGCCCAGAATTTCACGCGGGATTTTACGTGGGATTTCACACGAAATTTCGCGCGGAATTTCGCGCAGAATTTCACGCGGAATTTCTCACGAAATTTCACACGGAATTTCTCGTGGAATTTTGCGTTGAATTTCACACGGACTTTCGCGCAAAATTTCACACGGAATTTCGCGCAGGATTTCACGCAGAATTTCGCACAGAATTCAACGCAGAAGAGCACACGAAATTTTGCATGGAATTTCATACGGAATTTCACACAGAATTTCACGCGGGATTTCACCCCGAATTTCGCGTTGAATTTCACACGGAATTTCGCGTTGAATTTCACACGGAATTTCTCGCGCGGGTTTTCATGCGGAATTTTGTAAGGTGTTTCAGAAGTAATTTCGTGTTTTATCTCATACGGAATTCGACACAGAATTTCACGCGGGATTTTACACAGAATTTCGCATGGAATTTCACACAGAATTTCGCGTTGAATTTCACACGGAGTTTCGTGCGGTATTTCGCACGGAATTTCGCGTTTAATTTCATACGGAATTCCACATAGAATTTCTGGCGAAATTTCACACAGGTTTCACGCGGAATTTTAGGCGCAATTCCGAGCGAAATTCAAGTTTTGAGATCTGTGTGGAATACCACTTGGAAATCCGCTTGCAGTTCCACGCGAAATCCCGCGCGAAATTTCACTTGAATTCTGTAGAGAATAAATGTAATAAAAACAAAACAAATAAATAAATAAATGTAATAAATAAAACTAAATAAATAAATCGAACTATTACAATTTGTATATAACGATTTAACACATATTAATAATTATCTGGCTTTCTATGAAGCCATTTATTAATTGATTATACAGTAATGTTTCGATTATATCACGGTCGCTCTGTATTTTAGCGTGATATATTTGAAGCGTGATATATTCAAAACAAACCAAAAAAATTCATTCAAGCATTAATCCATGTATTTCTGTAATCAAAAAGTAATGAAAAGATCAAATTAGTCAAAAGAATACATCATAGTAGGGTAATGGGCCTATTTTTGCCATGCTTCTATAATCACACTACCCATTTGAAGCCGTTGGCAGCGTCTGCCATCTTTGTTCAACGCATTGGCTAAAACGGTATGGCATCAGTGGATAATTTTTCCCCACACAGCTTCGCCTTACGTAGCACATACCGTTTCTTAAAATAGTTGAACCACCCAAAACTAAACTTTAAGGAATCTGCCACATTAAGGTTTTAGACAAATACCTTGACTATTAAAATCAGTGTATTCGAAGAGATAACGATTCAGTTCTCGTTGTTTCAACATCCATAGAAATAGTCCCATCACCAATTGTTGATGTTGTCTTTTCAAAAGAAAAGTATTCACATCGATTCAAGAGAAAATGCATATCTAGGCATACCTACCATATCTTGCGTATTTTGTTTTTCTCATAATTTTGTTAGATTTTCTGGCGGATAACTAACAATTTAAAAAAGAAGTCGATTTGTTTACCTGCTACATCAAACGGTCCCTCCAGATAGTCCCTTGAGGACACGGCAAATAAGTTACGAAGAATTTAAAACTAGAATTGAAATCGGTCGAAGAATATTTCGGCAATCCTAGTCATTGAAACAACGTCTTGGTAAAACATGATTTCGAGATTATTCACGCTTAAAGTTTCGCGCCACGCCCTGTCTTCACTTAAAGGAATAAGATGAACAGCGCCATAACTTTGCTTCTACGACTTATACCTCTATAAAAATTTCAGATACTTTCTTAAGAATCTATAGTTTATGATAAAAGAATAAAAAAGTTCGACTTTTTGACCGACCTCATCATATATAAACCCTTAACGAAATAGTCCGAAACCTAATAATAGGCTCATTACCCTATATGTAAATAAGCAAATCAATTGTAAAAAACCCTAAAAGTGTCAGGACACAACATGTGGCTTAATTGGATCAAAACGTAGTGTGCCTTATCTGTTTTTCAAAAAGCGTGATATAATCGAGATAAAACCGTGATATAATCGAGGGTGATATAAACGAGTATTGATATAAACGCATAGTGATATAATCGAAACATAACTGTATTCCTTCATAAATGTTGGGACTGCAATCAATAAATGATCAAAGCGTGCGAACATACCATGTTTAGATGGGTTAGCAACGAACTTGGTATGAAAATTCATTCACTTGAAGAAATTCAGGAAGAACAGTTCAGTTTTTCCATTGCGCAGAATTTAGGTTCGGTCACTAAATTGGCGCAGTTGAAGCTCTGGAAGGTGAGTTAAATGAATTAAAACGCCTACAAAAACAAAAAAAATTGTTTCGCAAATGTGCATGTGAGCGAGTGGTCTCACAGATTGGGGATAATTTCAGTATTGTGCGATAGGTCACGAATACTGTTAAATTACAGATTCTTGCGAAAGGTCAAGATCCTGTCACGAGTACTGTTAAACTAGATTCTTGCGAAACGTTGAATTCTGCGTTAAATTCCACTTGAAATTCTACTTAAAATTTCGCACGAAATTCTACATGAAATTCCACGTAAAATTTTGTGTAAAATTTGCACGATATTCCACGTGAAATAAAACGCGAAATTCAACGTAAAATTCCACGTAAAAATCCATGTGAAATTCCAGCGAAATTCTACGTATAATTCCGCGTAAAATTCCACGTAAAATTCCATGTGAAATAACTCGCGAAATTCCTTGTGAAAATCCACGTGAAATTGCACCAATATTTCTCATAAAATTTCCGCAGGAAATTTCGCGTGAAGTTCTTCGTGAAATACCTCGTGTAGTTGGCCTGAGATTCCTCGTGAAATTCCGCCTGAAACTCCGTGTGAGACTCCGAGTGAAATTCGGTGTGGAATTAGAAATGAAATTGGACGGGAATTTTACGTAAAATTTCCGTGGAATTCAACGTGATTTTTTACGCGCGATTTAACGCGAAATATTACACGAAATTTTACACGGAATTCCACGTGGAATTTCTCAAGTAATTTTACTTAGAGATTCAGAATTTTATGCGAACCCACACGATGTGCTTCGATGTACTGGCGGGCGTCCTTCAGCTGTAACATAGATTTTGGGGGTTTCTTACATCGAGTGCTCATTCGATGATATATTGACCCCATTTGCTAATTGATACTTTCGAGAGACTTGTAGGACTTGTTTCTCTGGCACGATGTACGTTCTTGTACATCGAATACACCATACTAATTCTCCGTTCTCTATAATCGAAGCAAACAATAAAACAACAAATCTCTTTCTCGCGAAAGAATCCAAACTGCTCGAATCGAATGAGTTACTGTAGCATCTTGGGTAAAGAGCCTTTTTTGGCCCTATTAGGGAAGGTACCGCACAATGCTATTATTTAGCTATCAGCATATTATCTTAGTAAGAATAGAAATAACCTGAAAATTGTCAGATGTTTCTATTTAAGAGCAATGAAATCCCGAACCGAATGTCCCAGTTACCGCACTACCATTTGAGCCAATACGTTGAACGAAGACGGCAGACGCCATTCTAACCAACGGCTTCAAATCGGTATGCTGATAATAGAAACAGGGCGAACATAGGCTTAGTACCCTATCCATCTAAACAAACTGGGCTATCGCCTTGAACAAATATCACCGATTTGAGGAAGCAACTTGACATTGTAGGGAAATGTGAAGAAAGATGGACATAACAAAGCAAAGTCTTCAAATTGCATAACTTTAGGCTATTTCTTGTTATCTAAATATTGTGATGTATTCATAGAAAGGAAGAAAATATGATTTGTCGAAATGCGTCTCAATTTTGAATTTAACCTGTCTTTACCTATTTTCCACTACATGGGAATGGGCATTGGTCGCACAAATTGATATTTTCGTTGAGTTGTTATGACAATTATTACCCAGAATAATCCGTCGGGAAAGTGGCTCAGAATTCGGAAGCCGAGTCGGAATCGGTTGTCTCATTTGAAGATACTACGGGGATTGAGGTTAGTTTCCTTTACATAGCGATAAGAATATGTATGTAGGTACCCCGTAGTATCTTCAAATGATATAGTCGTAGTATCAGGCTACCATACGGTTTCTAACGTGGTTACGTTAGGCTTCTTCAACGGAAATAAAACCACCTGGATGCATTGAATTTGGATGTTGTTTGACTGTATTTGCAAATAATACAACAATTGCATTGTTACACTCAAGCGTTACTGACATGACAAGATGAGTAGTATACAGTGTGAGATTTGATCAGGGCTTCCTGTTACAGGGTTCGATAAAACTGTCAGTCCAGAATTTCGATTATCAGGAATAATCAAAGCCCGGCGGTAGGGAGACGCTTTATCCTATCCTGAACAGGACCCTTTCGAGATAGTTTAAAGCAACGATTGTTCTCACTACACATTTGTTGAGTATAAATATAGCTGTTTCACTGTTTTACTTCCACTGACCGGATCTAGCGTTACCATTTTTTTTTGCTGGAACACATGCCGTGTTGAGTGCTGGATCGTTTGATTCGATTCAAATCATAGTTTCAGATTTGTAGTAGGTAAGTGTAGATGGGCTGAAGCTGTTTATATTATATATCAGTAGAATATCAACAAAGCCGGCATGTTCACTTCTATTCAGCGCTTGTAAATACAAATTATTCCATTCAAAATAAGCTTCACTTATCAATAGTTCAACTAGGTTGCCGAAGAGTATAGGATAGCATAGTAATATCTGTTAAGACTTATCATGTTTTACGTAGATTTATAAGATAGATAATGTTTTCACAGTACAAGAGGAATGCACGGTTGGAAATTAGTTCATGTATCAAACGTAGCATTGTAAGTAGAACAGTTTTTTTCCGGTTCGCTTCTGTTTCACCATTTGCAACTGTTTATTTTCTATTAACTTCTGACAGAAAGCGACATATGTAATAGTTTTTAGCGGAACTTAAACAAATGTGATCTTACTATAACTCAACACTTAACTATGCAGGCTAAGCGACCGAAGGCGCTTTGAGTAGATGCAGTTTATGCTTGTCTTATCCGTTAGTAACTAGTCCTTCAAATAGTTGGGTACCTGGTACATTCCTTTTGTTGTCCTAACACCTGTTTGCTCTATCGTATCGTATCAACTTGTTCAATGATGTAATTATTGAGAGTATTCCTGATTCTCGGACTTGGCTAGGTAGTTTGATATACACAGTGGATTGCTGTCGGCGTCTATTGTGGGTGGATTTTTTTATGAATTGAAAAACTCTGCATACCATTTTCACAAGTACGATTTTTATACACAATTAATCTTATAACTGAACATCAAGTTAAACGGAGATACCTGCTTCTAATTTCAAACGTTTGTTAGTCGACGGAAATTCGCACGTTTCTTTCACTGTCTAGGAAAGCAGACGAGCCCCGATCGGGTTTGCTATGCTCTCGTGGGCAGTCTAGACTCCATAATATGGGGGAGTGATACGTTAAAATTTATTTTCACAATTATTACATTGACTAGCTATTTTCTTTTGGTTGTATAAGGGAGCTCTTTTTTGGCTTTTCAATAACACAGCTGAATTAAGGGTACTTATAAAGAAACATTGTGATCGTGTTCCATGATCTAGACTCAAACCTCAGGCAAGTGCTTTGCTATTGCGATTGAACCTAACTTATAGCTATAATGGGCTTTGCCATCGATTCGTACTGTTTTAGTGGATAAGATAGTGGAATGGCGTGTTGAATACAATGGCTAACATGATTAAGTATTATTTTGTAAAAAAAACAACTTGAGCTGAAAGACTTGATCGAAAAATTCTTTAAATATTATAATGAACGTATCTAACAAAAACAAGAATTATCTGCGTATAATGATCGACCAAAAATTTATTCGTAACATAGCACGATTTAATTTATTTCAATCAATATTGTTAAGAGGATTACTCAGTCCTTTTTCGCCTTTGCTGGCCAGTGAACACCCGCCTTCTAAGTGTGATGATGACTCCGGGTTGGTTAGCCTATCGCTTTAACTTTGAAATGCCAGGAATCCTTACTGCAGGAGTCCCAAGGGTTGCAGGTTCGAATCCTGCCTCTGGAGATTTTTTATACTCGTTGGATACCACCAAAAAGTCTTAATAATGTATTGGCACTTACGTCAAAAACCATAAAAAAAGAATTATTTGTTTAATTCGAACGGCAGGTTCGCTCCCGTCATTCCTTTGCTAACTGGGCAAGGGACCAGAAATCGACAGTCTTCATTAGCTCTGTCACCCACCGAAGTACGATGGATTATGCGCTGTAGACGATAATAAAAGCCCGGTGCCCGGGCCTTGGTATCTAGCGAGAGGATTAAATAGATCAAATGTGTTGGGTGGCAGCTCCGGTTGTGTGTGAACTCGCTTTAGAGACAGGGTACGATCACTGTCGCCAATGCGACAATCGTGTGTTTTTTTTTCTGGGACGTCATCATATCCAAGCATAAGGGTTTGTGCATTGGGCCGGAGTCCCAGGTTCGAATCCTACCTCTAGACGAATTTTTTTTTGACGTAGGACTACGTCTTTGTTTTCGATATAGGGGTGCACGTTGCATATTCTACAAAAATGGTATGTAACGAAAAGTGGTCCAATTTTAAACGAATATAATTCAGCCATCTCACGATAAATTTTAAATTTTTTTGCACAAATCGCCCCGAAATACTTCTAAGAATAGATTCCAACAGATAAACCCAAAGATTTTTGATATCATAGCATTAAAAAATTAAATAATATACAACCTTGTCAAAATATCGCGCATTAACACACAAAAGATAGCGCTTCCCAAGCCCTGTACGACAGATTTGTGTACCTAGCGCGCTACGCTTCTATGAATGACGTCATAATCGACTATTTAAAGAACGGACTTGGCCAGACACGCTCAGTTCCCTGTTGAACGGCTGGCGAAGCAGATCACTGCGCTGTGTTTTTTACAGCCAGTGTAGCTGAGCTAGAAGTCCGTTACACTGGCTGTGGAGGGACGCTTCCCTGTGTCGTCCAACAGGCGACCGCTCCAACTGCTTCCTAAATGCCGCTGTAATGTTGCCAGTAAATTTTTGGTTTAACTAGCACATGTATTTGCTATTTGCGCTTGAAATTAAGTAATGTAGTGGTAGTAATAAGCTTCCCATTTTGGTTTAAGCGCAAGGACAGTTTTTAAAACAGGATTTGATTAATTAGTTTAGCTCATTCCAACAATTTTATCAATTCTGTAATTTAAAAGGAATTTTACGGAACTTGGTGAATTTGGCCCCACTTGCAACTGGTATAATCAACCTGCACAAAGTGTTGCATAACGCAGGGCTGTTTTTGGAACAAAATGAGTTATCATTCAGCCCTTCGCTATGCAAAATCACGATATTATGACAGATGGGCTAAGCGCGGCCGTTCCTTTCAATCGGGAATGGCCGCGTTGAATTTTGGTGAAATGCGCTAATAGTGTCGTGGTGGTACTAGTTGTCTCTTTCGCTCTACCCATCATCATCAGCGTTGACTCATTTTGCATTGTGCGCTTGGTTTCAATGTTTGGGGCGAATGTGTTGGTAGGTAGGGGAACTGGCGGTAAAATGAACACGTTAAGCAAAGTCATTATTTTCTAACTAATAAGTGAATGAGATATTACAATCACCTTATGTTTCTTGTTAGACATGTTTTGTGCATATCTGGTAAAAATACTTCGTCATAAACACATTTTTTCAAACATGATTCTTGATTTCTAACCATGTCCAAAAATGAGACATGTTTATAGCGAGTGGGTAAATTGAACATGTGGCGGTGGTAAAATGAACAGCTTCTGGTGACTTGCAAAATATCCTGTATGTATGCAATGCGCAGCGTTTGAAAGCATTTTTTCGATCAATGCTAATATCCCAACAAATCATGAGCTTTGCATACACACAGAGCATTTTGCAGGCAAAAAAATGTCACGGAAAAATTGAATTTTCATGACGTAATATTAACCATTTTACAATCCTGTGGCATCGAAACACATCTACAAACTTAGGGTTATCCAAGGGTGTTTGAACTTTTAGGATCTGTTTGAGAGCAACTAGAAAGCTTGATCTATACATGAGATGTGATTATATTGTCTAAAATTTGATTTTTCTTCACCGGTCCGGGTGTTTTTCCCACACACTAAGTACTAAGAAAATAAATATTTTACATTAAGTACTATAGTCCTACGTCTACAGTTCGTGCAACCCCATAGGGCTGCCCCTTGTAGTTTTTCACATGATTGATTTAATTTATCTCACTATTTCGATCTGTTTCCCCGTTGGTTATCACCAAAAAATCTACGATTGTGACGTTTGCATTAAAGAAGAGACGATTTTCGGTAATCTATGCAAGCTGTCCCTCAATATCAGCTTCTTTCTCCGAACAGCCTAGATAAGCCGTGTAGTGTCGGTAGTGATTCTTTTAAGCCGCTAAGAATTACACTACGGATCACCTGTTCCGATGGTAAAAACCCACCAAACAGGGAACCCCAATTTCATGGGGTATAATTAAGATTGTTGGAGGGGTTTAAAATTTTCTCAATGGCGACCGGAGCCTGGAAACATCCGGGCGAACTCCCCAGTATGCTGCATTACGCAGCGGAACGTTCGTTCTATACCCCGATGATCGTTATTATTTTGCCGGATTTTTGTTGGTTGGGGGTTTGCTGAGTATAGACGAACATGGCCTGAGGCCGTGTGGCATTCAGTCAAGAACAAATATAAAAATTACCTACTCCTTCAGGTACCTTTCACCAAAACATTTTTGAAACAAGTTAATCCGCTGCTAAATAGAAATAAAACTTCTCTGTCTATGACAGGATCTTCTATCTCTGTCACACCTTCCTACAATGGTGCATCATTTTATGCTTCAGTGGCAGATACCATGATAAAAAAACGATGACTACCGCTCTTTCAATTTCATCTCCACACAACGCTTCCTTTGCTCCAATGAATCTAGGTAGCATTTTTTCAGCGGAAATCAATGTTTCAATTGATGACTGCAATGCTAAATTCTACCTTAAAGTTTAAAGCTTTTCAGCGGATGAGAATTTTCTAACATGATTGTTATGAATATAAAATTTATTAATGATTTCAATAATTATTTTGATTTATAAAATTGAAATGCTCATTCACTAAAAACGTTTGAAGGCGAATGAAAGGGAACACACAGATAAATTCACCACGGTGCACTCTGGAACACGCGCCGTGGTGAAATTATCTGTGTACGCACCTGACGCCACATATAATTTAAAGAACAAGGGAGCGCGGTTCTCGCACTAAACCACCTCATCGCCAATCCATTTATTCAGCCTTGAAAAAAAGAGCTTTCTGCTTTTTCTGTGGTGTGTCATCATTGTATCTTCCGTGTATGCTTGAAACTGGAACGTCATTTCATGATTAGAATGAAATACTATCAGCGCCTGGCGGCAGTCATGGTATCTATTACCTATCATCAAAGAATGCGAGCTGACATGAAACGCAGCAGCTGCTACGCTTACAACGTCAGAACACAAACTAACGAATTTTTCTTCTGTTCCCTTTTTATACGCGTCGCAGTTCATTCGACGAAAAAGAGGCAGTCCCAGCAACGCTTGCTTTTCGAGCGAATTGTACCGACCAATCATTATAATTACTACTTTCATAAAATCAATTATTTCAGCTATTTTTATTAATTGTACATACTACCGAATTGGATACAAAATTGCTGTACATATTTCCAATCAGATAGCGTAATAATCTTTTTTTCTCCATTCAGTACAACGGCAGATATTCACGTTTAAAAAATCGGGTAAAATTCCGGCAGAAAATTTTGAAACGGGACCCCTATATTGAAACGTTGGAAGTATTCTACTTCAAAAAATTACACTACGGAACAGGGAACCCCAATTCCATGGTGTCATGCGACCCGTGCAAGAATTAAGATTGTTGAGGAGATTTAAAATTTTCTCAATGGCAAACGGATCTTGGGAAGAGCCGAGCGAACTCCCCAGTATTACGCATTACGCAGCGGAATCTTCGTTCTAGCCACCGAAATTTGTTCGCCGATGATCGGAATTATTTTGCTGGATTTTTGTTAGCTGGGCGTTTAATGAGAATTTCGGCTGATGGTAATTTAGTAGTTTTGCTGGGTTTTGATTATCAAATTTCGATGTATGCAGACGAACCTGCCCAGAGGTATTGTGGTACCCGGTCAAGAGCTGAGCCGCAGGATTCCTGCTCCCTTGTCATAGGCGTCACTAAGTCAACGCGTAGCTCCGTGCAGTGAACTTGATGGCTGGAGGGACTATTATCATTATTCGATTCGCGAATCGTGGGAATCAATAATGGTTACCTGGGGTGAACATATTCTTGCTCCCAGCGATATTACACTCATATGTAGTTTTCCTTGCGGGACATTCCATGTGAACATTCCCACTCGAGAGGAGAAACCCACGCAAGGGGTATGTTACACTGACGGCTCTTTGATGGAAGAACGTGCGGGTGCTGGTGTCTACTGTCGTGAAATGAAATTGGAACAGTCTCACCCGCTAGGTAGATACCGTACTGTAATCCAAGCAGAAATCTTCGAGAAATATTTATTTCTTCCAACACGTCTGAGTCTTCCTAGAAAGACCGTGTGCCAAATATTAAAAAGAAACGAAAAAAAGTAACTTCTCTACCTATCCAATTGATTATAGTGACACAGTTTTATCTAAATGTGAAACCAAAAAAAATTGTAAACTTTTGTAATTGTAAAAATTGTAAATAACTGTGATGATCTCTTCAGAGCCTCTCAAACTGAGCTTTCGACGTTACTTCCGGACGCGAAAGATTTGTCGAACAGGAGAATGTCGTGTTGCAACGCGTGGATTGATTGACCACAAACGGCTTCTTCTGTATTTCACAGAGAAATGTACTAGGATTTTTTTCCTTCACAAGTTATTCTTATGATGAGAAAAGCTAACAGCTCTAACGCGCCACAACGTTCTAGAAATATCCAGCAGCTGTATTTAATTCATTTTGACTGATATGAGGTTAATAATTTTACAGTATTAGAAAAACCATGCTTTATGTTCCATGTGAGAGCAAAGGTGGAATATTAGACAACGTGAGGCAGAATTCAAAATCTAATCCTGTGTCGTAGATGTCAAAATCTAATCCTACGTCATAGATGTCAAGTTTCAAATGCGCTAACGGTCGTGAAATCTTAAATCGAATTTTTGGGCTTGTCCCATTACAGCAAAAATTCTAAATTTTCGCACAAAACAACAAACATAAGAATTACCTACTTCTTCTGGTACCTTTTCACAAAGCATGTTTAAACAAGTTAATCCGCTACAGAATGGAAATACAACTTCTCTACCTATGCAAGGATCTTCTATCTCCGTCACACCTTGCTACAATGCAATGGTGCCTCATTTTATGCTTCCGTGACAGGTAACATGACCAAAAGAACGATGACTACCACTCTTTCAATTTCATTTCCACACAGCGCATCCTTTGCTCCAATGAATCGGTTTTTTACAGGAATCAATGTTTCAATTGATGACCGCAATTCTAAGTACTACCTTAATGTTTGAAGCTTTTCAAACTGAATTGGAATTTGCTCACATGGCTGTAATGTCAATCAATCCAATTGAAATGCTTATTCACTAAAAACGAAATTTTTCAACCTTTATAGTGCACATTTCCCAAAACCTTTCCTTCCCTGAAGCTCTAATCACACAAAAGGAAAGACGACTTGGTTACGCCGAACAAACTCAAAAAGGCACGGAGCCAAATGGTGAGTCGCTTAACACAAATCGAATTGTGCTAGCTACCATTGCTTTTGTTTTACAGAACAACTTTGTTGATAGTTTTTGAGTTGTCAGAAGTGTGCCTCAGTGTGCCACACATTGTGGTAACGAGTGAAATGATCGTGAATTACTGTGAATCGTAATCTTATATCCTGTTATCGTAAGTAATACAGTGCGCACGGCACATTGTTCTAAGCGACTCACCCTTGCACGGAACGGAAATACAACGAGAATGTTTTCACTATCGCTAGGCTGAAGACAGAGCTTATTAAGCTACAGGAGAAGAAGAACAATCTTTCCAAAGAAAATGACCGGGATAATGAGATACAATGCTTAAAAACCACCTGGCAGAGGCTATACATCAGCTCAGAAACACCAAGAACGAACTCTACGAGGTAACGAACGAAACGACCAGAGCTATCAGTACAGCAAAAGCAGAACGAGGAAACGCAAACAAACCAAACACGATTATCGAAGGAATGTAACCTAGTAACCGCGAAATAAAAGTGAGATTCCGGACGTCCTGACAAACAAAAGCAGCAAAGTAACCGTAATCGAGCAAGTAACGGGGACGGAGATAGATCCCGAAGGTCTATCAGAAACAAGCCAACACCTACAAAAACATAACTGAAAACACGAGCGAATTCCCGCAACGACAGCCATTACCTGGACATTTGAACATCTCGAACACCGAAACACTACAAAACTCCATGCCCCGGGTGTCTTACGTAATGTCCGACTGTTAACCATGACTGGGGAAGTTCCGGATACATCTAATGCAACCCCTGGTGGCTGTTGACACAGCACCATTGGAGCACCAACAGGAAAGTACCTTTAACATCCCCATTAGCATTCTTCTTACCCATTCACTACACACCATAGACAAACCAGACAGCAAGTCAGAATGTCCATCAACACAGAAATCCCAAATGATGAGAACCACGACCGCCTTCAGCAGTTCGAGAGCAGGTGATCTTCCCGCCTCTCCTCAAATACGATACCGGAATCAAGCAAACAACTCCATTACAACGAAAACCGGTTCAGGTCTCCCGAACCCACGCACTCTCCGGTACACCGAGAAGAATTCTTTGCCGGGAAACTTTGTCACCAATAGCAACGAATACGACGAGACCTCAGCCCATTGTCATCGGCGCCCGGTACTTTTTCAACTATCCCATTAATCAGCATTCGTGACGCCCACTTTCCCGTGCCGGTCCTGACCAGAGATATTCCGCCTTGCAGCAATGCTCCCCTGGAGGCCCGAGCATCACCCGAGTAAGTACCGGTAAACGCAAGCCCTATCGAAATCTATCCGCCGGTAAATTTTCGCCCACGGATTCCACTGCTAGAACGGTCTACAGCCCAGAAACAGTCAGTGGCAAACTAATCCCTGCCAATAAGGGAGAGACAATAACGTCACCGAAGACCCTACAGGCTCGAATAAAAATGTGAATGGTGGAAACACGAACGCCTTATTCCCCGTGCTGGCCCCGTCCGAGGAAGATCCACCTAGCTACGATGCACCCCCAGCGGTTGCTGGGGCAGGAGACCCAGCTTCTCCCCGGGTAAGCTCATACGATACACTCAGTCCGGAACTGTCTGCTTTTTGTATATCACTTGCAGGTATTCCCAACAATGCCGTCGGAGATTATGGACCTCTCCGACACACCAAGAAGTCTTAGGCGGAATAGAATTCAGGAGAGAAGGTGGTTCAGTGGACACACTTTACCGCCTCTAGCATGAAATCAACGGCACTGGTCATTCATTGGAACACAAATGGCCTGCGAGGATGCCTTGGTGACCTGCAAAGCATTATTGCTACGACTCCGTACATCTGTCTGGCGTTACTAGAGACACATATCAGGGATCAGGCGAACCCGGTATCACGGTTTGGACACCAGTATTCGTGGGACGCCTCCAGCGGGGATAACATCTACCGGACGGCGGGGCTGGCCATTCGATATACCAGCCCGTCTGCCGGTATACCAGCCCGAATTAATAGTCGCCAACCGGAGGATAGAATAGCCAGATCAATGCACCGTGATAACCCAGTATACTCCCAGCGGAACTCGCAATGTGAGTTTCAAACTTCAGTGGCTCATCGACCACATTTAGACCACATTCATCATCATGGGACATATAAATGGGTACCAAACGATACGGGGCTCACGCCAGTGCAATAGGACAGAAAACGACATCGCCGATGTAGTCGAAAACAACGATGCCGTGATTTTCGACGACGGCAGTTCAACATTTATCCGTGGATAGCTGGAATCCGCCATCGACGTCACTGTCTGCTCGGAAATGCTAGCAGAATGTTGTGGGTGGACTGTTCTTGCCGACCCATGCAACAGTGACCACTTCTCTATCCAGGTTACGTACGCCCAGACGCCACCAGCAACAGTCCGTCAAAGGCAGTGGTTTTGCGATAGGGCAGACAAGTCCCGCTGCGAAGAGGCTGTCGACAACCTTTTAAATCGAGTCATACTATCCGAACAAACTCACCTAAATCTTCAGAGCTGCTACTGCTGTTTCCGGCATTCCAATTACAAGTGACAACCCTCCCCGACGGGCAGTGCACTAGTGGTGCCTAAATGTTTGGAGAGCCATCAGGGCACACCGAACTACGCTGCGGGCACTGCAAAAGACTTCTGTGAACGATCCATACTGAAGCCAGAAAGCTGATTATATCAGAAAGACTAGAAATTAAGCCAGAAAAGTGATAGGAGAGGCAACAATACGAGCTGTACCAGATTTTTGGAAGGTATATCCCCAGACTCCTCAACTTCAGAGCTCTGGAGGCAAGCCAACGCTATAAGCGAAAAACGGCGGTACAGTGGCCACAGATCCCACGACTATTGGTAACGAACTAGGCAGGCACTTTGCATCCCTGTCTGTAGACACCACCCTCCCACCTACGTTCCTGGCGAATCAAGCAAAAGGCTGAGAGCAGATCCGTTCGTATCAAATCTGATTCAGGTCAAGTATACAACCAAGGGAACAGAACGCCAGATGATTTCCGCCCAATCAGTTTACTCCCCTGCTTTGCTAAGACGATGAAGTGAATGGTCAAAAGACTGGACTGGAGGAGCGAAAACTCCTGGATCACCACAAGTTCGCGTTTTGGCGTGGGGCAGGAATTGGTTCCTACCTCGCCAGCTTCGGAGAGGTGGTATTTCAACACGTAACTGACGGCCTGCATGTCGATATCGCGATACCGTGTGGGGAACGTGAGCCACTTCCTGAGCGACTACCTGTCCAATCGTACCTTCAGCGTGGGAATTGGAAACGCTCAATCTGACGCCTTTCCGGAGGACAACGGGGTCCCCCAGGGATCGGTCCTCGCCATCACACTGTTCCTGGTGACCATGAACCCTTTGTTCACCAGCCTGCTGGCGAAGATACATGTTTTCGTGTACGCCGATGACATCGTGCTCGGTAGTTCCCTACCGTAAGGAACCGAAGATCCTGGGTATAACCGTGGACCGCCGGCTCACTTTCACGGCACACGGCTCAAAGCCGACTACCGGAGTCGGTTGCGACTAATTAAAAAAATCAGCTCCCTGCACAAGCGCTGCAATCGTCGCACTGCATTGGACATTAGCCAGGCGCTAATCCACAGCAAGGTATTCTACGGGGTAGAGCTGCAATGTGGAAGGGTTAACCAACATTTGAAGTCCTCTATACCACGAAACAAAGTGACACTGTTATATGTTAATATCTGTTCCAAAAAATAATAATAGAACTGCATCTCAGCATTGCAATCGGTCTGTTTTAGTCGCTGATGTAAAAAAAAACAGCCAAAATAAAATACATCAGCAGCGTCGCGAACAGCCTAAACATGGTTGTTCTGAAAAGAACCTTTGATCACTTGATGTTAGCGTAGCGTTTGTGCTGCTGAATGATGCACTGGAATAGAAGCGTTATCTTTTCGATTTTAGTGCGGATGCTGCTGTCCTCTATGAACAGGCTCAAATGTTGTTCACAAGTGGATTCCGACATAATCGGTGTAAATTTCCAAAATTCAAACCTTCTGAACAGTTTAGTAGCACTGATAAAGGCTGTTATGTTTGCTAAAAATAATATTCTCCAGGAGGGAGATATTCGTTTTAGTTGGTATCGATTACTAGCACGGAGCTACTCAAACTAAATAATGCAGTCAGTCCACGAAGGCGGCAGCATCCTAATAATCATCTTCCCGACTTTATATGCAGTCACCCGAAAAGACCGATAAGATTGGGGAGCTATATTCGACTAAAATCACAATTCTTTCTGTTCTGATGCGCTTCAGTCGGGTGTTTTAAAATCCGATTTTTTATTGTTTATGCTGCTTTCCAGCCATCGGAAGTAAAAATAGCACGTAACACCACACACTAATTGGATTGCAATCAATCAGTCGTGAACAGCTCACAAAACCTTCCTTGTCGGTATTGTATAACCCTTTGAGGAGATGCTCCATTCGTTCTAAACAGCTCAATACGAATGATAACAGAAAAAAATGTGTAGCGCACCCATATTTAAAACTTTTCATTGTATCATATTGACGGTTCTGACCGAGATGAGTAGTTTACAAACGATTTTTCAAAAGACAGTTTTTTTGTTGTAGGATATTAAAAATTTTAGCCACGGACGGAGTGTTATGGGCTTTGCGCGCCGGTGGTTGAGTGGTAAGCGTGACCGCCACTCATTCTAGTTGTCGTGGGTTCAATTCCAGCCGAGGTCGTTGAGATTTTTCTGAGGTGAAAAAATCCTAGGAAGGGAAGTAAAGCCGTTGGTCCCCGGTTCATGAGTTGATGGATCGATATCTAGTCCAAATAGTGGAGACACCTCTTTGGCGTCGGTAAAGAACTAGAATCCTAATTCTATACTTACTAACAAAATATCCTATTCCCGCAGTGCGCAGTAGTGGATACGGCCTCTAGCAAAAGCAAGTATCGGACTAACCATTCCCTTCCCTTTCCTTCCGCGATCTACGTTCGGGCCTGGCTGGCGCCGGTATTGATCAATAAACACTTTAGGATCACCAGGAGTTGCACATTGAAAGATGTTTTCGCTACTCCCAAGCATAATTATCTACTGATTCCCTGTGCAACTTCAGCTAGTCCAGATCGATAACGGAGTAGCAGCCAGGGGGGTGGTCGCACAAGCTCAAAAAAGCTCAAGCTCAACACATCGTACGCTATACGGCCAGAATAATCCACTGGATGTTGGCTGCCAGCTCTTCAACAACGTTTACCCACTTTTTAATTTTAGTTTAATTAAAGAGTTTTTCAAATTAAAAATAGTTAGTTTATAGTTATATTATAGTATTTTAGCCTGCGCGAAGTAATATTTTTAATCGAAGACAATACACAATCAAACTATTGGCACACTTACTAACAACTCTCCCTTCCTGTGATACATCTGGAGATGCAGAGGATTCCTCGGTCTCTAGCAGCGACATGTATCGGACGAACATTTCTTTTTTCCCAGGGGATCTGCATTCGGACGTGGCCGGTGTCGGTATTGATCAGCATGCAGGCATCAACATAGATTGTACAATGTGGTTCATCATGTTATTCCCAAGCATGTTGTTCCAATGAACATTTTTCAAACTCCATTTGTTCTGATCAATAACGATTAGCTACCGCGGGCGATCTCTTATACTTATGCTTATGTTAAGGCATGTTTTACTTATTCCAGCATTTGATACAGCATTGAATAATTCCATGCAGTACAGTAAAAAATACAAACGTCCCAAAGCCTACACGACTTTTCTTCCGAAATTTTGATAGGGGACCCCTAGACTCAAAACGAATCATCGGGAGCGTAAATAAATTTGTTTTTATCTCTCGAGCTGTGAACAAAAGCTCCCAAATGAATCGTTATTGTTCAACTAAGCGCATTATCGTGCTAAACAGTATCGAACTCCATGGCTGCACATTATTGGCTACGCAGAACAGAAAAAAACATGAATAACACATACCAACGTATCCATGGTGTCCAATTTTTGATCGCTGCTATAACGATGAGAAGTTTAAATAGCTCATTCGAACAACTAGTAGCCATACGCCGTTATGGTTTAGGGTGTAAATATACATTTTGACGAGTACCGGTTTGTCGGTTCAAGTTCTGATGCTACCTGTTAGTATTTTTTAGTGAGCCTTAGTTTTTAACCCTCAAAAAGACAAGGGGTTTCAGAGGTCCGGCTAGTTACAGTTCCCTAGTTTCAATGAACTTGTAATTTGAAATACAAATAATCGAGCATTTTCTAGCTTTCGATTCCCTCACTGGCAAAATGCAAAAAAGAGGCTTCTGATTTCATTGGGTTTTGAGAGTGATGCTTCTTGAAGTCACAATTTTAGCTTGACTATTTGAGAGTTAACGCATACATACAAACGGGATATTAATAAAAGTGGGAAAATCGTAGCAACGCAAAATGCGTCAATGGCGATGCTGACAGACCAGCGGCGGGGATGCAAACGAAGTCATTACAATCACCATGATGGACCATTAATAAATTACGTTACACTTTAAGGAGGGGGAGGGGGCGTACGACAAATTGTGACATGTTGTGACATATAGGGTAGGGTAAGTAAGCTAGAACGTTACGTAACATGTTTTTACTAAAGAAAAAAATGAAAGAATTTGTTACGTAATTGGGAAGGAGGGATAGAGAAATTTGTGACACTTTGTAATATGTGAGGGAGGGGGAGTCTATTTTAGGCAATTTTTGCGTTACATAATTTATGAATGGTCCTTTTGTGTGGAGCCTATATATGCCATTTTACGACGTAACGAGTGTATATCATAGACCGGGTAGTAAATAGGTGTTTTTAGCGAATAGATGTTTATCGGCACTAATTTAGGAACCTTAAGGCTGGATTACTTTTCTGAAAGCATCAGGTCATAAGCTGAGAAGAAAATGGAACAAAACAAAATGCAGCGCAGCAGTGATAATTTTGTGTCCGAAGAGTTGGGGGAATGTAAGGTCTTCGTGAGCTTCGTGATCAGCTATAGCTGTCTATGTTGAAAACACGACAAAAATTTGGCGATGCGCTACACCATAATGAACGGTTCGAAATTCATCGAAAAAGTTGTTGTCAGGTTCTATAAAATCTACTTCGCGAAGAGCTTAGGTCTTCTAGAAACATACAGCAAGATATTGCTTCCTACGGACTCACTAAGCTGCACGCGTACTGGAAACAGTAAAATCATAGCACTCTTTGATTAGCGATTCCCTAGACAAATGTACTTAATCGCGTTCAAACTATTAAATCCTTGATTCGGTAGCAATGGGATAATCTGTGGTACGATTTCTAAGGCGAGATCGCTGGAAATAAAATCCAAAACGGTACGGTGGGATGTAGACCAACGAGTTCCTTCACGACCACGAATTGGGAAATCCCGGTTAATCTTAATGAGAATCATGACTAACAATTGATTATATTCTATTCCAAATCCAGTTGCATGGAATGATACGATGTTCCAGAATAATATTCTTATGCATAGAACAATTACCGTAAACACGTTAGCACATTGTACTCAACTTCCCTTCCATCTTACCAGCCAGAACAGCACCTTCATATCTACACTAAACTACGCCTAGCATTTTGCTTTTCTTACAAATTCGTCTCGGTCCGGTGCGGATTGATCGGATACTTGTTTGCATGGAACTGCGCCTCTGCCACGGCAGTACCAGGAAAGCATCCCTTTACACCTTCCCCGTCAATGGTCCATCCATTTGCCGACCGACTTCGCACCACCTGTGTACCTGTCGTATTTCCTACGAACACTTTCCTTATCGGTTCTTCGACAACTGGTGCCGCTTGCTGTTCGATTGTTCCCGAAGCGTTCGACGAAGACAGTCTTCTCGCGAGTGATGACCACTCGTTTTGCTTCAGTAGAAACTGTTTCACGTTGTATTCCATCTGGGCCAAATCGACACTGCTGCTGCTGTCGTCCGGATAAGCGTCCTGATGCTGTAATTGCGGATTTTCCTGCTGCTGCCTAGAGCATTCGAGTAGTGAAAGCTTGCTGCCTAGCATGTTACCGCTTGATTGGAACGTGCTGTGGCTGTTGCTATTGTAGTCCACCTGGATGGCGGTATTGCTGTCCTTATGACTAGAGTAGATATGACCTCTGATAGCGGTGGCTGTATTGTTAGTTTGAGCAAATGTATTGTTGCTGCCGGCGGTGACAGTGTTGCCGATGATGTGATTATTGTTGTAGGAATTGATATTGCTAAGAACACTACCGCTAGGTACTATCTGTGCCATATTAGTGCTACTATTACTATGACTAATTTTCATATCACTAGCTACTAGGTTTAACTCCTTACTACACATGCCTTTCGATTCTGCTACTTTCATTCCCCTGCTTGGGGCGTTATTATTAATATTATCAGCTGTAATAAGCGGAGTGTTCGAAGCGAGTGCCAGGATTTCATTGTCGGATTCAGTATTGATTTGATTTTCCGGATTACTCATTTTGGAATTGTTTTGTACCCATTCCGCTACTCTCGAGAGCTGTTGTCGTCGGAGCATCGCACTTTCCTGAATATCAATTTCGCTGGAAATCGAACTTGACTGTGTGCAGGACTTTTTCGAATTGATATCGATGCCGTCTAATTTGTTCACGTTGATATCAAGCCTTGGTTTGTTAGTAACTGAATTTGAGCTTATCTTCGTATTCAACAGTAAGTTGTTCACTTCTTCCCCAATCGTACAAAGCCTGTCCGAAGAATGCGGGGAAGTCGTCGTACTCATGTTGCACACATCTTTCGAAACAGTTTCATGTACGGTACCTTTGCTCGTATGGTTGCCTGCTTCTGCGTCACCATTCGTCGACACCACCACCATCTTGCCGTCTCCTACAGCGTTAGTTGAACCGGAATTCGCCGTTGGCAGACTTGTGGTTTTGATCGCACCATTCAACCCAATTGAAGGATCATCATCCAGCAGCAATTCTTCATCGAGAAATTTAGCCCTTCTGGTGTAGATAACCGGAGCCGGAGAAGGTTTGATTTCAAGTGGATGTTCAGCCTCGGAAACATCGTCCTGCAGACTGTCCAGCAGTATGTTGCTCGAACCGTTTTGGATTCGCAAGGCGCAGATTCGGGGACCGGACATTTTGGGATTTTCGGCCTGAAAGAGAGATAAAGTATTAGTAAAACGTTTGGAATAGGGAGGCTAAATTATATTTGTACATGGGAAAACTAAGCCAGTGGCGTGCCGTTAAACGGTTGATCACATTTTCAAAAAAAAAAATTCGAATAATTATCTTGAAATTAAGTCATCTACTTAATTTCAAGATAATTGTTTGTATATTTAAAAAAAATACTGATATAACTTTCATTAGCAGAATCTTTAGATCGAAAAGAGAAATAGTGGGCTAGGAAATGGTGTAAGCGATACAAGCTTAGAAGAATGAACTGCCCTTTTCTCAGAATAAACATTGAAATCCGACTTTTTACCCGAAGAACGGAAAGCTGAGTCACATATTCCATTCGACTCAGTTCGTCGAAAACGGCCTCCCTGGCCCGCTAAAACAACTGCTATTACCACTGAACCTGATTCCTTCCCGGCAATACCTTCCGGCATTACTTCGGGGATAGACTGTTTATTCATTCAATATGGTACTCGACACGCCACCATTTTTCGACCATTCGGAAACCTCCATAATTTACTGAACCTTTCGTCTCTTGTGCCAGTCAGCACCACGACTCGCCCCCCCCTGTGCCATTCAGCGCTGCAACTTTTGGAGTCCTTTAGGTTCCTGCCCGGTGCCATTCAGCACTAAAACTCCTACCGTCTCTTGCTATTTAGCACACTTAAGCCAGGCACGTAGCCAGAGGGGGGGCTAGGGGGCTAAAGCCCCCCCCGAAACTTTTCAAAAATAAATTTAAGAAGCAACATGTTTTTTGGTAACTCGTAAAAAAATTGTATCTTGTTTGGTTTCAACAAATTAATGGGAGAATGGTGAGGAAGATTGCTATTTCGAGCCACCGAAGACATCGGTCACGATATCTACTCAGTATGCCGAGTCTGATAACACACTTCCTTTCATATTGTGTGACTCGTCGGAAGAACAAAAGAAACTGTTACTTTAATTCTTGCTGGGGTGATCCGTCGGATGATTGAATCGTAGAAGCAAGAAGTGGTGCTCCAGCCAAACGTGGAGGCTATTGACTTCTGGAATTTTTGCATAACCGAATTTCATGATGGGGAATATTTGCTGAAGGTGAAAATAGAGGTTATGCTTACGAACATCGCCTTTAACGAGTTCTACCTTGTCAGGCATTCAGTACTTATGTTACTCAACAAATTAGCCTAGGCGAAACCAGTCATTTTGCAACTTGTAATACGTGGTTGATTCTCATATATATGGATGATGAGAAAATCAATGTTCGTCTACAAGATCTGATACCTCTTACTTGAACCGCGGGCGAACGACCAGGAGGTTAAATCCCCAATAAACAAACTTAACTTCTTTGAACCGTGGCCATTAAAAGATTCCTGTCACATTTGGAAAAAATGTAATTTGTTATAAAGGACTCATCTAGGAATTAGACGGGTAGGGTCAGCTAGGATTTCGTCCTAGCTGACCCTGCACGCACAAAACGCAATGCGATAATATCATCATACATGTTACATCTTTGCACATCCATAGTCTCCAATACGATTACCTGAAAAGCAAACAATTGCCAAATTTGTGGCTGCTGTTCATATAATATTGACGGCAAAAACTGCGTCTAGTATCTCAAAATTAACAGTCAGCATCATCATTGAGGAAGTCGACACTGGTGGCCCGTAAGGGGACAAAACAAAAATTAAATCAGATATTCGCGAACTGCCTTGTCCATAGCAGTTACCACGATAATAATACGGAAGTGTACAAGATAGATATGAACGACCACCAAGACGCGGTTGGTTATGAAAAATATTTCTCAATCAGTAAACAGGTCAATCGCACGAGATCTGTTGGACAACCATTAGCGTTTTATCATTTTCATTGTTTACATCGTGGAAATATATTAAAGACTCAAGGCTTCATTTAACTAATGCATTGAACCGACTCAAGTAAACGAATTGTATAATAAAAACGTGTTTAATCCACCTAACAGTGTGATGAGACATTTCTTGTAACTCTTATCACTCTTCGGCTATTATATCGTTTGAGAGCATTTAGAACTTGATGCTTCGCGATGTTTTTGATAACACATACTACATGGGATAGTGACAGGACTCAGAGAATCGCTCAAATCAGCATAGGACAACATCAGTGCTAGAAATCTCAAACCAAATCAATGGGAAAGCGAAAAAATGGCCCATAAAATAGACATACCAACGAATTATTGTTAATGCTCTGTTAATAAAATATCTATATTGTGGTGGGAAAACTGAATTTTCCTAAAGGGGTTATATGTATTGTACTGAAACAAAAAAACGAATTTTTTTTTGAATCGATTTGAATTTTATATTTTACTCAAATTTCCAACGCGACTGAGAACTAAGAAATCAACGCTTTTTCTTGAAAAGGGCGATACTAGCAGTGATATCATTCAAAGAAAATCAACAGTGAATATTTCCAGACTTGGTTTTATTTCCTATTTAAGAACTATTGTGTTTTTTGACATCCTAGATTGCATGATTCAGTGATCGAAACCCAAAACTTCATAAAGTATTTGAAATTATTAAATTAAAATTTGTTGTCCCATCTATCAGCATTGAAGTATCGCCTTTACGTTTTTTTTACAATAACTACCGTTTTACACCACCGATTTCGTCCGGGTTTTTTCAATAGAGATCATTGTTACTATTTACAGCTGGTATCATTTTGATAATCCTAAAAAATACGAAAATAACAGTTTCGCCTCTAAACTGCTAGCAAAAAAAGTATCGCCCTGTTTGTTTGCATGGAGCGTGGAGGGCGAAACTTTAAATAAACAAACAAAAATACAGTTTCGCCCGTTGTATTTTTTGCTGTAGTTTAAGAAAGCAATATCGTAGAATCAAAATTTTTAGGTTAATTTGTTGCGTTTCAAAGCCCTCATTCGCATGTAAGAAAAAAGCCCTATATTTACATTTGTAAGTATCGCCCTTTTCACAAAAAAGCGTTGAAATGAAATCGCAGCTCCTGATATCACGCTATCTCTGAAGTGCATGCGTGCATAGTTTCAAGTTTTACTTCGACATCGACTTTTTTTTTAAAGGTGACTTCCCAGTAGTATTCTTGATTTGAATTATTATCGCTAATCCTAATGCCAAAGAACAAATAAAAACCTTACGAAAACGAACCGTTTGGGAAAATCATCATCATTACTGGAACTTTGATTTTCACGAAACTTTTCGATAACCTTCCGTCACTTGCGTTAATGCACTGGGTGCACAGTAGGGTGACAGGAAAAAAATGACCCCTATCGGCCCACCTCTGCGTCGATTCCTAGTCCCACCAAGAGTACTTGCACCAAATTTGAAGCAAATCGGACAAGTCTAACTACCGGACCAACGGGCCTGAAGTTTGTATGGGAATTTTCAACAATTTACATGGAGAAAACCCACCAGCACGCATTTTCGCCGCTAGGTGGCACTGTATGCATCGTATTATCACTGTAAGTGAAAATAAGAAGGATAATTGAATTGTCTACAACTTAGTCGAAGACTGCAAGTAAATCCGACTTTGTTAAAAGAAGTTATTAAACTTTTAACGAAGTGATGTCTGAGTCAGTTTTGCATGGGGCCTAATAGTGCATGATTGTGTACATTTTTGTGAAATAATCGTTAGGTTTAGCTCAATGGTATGTTCAGAAGAATTATAGTAAATAATACGAGGCATGCTTTGATTAGAAAATTTTAGTTCCACCTGTTATCGCATAGAGGGCGCCAACACAAACTTTTCAACGGAGAGAGATAGAAATTTGGTGTCTTCTACAAAGATATAGAACAGGCATTTTTCAGTATTTCTTCTGAACATCTTGATACTCTATCTCTCTTCTATGAAAAGTTAGTAGTGGCGCCCTCTATGCGGTCACAGGTGGAACTAAAATTTTCTAACCAAAACATAAGTCGTATTATTTACTATAATTCTTGTAAACATACTATTCGGCTAAATCTAACCATTATTTCACAAAAATATATAGTTCGCGGGACTCGAGTACTGATACACAACCATGCACTGCTAGGCCCCATGCAAAACTGACTCAGACATCACTTCGTTAAAAGTTTAATAACTTATTTTAACATAGCCGGATTTACTAGCAGTCTTCGACAAAGTTGTGGATAATTAAAATATCTTTCTTATTTTCACTTACAGTGATAATACGATGTATTCAGTGCCACCTAGCGGCGAAAATGCGTGCTGGTGGGTTTTCTCCATGTAAATTGTTGAAAAATCCAATATAAACTTCAGGCACGTTGGTCCGGTAGTTAGACTTGTCCGATTTGCTTCAAATTTGGTGCAAGTACTCCTGGTGGGACCAGGAATCGACTCAGGGTGGGCCGATTGAGTTTTCAAAAATTCATCATTTTTCTGGGTAGTCTAGTGCACAGTGCTCTAAAAATCTAGCGAAATCGTCTTAGGGCACCAGCGGGTCTGTAAAGAATACTAAAAATTAATTTCTATTCCATAATTTTCAGTTCAGCAATTCGAGAGATCGTGCTCACCGCAAGCCATGAAAAATAGACTACGTTGTGAAGCAATGGTCACTATTTATTAAAAAATCACGGTTAAATAAAAAATAAAACTATTAAAAAATTTCAAATAGTTTATAATTTTCACAAACTTATTAGGAAAAATTGTTTAATAAGCTTTCGTAATATTGTGTAGGAAAAAAGCTGAAAATTTTAAAATAAATCTGAGGATTATGATTGATTACAGAACTCTGGAATTTTCTATTGGAATGTTTTCAGGCAGGAATTTGATATTGATGCTATTAGACAACTGTGAAATCAAGACCAATAGATCAGTTACATATCAGGACCCCATTCCGACAATTTATCAAAAGCCCTCATGATGTTTACAACAACAGGTTATCAATCTACGGATCAGATAATGTTATTGTAATATTGAATTAAATCAGTTTGCATCAATAAATTTTCAACTGCAATCCAATATTTTTTTTTTTGGTGTGGTGGGGGGGGGGGGGGGGCTGTATGGTGTTAAACCCCAAAATCTTCTCTTGGCTACGCCGTTACTTGGAGTTATTTATTTCGCTTTTCATTTTCCGAAAGGTTTCAGATCGATCCGATGATCATAAGTTAGAAAAATTGCAGTCAGAAGGTTCGCACAAATGAACATTTTAGTACGGATAAGTTATCAAGTTCCTTCCAGACAACTTGGAAGTGTTCGGTGACTATTTCTATCGGTTGTAGATAGAAAAATGAAATACAAAATTCGATTTATCGAAATAATGTTTGGCTTATTTCAATGGATTATTACTATATTGAACAATAAATAGGCGACGAAGAGTAATCCACAAACAACAAGCCATAACTTTTAAAGTATTCAAAATAGATACTTGAAGTCTTCAGTAAAGTTATTCGCAAAAGTAAGAGCTACAAATTTGCTGAAGGCATCATTTCGTTATAATCACTTCCAAGAAAATTTGAGAAAATATCTCACTCATAGGGGGATTAATCAGCAAAAACACAATACCAAAAGAAAGGGCATATTACCTCCATTAAATTCTCCGAAGATACTATTGACCTAAAATAAGCCGTATTGGCATTAATAATAGATTACATGTTTTTGGTCATATTTCTGGCAATGGGAAATGATAAAAATCTTTCGTCCGCATTTAATGTTAAATATCTCTTTTGATAATAGTCCGATTTCAACAATCTATAGCTTGTTCGAAAGGTATTCGTTAAAGCTATCTAAAAACATATAAATTGTTAATCTATATTGTCAATTCCGGCAGATAATTTAAAAAAACTGCAAAAAACGCCATTTTTACGCATTCAAACATTCATATCTTAAAAACTAAACATCAGAATCAAAAACAAATTAATAGCGTTCATACTGTTTTTTAGTTCTTCCATCTAAAATTGGTTTGGATAAGATCGGTTCAGCCATTGCTGAGAAACACGAATGAGAATTTGTCCGTTACATACACACACACACACAGACACACACACACACACACAGACATTGTCCCAAATCGTCGAGCTGAGTCGATTGGTATATAAGACTCGGCCCTCCGGGCCTCGGAAAAAATCTTGAAAGTTTGAGCGAATTCTATACATTTCTTTTATAAGAAATGTAAAAATTAGAAGTTTCATAGAAAACTGAGTACAAAAACTGTCCCAAAATTAACATTTATCGCTAGTAATGGTATCTAACAAAACTCATTTTATGCTAGATATTGGCCTGAATAAAGAAAGTTAGTTAAATCATACGCAAATTGAATTTCTGTAATAGATTAGAGCAATGTGCGCTTAATATAAACGTCAAGCATCTTCCAAACTGTTTTCTTACATTCTTTAGCTAAAAATAATTGACACGTATTTTTTGGTTTGGCTAAATATTATATTTTTTTCAAGTTATTCGCTTTTGAACTTTTGAAGTCTATAAAATTGAACATTTTTCAATCACTGATAACTCGGAAACGACTCGATATATGGAAAAAAATATTAAATAAAAAAGTTGCGTTTTCAAATAAGCTTACCAAAAAAAATCACAATTTTTTTGTTATATAACTTATGAAATTTGCAATTACTTGAAACAAATTGAATTTTTTTAAGGCTGGACCAAATTTTTTATTTATTATTTTCTTTAAGTATTAAAATCGTGTTAAAAAGATTGTGTAAAAATTTGGCAGTGGAATTCTTTGCGAGATATTACAATTATAAACATAAAACATGGCTAGGGTTCGTCGCGGTTGCGGTATTTACCGCAACCGCGCGGTATTTACCGCACCCGCACCGCAAAAACTGCGGTGCGGTAAGACACTTTTTCTTGCGGATGCGGTGCGGGAAATGAGCATTTACCGCGCGGTATTACCGCAACCGCGCTTAAAAAAATAATTGATAAGTCTGCAGTCTGCATTAAAAAGTGAATTAAAACTTTAACTTTTACCATTTAAGAACGACGAAACTTATTACCTTACGATAGGGAAACATAATAAACATTTGATTGCTCTAATTTCCATGGACTTGACAATGATTGGAAAATAAATCCGAATATAATCTGTATTCGACCTATCAAGTAGCGATTTTTTACATTTTGTTTATTCTAATATGATAAAACAATCTGTTACTAAGAAATATAATCTATAAGCTGTGTCCAATATAATTTGGCATCAGTATTTTTACGACATATTTTGAACACTTTTAAGAATTTACAAGCGAATCTTTTCAAATATATAAAATGCACAATACAATCATTGAAAACCAATTGAATTGCACTGTCAAATCCAATTTAAAAATGCATCATTTCTCCCGATTCCTCTTGACAATCGTGGAATTATGAATCGTTAACGATGACATTTTCTCAACTGTGAATTTTGATTAAATTGGAGAACTTTTGATTAATTTGGAGAACTTAAAAGTTTTCCTATTGATTGCTGCGGAAGAACGTTTTTGTATGTATAATGATGAAGTACATGTAGGGTTCGCAGTACCGACCCTTTTTGTCGAGAATCGGTACTACGGTACTGAAGCCCTTTTTTTAAATTCGAAAAGAGCTTCAAAATGAAATTGAATGCTGAAACTGATGACCTTATTCTCAGATGATTGAACATGTTTATCGTTTTTAATTGATTCGGACTGGCATGACTCATTTCAGCAGAAAATATTTTTTGTATGCGGCACCTTCTTTTATTTCGAAATCTAGGCCACTATAAAATCAATAACTGCTAAGCGGTGCGACTTTTATCGACTTTAACAGATGGTAAAAGTAAGAAACACTATTAATAACAGTAAATCAAAGCGAGAATGGCAGTAAATCCGAGCAGGTTGCTCGCTTTTCCTCTCTTGATTTGCTGTAAATTGGTTTCGACCTGCATACCAAGGCTCTTTGCTTTCCTGTAAACTATGGAGTTTTGCTGAATTTTCCTATCACTAATAATCACAAATCGCCCCATTTGGAGTAGCTCACTAAGTCTAAAATTGTTAGCTGCTAAATCGCTGTTCTTTATTTTATAAATAAAGGTTTAAGAGAAAACCAAAGGCATGATTTAGACCATAGTCTTATTACGTGCCACCCAGTAAAAAATGGAAACCAATCAGAATGTCGCTAATAAAAAAAATCATAGCAAATTTTTACGTCTCTTACGCTAGATGTGAATATTATGAAATTTAGTACAAGATCGTTAAAATTTAATAATAACAATATAAAGAATTTAAACATTCCGTTCAGTACAACGGGAGCTAGTAATGTTTAACTTATAGAAGGTAATTAATATAATTAAAAGTCATCTTGCAGACCGATATTTTGAAACATGTCCCCCTAGAGAATCCACATATTTTTCATAAAAAAAATTGTATGGTACCGAAAATACCGGTACTGGCTTTTCTTCAGTACCGGTATTACGGTACCAAAAATGGGTCGGTATTCCCGGGATTTTCGGTACTGGTGTTACCGGTACCACAACCCTAAGTACAGCTACATTTCATATGACTTCAGTGCTATGCTAAGATTTACCTTGTTTCGAAAGTATGTATTTCAAAATGTACGGAATTTTATTAATAAAACTTGCAAAGTGTCAACTTTTTTAATTTTTTAATAAATGTTACATTCTGAGGAGTCCGTCAAAGTTAATGTACGTGTAAATAAGCGTAATATTTTATTATATTTGGTTATTCAAAAAAATTATTAATTTTTCAACACACTTTTCAAAAATACAGAATTTTACCGCATTTACCGCATTACCGCGCGGTGCGGTGCGGTAAATGCAGTGCGGTTGCGGTAAGCGGTGCGGTTTTATTATTTTTTTGCGGTTGCGGTGCGGACTATCCATTTACCGCCCACATCCGCACCGCGACGAACCCTAAACATGGCAATTTTACACTAAACGCCCAGCGAAAGGCCTGTTATAACTGAAATGTCTCGTAACACTTCGAGTTCCATTCTGAATTTTTCACATAATCTTCTTAATATAGTTATGTAATCAAAATAAATTTGATTTCGGGGGACTTTAGAAAATATTTGCTTTTAACATGAGAATACCCCCAAAAAAGTCTTAAATTTGCAGAATGCGAGTCATTCCACGATTTACAACTATAATTTTAGTTCCCTTCAATTTTTTTGCACTCTTTAGCTGAAAATTATAGACACGATTTTTTTACTTTGGCTGAATTTGACTTTTTTTGTCAAGTTATGAGTTTTTGAACTTTATAAAGTACTAGCTAATACCCATCGCACTTTGATGCGACTTTCAACGAAATAGGAGGAAACCATAATTTGTTCCGAAGCGCCTTCTTGTAGGCAGAAAATCCCCACCAATAGCACACAAACACGCTCCATAACAAATTCCTACTATGCATAAATTTTTACGGCAATTGGTTAAGCCGTTTGGGAGTCCATAAATCACATACATACAAATATCGACTTTTAATAATATAGTGATTTTTTAAAGTTTTATAAATTTAATAGAATTGGACATTTTTCATTCCCTCATAACTGAGAAACTATTAGATTTCTGGAAAAAAGCATTAAATAATAAAAGCTGCGTTTTCGGAAGATCTCGGCGGATTTTTTTTGTAATATTTGTTTTTGTTAAATAATGTATGTATTATGCAAATATTAGTAACAAATTTTTTTCAGGGTGGAGCCAAAAAAAACTTTTTAGCTTTTTCAAATAATTTATAATTATATCGAGAAGATTGTGTACAAATTTCAGAAAGAAATTCGAAGTATTTTACGAGATATTTCAATTACAATAGGCCTATCACTAGGCGTTTGGTGTAAAATTGCCTTGTTTTAAATTTATAATTGTAATATCTTGCAAAGTATTTTGATATCCACTCCCAAATTTTTGCACAATTATTTGAACATGATTTTTAATATTTAAAGAAAATAATAAGTAAAAAATTGGTCCAGCTTCAAAAAATTAAATTTGGTTCAAACAATTGCAAATTTCATAAGGTATATAACAAAAAGAAATTGCTATTTTTTTCAGTAAGCTCACAACTTTTTTATTTAATATTTTTTTCCATATATCGAATCGTTTCCGAGTTATAAGTGATTGAAAAATGTTCATGTTATAAACTTCAAAAGTTCAAAAACTAATAACTTGAAAAAAAAAATCATATTTAGCCAAAATAAAAAATACGTGTCAATTACTTTAACTAATGAATGCAAGAAAAAAAATGAAAGGAATTCAAATTTTGATTGTAAATCAGACGTGGAATGACCCATATATTTTGATCCTATTGATCACCAAAGATCCTCCTTCCTAACTGGGGTATGCCAAAAAATTATGTTAGCATGATGCATTAGAACTGGTAATAGTTACAGGACGCCAGATCAAGAAAATAGAAGTTGAACCATCTACAATTCGTTTGCTAAATCAGAAGATTTTGTGCAAATTTCGACATTCTCTTCGATCGAACATTTTATGGATATTTTTCTACTCATTTCGATTTAGCGTCATCTACACCTTTTAAACGTGTAGCTTAGAACACCTTGCGTTTTCCAGCACCGTCAAGGATTGTCATATTCGGTTAGCGCATAAATACTGAGAACTCTAGAATATCCATTGTTGCAACGAGAGTAAATTGTAACTTGTAAATAAAAATAAATAATAAAAATCAAATTAAACATCAATAATTCGTTGATGTACTATAGCCTTTCTTGTGACAAAGAACATGGATTGTCTTAGATTTGGCTTTGTTTTCATTAAGAACTTTTCAAAATTTCGTTTAGTTTCTAGTGACAATATGAAGTAATTAGAACTAAAAGCTTTATGCAGGGGCGGGTAAAGCGTAGTTGGTAAATTGATTACCTTTTACGCAGCTCATCACGGTTCGTTCATCAATCCCGCACATGTAGGGTTAGAAATTTTTCTAAAGAAATTTTCTAACCCAAAAAGAGGCGAATAACCATAAGGTTAAAACCTGTATAATCGAAATAAAAAAGCTTTATACAATAATTTTTTAAGCCCCTCCCGAAATAAACTCCTGGCTACGGGCCTGACTTAAGCCATTCAACTCTCGACCGATTCTCACATCAGTCTAGTCTCCAACGATGGTACCAGCCAACTCCTACGGAGAATTCCCCAGCAAGAGAAATTCCTCGGAAACCGATCCAACTACCCCGGTGCCGAGGTCGGTCTGGCGATTCCGGTGAAGCAAAGCTTCCGGTTCACTTGGTATCCGTCGAGCTTATTTATTTTCGCTATTTTTATCTCGGGCAACCCGGCAAGGGGGGAATGTATTGATAGATCCGACGAATCTAAGTGGAGCGTGGCGTCCTGTTCGCTGGCGGTCCGATGAACCATACCCGGTGGTCTGTCGCGGTTCACTCGACTAGTCCCCGGTAGTGGATCTAGTCTAGTTGCTTGCTGTTCATCCTACCATTTTCCCTGTAAAGTGATCATGATCTGCGTCACCACTTTGTTGATCACGTTCCACGTGTTTGTGTCACTCGTCATTCTGTAGACGACATAATAGGAGTTGATGTTCGGTTCTCCCGTTTCAAGAATCTCCCTGAGTGTCGCTCAGAACCTCGGACATTCGAAGACCACATGCTCCGGTGCCTCCTCGACGTTCTCACACTCCGGGCACAATGGTGTAATTGCCTGCCCAAGCTGATACTTCCTGAAGCAGCCGTTGCCCGACAGAAGCTGTGTCAGGTGGAAGTTCACCGTACCGTGCTTTCTATTGAGCGACGTCGACAAGTTCGGGATGCGCCGGTTGGTCCATCTTCCTTACTCCGTATTGTTCCATTCCTGCTGTCACCTCGCCATCGAATCGATTCTTCCCATCTTCCTCAGCTTTCAGGCGTTTCCCCGATTGTAATACTCGGTATACTCCGCAAGGATGATCCAGATGGGGATCATTCCGGCGATAACGCGTACGACCTCCGACGATATTGTTCTGCAGGCGCTTGCGAATCGAACAGCCATTAGCCGGAACATCCCGTTCAGCTTTTCCGTATTCCGCTTGGTCTTCAGCGCAGCATTCCAGACAGCAACTCCGCATCGCAGTATAGGTGACGGAACACTAGCAAACAGACATTTCGTATTGTTTCTCGGACCGCCAACCTTTGGCTTGATCCTCGTTATAGCGTTCGTTGCCTTCGCCGACTTTTCGCAGGCGTAGTCGACGTGGTTGTTGAAGCTCAACCGATCGTCGATATTATCACTCTCAATTGCTTCGGTGCACGTTTCCGTGCAATCACGTGACATCCGACGTCGATCTGCATCCGCTGAATCGCTTTGCAGTTGCTGACCAACAACACTTCCGTCTTGTGGTGAGCTATTTGCAGCTTGACCCCGATCATTTAGCTTTCAATCGTTTTTATTGTCTTCGTCATTGACACCTCCACTTCTGTAATTGTCTCACCCACGTCATCCGTGAAGTCCGCAATTTTTACTTTCCTGGGCAGTCGCTGTGTCTAGACTTCATCGTACATCCCGTTCCAGAGTGTTGGATCGAGAATGGAGCCGTGAAGATCACCTGCTGTCACTCCCATTGACTTTTGCCCTGCGTTCCTCTCCGAAATGTGCAAACGAAACCTTCTTTGCGCAATTGTGCATCTAATTTCGCTAGAGCTTCCTGCAGGATACACCATCTTGTGTTGGTTACTCTACTGACCCACTCCAGGCCTGCAGTCGCCTTCTTGTATGCTGGGCATTTAAATCCACCCGTCTGATGGTCAGTTGTATCCGCTGAAATGCCTTCTGCCTCTGTATGCAGTCTCTCGCAGGATGACCCATCTTTCCGCATTTTCAGCACATCCCGCATCTATCCGGGCCTTAGCAAGCCCCTGCTGAATGTTCAAAGCCCAAACACTTGAAGCATTTCTCCACTTGTTGATGTGCGGCTCTCAATGGGTCTCTTGACCATCCGACCGTAACTTTGCCTGCCTCCATCGCCTTGTCTGCAGCGGTTACCGGTAAACGAATCATCGCTGTCCGAGTTCCTCCGTATCCCATCTTTAACCGAATCATCATGTGTACCTCTCCACTCGTCTTCCGTTGTGATTTCATCAAGGTCACACAATCACCATCTCTGTAATTAAGGCATTAACTTCTGCCTTTTCATCCACTGATTTGATAATAGTCTCCTGGAAAGTCGAACTGCTAGTCGTAGGATACTTCTTTAACTCGAAGATCATCCCGCCTTTTTGGGTATGCCTGATTCTTACCACGTTTTCCCCTAAATCCATCAGCTACGGGTCCTCTCTGATCTTCTTGAGCAACGCTGCATACGTCGTCGCGTCATTGACGTTGACGAGCAAGGCTTCTTCCTTTGGCGCCTTCTGACGAACCGAGGGTTTTCCTTTTTCTGTTCTGCTCCCCTATTTACTCTTCCTTCTGTTTTTGCTGTTTCTCGTGTTTCTCCTTCCGACCAACAACGGTATTCCAGCTATCTCCCTGTTAAGTGGCGCACCTTTCTTCTGTAGTGAGAGCGCTCTCGCGCGTCTACTTCTCGGGTCCGTCTGGTCTTTAGTTTCCTGGCGAGGTTCTTGCCCTCATTGGAATCACGGAAACTGGCAAGTTCTTCACTCCGACCAGCTTCTGCTTCCCCTACTTTGTGGAGACTACGAAAACGTTATCCGTACCCAAGGCCAGTGCCCGCTCAGCTACATCAGCCGTCAGTGTTGCCGTATCATACTTATTATCGGCAGATGCTAGCGCCATTCGAACTTTGACAACCATCTCTTTAATGTCCTTATGGACATTGTTTCTCGCATCCCCGAACTTTTGGAGCTTCTACTAACCACCTCTGGCAAACGGGTTCGCTGCGCCTATTCTGGGCCGCTATCTCCACTCGTTATACATAGTCGCCACTTGTGGTCCCATGGTTATCTTTACCAGGAGGAAGGCCATGCTATGGTTGTTACTATTCTTAATGGGGAGTAGTGTTCGGAGCCTAGAATGGTCCAACCGAACCTAGCACCACCAACTATTGATGACGAGCTCTGCACGTACCCGGAGATCTGCCAAGATTTTAACGGAACCGAGGCAGCCCTACTGTTATCGCACTCGCCATTTCTGGTCGGTGTTATCCTTCCTTACCCAGGAAGAATGTCCTTCCACGTCTGTTAGCCCAAAGTCGCCGTCCATTTCGTGATTTGCGTCCATTGACGTTCGCCACATCCAGTATGCCGTAATCGGCGTGTAACTGGCTTCGATCGTCGAGTTGGCACTGCGGTTGGGCTAGGGTGTTGCTAAGATCTTTGATTACTGAAATCTTAGGATCTTCGCAGAAGCGGCTCAGACTCGCTTCGTCGAAGTTGCTTTCGGTATTATGGCTTGTTAGAGGTTTGGCTGCCCAAACCACAGCCCATCCTAGCAAGACTCCCGAACTTACAGTGGCTCCGGGGCACAGTGGCCGAAGACCGAACAAAACTTATGTTTCAAGTATTGATATTTTTTATTTTTCCTAGATTTCTTATGTATTGAATGGCATATTCTCCAAATTTTGTGACAACCGAATGAGAATTAGATTTTTAATAGCAATTTAAACAACGCTGTGTCAGACAATTTTAACAGTTATGTGCCCAACAAAAAAAACACCTTTAACAGGCCAACGTGGGTACCCGGGTACCCACAATTTGAAATGCTCATAACTATGGCTTCCTTTAACCGATTTGGACACTTTTAGATGTTTTGGATTCAGAAACTCGTGCACTTTTTGATTCTGTAAAGTTGAACCGGATGAATGGATCTGGTGCTTGGTAATCCGGATTTTCCAGAGTAGTGTTCCAGTACTAGGGTATGGTTTGTAAATTTTAATAATGTCCTAGCAATATGAGTATCAAAACTCTTCAAATTGTCTCGGAAGTCTGTTATTTATTGTGACGGGACCCTATGGCAATTTAAAAAATTAAATTGGAATGGAATGGCCACTCACGGCCCCACGGGAACCTGCTCCGGAATGTCCGTTCCGGGGTCAAAGCACTAAATGGTTCCAAAACCACGATATACAGCATACTTATGCAATTCCAAGAATTTTGATACCCATATTGCTAGTATTCCAATGAAGTTCACAAATAGTATCCCAGTACTGGAACCTGCTTCCGGAAATCCGGATTCCAGGGAACCGAATGAAGTAACCCGATTCATTTTTACCAAGTCTAAAAGTGGATGAGTTCCCGAATCCAAAACACCAAAAAGTATCAAAATCGGTTGGAAATTACCGTATTTATTAGTATTTCACTTTTGTGGGTACCCGGGTACCCACGTCGGCCTGTTACGTAGTAAAAAAATTCAGGAGCCCCTCCTCACTCCCCCCCCTTACTATATGAATAATATTATTAACCCAAAAGCTTGACTTAGTGAAGTTCTAAGATGTCGCAAAGTTTCGAGTTCCAGCTATGGATAAAACATGGAAATTTCATTAATTGAAACCTAAAAAGGTACCCGGGTACCGCGTCGGATACACAACGGTTAATGAAATTCATTTTCAAAATCACAGTATCTATCTGCATTTCAAAAACATGTCGCTCTTTCAATTTTAATCCGATTTGAGCACAACTAGTTTCATTTTAAAGGGCATTTAAATAAATTTGTTGATCATTACAACATGTTTGCCAAATATGAGTGGAACTATGTAATATTATTACAAATATATCTTACGTGGGTTGATAGAAATTTTTTTTTCACAAATGTATTCTGTACAATCAGGTGAAACAGTTCCGAACGGTCACTTATTATACATTCTATGGGAAATCATCTCTACTTTTCGAATTTCAAGGTCTCGTTTTGCCCCTTTTTGCCCGGAGGGGTTTAAAAGTGACATTTTTTAATTTTTGCTGACATGGAGATGCCTGGTGATTAGTGCAATATAACAATTGAATAAAACGTAAACAAAAACTTTTTCTAGAGATTGAAAGTAGATTTATCCAATTATTATGTTGTTATATTTAGTTTCAGTTAAATCTATTCAGTAAAAAAAGATTTATCATAAAAATGGTATTATGCTTAGGAGAAAGGTTCGATTACACTGTATGGGAAAAGTCATCTCAACTTTTATAATTTTTGACATTAAAATGAGCTCAGCATCCCAAAATTACCTTAACATATAATTTTCAGCTAGATTTTGGTTTTGTACGACTTTTGTTTGAAGACCCGCCACTGTGCGGGGGGAGGGGGGCAGTCGTGACAATTACACTGGGAAACTAAATAAAAAAAATTGGGAGCAGAACTAAAAAAAAAATTGCGAAAGTTTTGGGTCCCAGGAAACCCCTGGTGAAGTAATTTTTGGAAAAATTTGGAACGGGGCACAATAGTTTAAAATCGTAGTTTGTATGGAGAACTATGGGTGTTCAAGAGGCAGATATCAATGAAAATGGTCATCTTAAATTTTCGCATAAAGTCTTACACAAAATACTTATTACATCGAAAAAGTACAAGTATGCAAGTTTTTAGTTCAATTGGACATCATTAATCTTTCATGCCCAACTTTTTTCTAGTGCATGTAGGGTTTCAAAACTTTTTTTCCTTGAAAACGGTTGGGTCAAGAATCACGAAAAGCCTATTTTCATAAAGATAGGTGCTTCCATGGCAGTGCTAGAAGCTGGTCAATTTTCACCTTCTAATACAATACAATTCAATACAATTCTCCTAGAATAATTACAATAGTCCAATTACGTGAAAAACGTAGCCAACGACAGTCTAAATTGATAAGTTTTAACAGTTTTCAATAATATTGCACCATAATGAAGGTATATGAGAAAATCATTTTCGTCAACGTAAACTGTCCCTGGCAGCACTGGTCCATCGGAATGCAAACAGACTAATTGCAATAACTTTAGTTCTAGAGCTGATCCTTGTCACTGTTAGTACTCAAATTAAAGGCAATAGAGAAATTCCACGAAGATCCGTCCGAAAATCTTTAAAATCGTGACCGGTCATCTTAGATTCCAATGAAACTTTACACGTTTCACCGTCATGCAAGACTAAATATTTTCCACAGGTAATAAGATTATTTTGACTCAAGAGCAACTTTTCAAAAGGGCGTAAACGTTTCTACGTGTATGAATTTTATTTTTTTTTGTTCGATTACTGTATTTTATACAGCAAAACTATCTGAGAACGAGTTACAGGGAATGAATACTTCTGTCTGAAAAAATATACACTGAAAAAAATGTTGTGTCATTTTTCAAAAAAACAAAAATTTATGATAAAAATTTAAATTGCGAAAAAACCCATTTTTTAAATTTTTTATATTTTGTTACCAAAAACCTAAAGAGAAAAGAAACATTTTGAATGTGATTGCATGATGGAGAAAAAATCAGTAAAAAAGTTTTCCTAACAATAACTTCGTACATGTTTTTAAATTTCATACTAATAGACATACAAAATTGTAATTCTATTACAGAATATAATTCTAAGCACCATTTAAAATCAAAATGCATTTAACAAAAATCTTCCAAAATGCGATAGTTTTCGAGATATTTGAAATTTGGCTACTTCAGAAACAATTAATTCGTGTAATTATGCTCTTTTTAAAAGTTATTCGCGTTACCCCATCAAAAAATGTCAAAAATTTAATGTTTATCGTTTTAAAGACGTAAAAGCAACCTTTTTAGTGTATTTGGATCATGGAGAAGCTTTCAATAAAAAAGTTTTCCTAACAACAACTTTTGACATTTTTTTATAATTCTTACTATTTGCAGTCAAAAATACAATTTTCTTTTTGAATATGATTCTAAACGCCATTTTAAATCGAAATGCTCTTAACAAAAATTTTCTAAAATGTAGTAGTTCTCGAGATATTTTAACTTTTGTTTCAACAACACAATTATTTTGTTTTATTACGACCTTTTCATAAGTTAGTCGCGTTTCTCCATCAACATTAATAGGTTTTTCAAAAGGCCCGTAAACTTTCGTGCAACTTTCTCTTTGACATCAAGGCGATATTGTAAACCATTTGAAAGTTACATGAAAGCAATAAAAATATATTTCAACCATAGGGTCTGTTGATTAAACTATATAGCTGATTCATATGTTGGTTGTTTTCATGTAACTTTAAAATGTTTCACAATATCGCCTTGATGTCAAAGAGAAAGTTGCAGGAAAGTTTGCAGGCCTTTTGAAAAACCTATTATTGTTGATGGAGAAACGCGACTAACTTATGAAAAGGTCGTAATAAAACAAAATAATTGTGTTGTTAAAACAAAAGTTAAAATATCTCGAGAACTACTACATTTTAGAAAATTTTTGTTAAGAGCATTTCGATTTAAAATGGGGTTTAGAATCATATTCAAAAAGAAAATTGTATTTTTGACTGCAAATAGTAAGAATTATAAAAAAATGTCAAAAGTTGTTGTTAGGAAAACTTTTTTATTGAAAGCTTCTCCAGGATCCAAATTCACTAAAAAAAGTTGCTTTTACGTCTTTAAAACGATAAACATTAATTTTTTTGTCATTTTTTGATGGGATAACGCGAATAACTTTTAAAAAGAACATAATTACACGAATTAATTGTTTTTGAAGGAGCAAAATTTCAAATATCTCGAAAACTATCGCATTTTGGAAGATTTTTGTTAAATGCATTTTGATTTTAAATGGTGCTTAGAATTATATTCTGTAATAGAATTACAATTTTGTATGTCTATTAGTATGAAATTTAAAAACATGTACGAAGTTATTGTTAGGAAAACTTTTTTACTGATTTTTTCTCCATCATGCAATCACATTCAAAATGTTTCTTTTCTCTTTAGGTTTTTGGTAACAAAATATAAAAAATTTAAAAAATGGGTTTTTTCGCAATTTAAATTTTTATCATAAATTTTTGTTTTTTTGAAAAATGACACAACATTTTTTTCAGTGTTTATTTTTTTCAGACAGAAGTATTCATTCCCTGTAACTCGTTCTCAGATAGTTTTGCTGTATAAAATACAGTAATCGAACAAAAAAAATTTGAAATTCATACACGTAGAAACGTTTACGCCCTTTTGAAAAATTACTCTTGTATCAAAATATTCCAATTGCCAGAGAATATCATGGAGATTCATACAGCGAACACACCTGCAAAGTTTCGTTCGAATCGACGATGGTCATATTTAGCGGTCGGCCGGTTTCTCATGGAATCCCTCAATAGTCACATAATAAGCCTTACTTGTTTTTGTGAGCAAATCTCGTCTCAATCAAAAGTTATAGCTGTTTAAAAACGTTGTTGTCCACAAACAACATGGGCATGAATGGGTCAAGGGAATGCGGCGTTTGAATATTATTTTCATAATATAAGAAAAAATACACAGGGGGCCCTAATAAACATCTTATGATTCAAAAGCCTAACAACCTGTTCAAGGTATCATCCAAACAATATGTGGAATCGTTGCACTATATGGGTTAAAGTTCGTGTATATTTTTTTTTATTAGCGGGGGCGGGCATACATGAAATATACATGAAATGCTGAAAAAATTTTTTTGTCGAAGTATGTCTAAAAATAGCATGAAACATCAGCTTCCAGTGCCAAAACAAACGAAAACCGCTGAAAGCCAATTATAAATTTTTTTAGATCCAAAGACTTGGAAATTTTTGAAAAAATTTGAAAATTTTATTGTAATTCCTTATGATTGCAAAGAGATTTCCCATCGAACTGGTCTTGGGAGCAGAACAAATAAAAAGATGGCAGGGATGTGGGGCTTCAACTAAATCACCTTGAAAATTTTTTTGAAAAAAAGTGGAACGGAACTTCACAGTTTAAACAAAAGATTCGTGAAATTTTTGAAAAATAGCAAATTTTTGAAATTTTTAGGTGAAAATGAATTTTTTAAACATTTCGCAAAACTTTGGTTTTAAAATGTGAAGTCCCGGTCCAATTTTTTTCAAAAATTTCTTCAAGATAATTTAGTTGGAACCATAAATCCCTGCTATATTTTTATTTGTTCTGCTCCCAAGACCAGTTCGATGGGAAATTTTTTTGCAATCATAGGGAATTACAATAAAAAAATTCAAAAATTTCCAAGCGCTTGGATATTAAAAAAAATATAATTTGTTTTCAGCGGTTTTCGTTTGTTTTGACACTAGAAGCTGATGTTTCATGCTATTTTTAGACATATTTCGACAAATTTTTTTTTAGATTTTCAATATTTCATTTTTTCTTATATTATGAAAACAATATTCAAACGCCGCACCCCCTTAATGATGTCCGATTGAGCTAAAAACTTGCATAAAAACAGGTCGTAATAAAACAAAATAATTGTGTTGTTAAAACAAAAGTTAAAATATCTCGAGAACTACTACATTTTAGAAAATTTTTGTTAAGAGCATTTCGATTTAAAATGGGGTTTAGAATCATATTCAAAAAGAAAATTGTATTTTTGACTGCAAATAGTAAGAATTATAAAAAAATGTCAAAAGTTGTTGTTAGGAAAACTTTTTTATTGAAAGCTTCTCCAGGATCCAAATTCACTAAAAAAAGTTGCTTTTACGTCTTTAAAACGATAAACATTAATTTTTTTGTCATTTTTTGATGGGATAACGCGAATAACTTTTAAAAAGAACATAATTACACGAATTAATTGTTTTTGAAGGAGCAAAATTTCAAATATCTCGAAAACTATCGCATTTTGGAAGATTTTTGTTAAATGCATTTTGATTTTAAATGGTGCTTAGAATTATATTCTGTAATAGAATTACAATTTTGTATGTCTATTAGTATGAAATTTAAAAACATGTACGAAGTTATTGTTAGGAAAACTTTTTTACTGATTTTTTCTCCATCATGCAATCACATTCAAAATGTTTCTTTTCTCTTTAGGTTTTTGGTAACAAAATATAAAAAATTTAAAAAATGGGTTTTTTCGCAATTTAAATTTTTATCATAAATTTTTGTTTTTTTGAAAAATGACACAACATTTTTTTCAGTGTTTATTTTTTTCAGACAGAAGTATTCATTCCCTGTAACTCGTTCTCAGATAGTTTTGCTGTATAAAATACAGTAATCGAACAAAAAAAATTTGAAATTCATACACGTAGAAACGTTTACGCCCTTTTGAAAAATTACTCTTGTATCAAAATATTCCAATTGCCAGAGAATATCATGGAGATTCATACAGCGAACACACCTGCAAAGTTTCGTTCGAATCGACGATGGTCATATTTAGCGGTCGGCCGGTTTCTCATGGAATCCCTCAATAGTCACATAATAAGCCTTACTTGTTTTTGTGAGCAAATCTCGTCTCAATCAAAAGTTATAGCTGTTTAAAAACGTTGTTGTCCACAAACAACATGGGCATGAATGGGTCAAGGGAATGCGGCGTTTGAATATTATTTTCATAATATAAGAAAAAATACACAGGGGGCCCTAATAAACATCTTATGATTCAAAAGCCTAACAACCTGTTCAAGGTATCATCCAAACAATATGTGGAATCGTTGCACTATATGGGTTAAAGTTCGTGTATATTTTTTTTTATTAGCGGGGGCGGGCATACATGAAATATACATGAAATGCTGAAAAATTTTTTTTGTCGAAGTATGTCTAAAAATAGCATGAAACATCAGCTTCCAGTGCCAAAACAAACGAAAACCGCTGAAAGCCAATTATAAATTTTTTTAGATCCAAAGACTTGGAAATTTTTGAAAAAATTTGAAAATTTTATTGTAATTCCTTATGATTGCAAAGAGATTTCCCATCGAACTGGTCTTGGGAGCAGAACAAATAAAAAGATGGCAGGGATGTGGGGCTTCAACTAAATCACCTTGAAAATTTTTTTGAAAAAAAGTGGAACGGAACTTCACAGTTTAAACAAAAGATTCGTGAAATTTTTGAAAAATAGCAAATTTTTGAAATTTTTAGGTGAAAATGAATTTTTTAAACATTTCGCAAAACTTTGGTTTTAAAATGTGAAGTCCCGGTCCAATTTTTTTCAAAAATTTCTTCAAGATAATTTAGTTGGAACCATAAATCCCTGCTATATTTTTATTTGTTCTGCTCCCAAGACCAGTTCGATGGGAAATTTTTTTGCAATCATAGGGAATTACAATAAAAAAATTCAAAAATTTCCAAGCGCTTGGATATTAAAAAAAATATAATTTGTTTTCAGCGGTTTTCGTTTGTTTTGACACTAGAAGCTGATGTTTCATGCTATTTTTAGACATATTTCGACAAATTTTTTTTTAGATTTTCAATATTTCATTTTTTCTTATATTATGAAAACAATATTCAAACGCCGCACCCCCTTAATGATGTCCGATTGAGCTAAAAACTTGCATAGGTTACTTTTACGGTGTAATAAGCATTTTATACAAGACTTTATGCAAAAATTTAAGATGACCATTTTCATTGATATCTTGCCTCTTGAACACCCCTAGTTCTCCATACAAACTTTGGTTTTAAACTATGAAGCCCCGCTCCAATTTTTTTCAAAAATTTCTTCACCAAAGGTTTCCTGGACCCAAAAATTTTGCAATTTTTTTTTCGTTCTGCTCCTCGATCGTGTGTTGAACAGTGTTATTCCTTCTGATGGCTGGCATAGCGCAGTTGGTAAATCGATAACCTAGTCCGCAGCTCACATGGGTTCGATTCCTAACCCGAAAAAAACAGGAGGAAACCCAAGGGGTGATTCGCTTAGTACAAATGTAATAGCCTGTGCCGTAATGTGCCACGATGTGCCATGGTGTGCAGCAAAACAAAAAAAAACGGGTTGCTGTAATCATTTAGGCTGTGAACCATGTGGTGATTTTTTTAACCGACAGTTCGAAAGTTATTTTCTCTTGAATGATAAAATTTAACCGAGGGAGCGAACCATTTCAAAAGTTGACATTTGGATAGTTATGTAGAATTGACAGCTGCGATGACCAAAAGTTGGTAGAGGTGGGAAAATTTGTCGATATTTTAACCCTAGAACGTTGTACTGGGGTACTCATGTACCCCACGCCTTCTTTGGAGCTCTGTGAAGGCGAGAATTCGGCATTTACCGACCTGGTACCCTAACTATAATTCAATTTAGAGTTCCTAGTAAGAGTGGGAAAAGGTGGTATAGCCAGTTTTCTTATAGCCTTCGTGGAAGCAGGCGTCAAAGTTGGCGTGGGGTACATTTGTACCCCAGTGTACGGTTGCCGGTAGCGTTTCGTCAGGTTTCGTGCTGTAAGTGAAAATGTGACTTGTGACAATACCAGTTTAAATACTGGTTGTTTTACTACGTTAGTAACAATTAGTATCATAAAATCGTTTTCAATCATTTATTCAATTAATTTAATTTAATTTTGAAGTAGAAAAAAAATCGTTCTTATTTTTGCTGATTTTTATTGGTTATTTTTTATAGAGTTATTTATTTTTTCAAAACAATGGCTCGCAAGTATAATTTGCGCACAGTAACTGCTGTAATAGTAACGTTGCGTGTTACCAATGTATTACTGGTTAGAAACATTTTTTTCATTTTAATTTCCACCCCATTTCGTGGTATTCTCCAAAACCCGATTGTTAAACTTTTACTCTTCCAAATAAAAGTCAAACCCGCGATTTTTTTCACTTTTTTGCTTAAACAAATTTCTGTATCATTGATTCAATAAATTCCGTACTTTCACTTACACAGCTGTATCTGCAATTAAAAAATCTTATTACATTAAGTCGTAGCCTCGAAACGTAAACATCCACATCATGAAATAATCCAAACAAATATTGACACAACATGTTATCGATTCCATCTTTATCCCTTCATTTTGTATTGAAATATATTGACTACCTCAATTAGGTACAGAAAATGTTTTCACTTTTTTATTCTGCACCATGGGTAACTCTTTAACTATCGAGCTGTCAAATTTAACTATCGCTCTGTCAATTTTAATCATGCTCCAAAGCAGGGTTATTTTGCAAATAACTTTCGAAGTGTCAGATTTTAACCAAAAGTTAAAAATTTCGCCAAATGGTTGACAACCTTAGCTCTCGCGTGTTTTTGGTGAACGGCCAATAAGCACCCTAGTAACAATTGTGGTTTACCGGTTACCGGAGGAGTGGATGGAAGGTGTCGTGTGTCCTATCTACAAAAAGAGCGACAAACTGGATTTCTGTAATTACCGAGCAATCACCCTGCTGAACGCCGTCTACAAGGTACTCTCCCAAATACTATGCCGTCGACTATCACCAATTGCAAGAGAGTTCGTGGGGCAGTACCAGGCGGGTTTCATGAGCGAACGATCTACCACGGACCAGGTACTCGCTCTTCGTCAAGTACTGCAGAAATGCCGCGAGTACAATGTGCCCACACATCATTTGTTCATCGACTTCAAAGCCGCATACGACACTATCGATCGAGATCAGCTATGGCAGATTATGCACGAGTACGGATTCTCGGACAAACTGACGCGATTAGTGAAGGCGACGATGGATCGGGTGATGTGCGTAGTACGTGTCTCAGGGACGCTCTCGATTCCCTTCGAATTACGCAGAGGGTTACGGCAAGGTGATGGTCTCTCGTGTCTGTTATTCAACATCGCGCTGGAAGGTGTAAGAAGAGCAGGGATCGACACGAGTGGTACGATTTTCACAAAGTCCGTTCAGCTACTTGGCTTCGCCAAGTTTCGTGCAATAATTCGTTGATATTATTGCACGAAACTTTAAGAAGATGGAGGAAGCCTACATCAGACTGAAAAGAGAAGCCAAGCGCGTCGGACTTGCCATCAACACGTCGAAGACAAAGTACATGATAGGAAGAGGTTCACGAGAAGAGAATGAGAACCGCCCGCTTCGAGTTTGCATCGGTGGCGACGAAATCGAGGTGGTTGAAGAGTTTGTGTACTTGGGCTTACTGGTGACCGCCTACAATGATACCAGCAGAGAGATTCGTAGACGCATCGTGGCAGGAAATCGTGCTTTCTTTGGCCTCCGCAAGACACTTCAGTCGAACAGAGTTCGCCGTCGTACGAAGTTGACCATCTACAAGACGCTGATTAGACCGGTAGTTCTCTACGGGCACGAGACCTGGACCATGCTCGTGGAGGACCAACGCGCACTTGGTGTCTTCGAACGGAAAGTGCTGCGTACCATCTACGGTGGAGTGCAGATGGAAGACGGCACATGGAGACGGCGAATGAACCATGAGTTGTATCAGCTGTTGGGGGAGCCGCCCATCTGTCATACCGCGAAAATCGGATGACTACGGTGGGCCGGGCACGTAGCCAGAATGTCGGACAATAGCCCGGTGAAAACGGTTCTCGATTGCAATCCGACCGGTACAAGAAGACGTGGCGTGCAGCGAGCACGATGGATCGACCAGGTGGAAGACGATTTGCGGACCCTTCGCAGACTGCGTGGCTGGCGACGCGCGGCCATGGACCGAGTGGAATGGAGGAATCTTTTGTATACGGCACAGGCCACTTCGGCCTAAATCTGTTAATAAAATAAAATAAAAACAATTGAGGTTTTAAGGTAGTTTTATAGCCACTCATAAAACTTAGAATGCACTTGTAGCATGCTATAAAACTCCAATTGTTACTTGGGCATGCTGTCAAAATTCATTTTGAGAGAAAATTCCGGACAAACCGTAACCCGCCCAAAATGGATGTTAGTATTTTATGAATCAGAAAGGTTTTCTCTATCGTTTGCTGCTATAATTAATAATCGGCGATTAATGGTATGTCCAGAATTCACACTCAAAGTGAATTTTGACAGCATGCTTATTGGCTTTTTGCCTTTCTCATATAGAAAGGTTATGCAATCACTCTGAAAAACATCAACCTAATCCCGGCCCGGAGGGCCGAGTATCATATCCCATTCGACTCAGTTCGTCGAGATCGGAAAAAGTCTGTATGTGTGTGTATGTATGTATGTGTGTATGTGTGTGTATGTGTGTGTGTATGTATGTGCGTATGTGTCAAATAATGTCACTCATTTTGCTCAGAGATGGCTGGACCGATTTGCCCAAACTTAGTCTCAAATGAAAGGTGCAACCTTCCCATCGGCTGCTATTGAATTTTGGATCGATCGGAATTCTGGTTCCGGAATTACGGGTTTCAGAGTGCGGCCACACAGAAATTTCTCATATAAACTATAGGAAAAATTAAAAACCTGTTTTAATCCACCTAGCGGTGCAATTGTGCCTTTCTCATTTCTCTAAACTATGGCACGGAGGCTTTTTATGTTCAACATAATCGTGGAAATGTCCATTACATTCTTAGTACACTTTGCACTTATACACAATGGCATGCCAGCCACGAACTTGATGAGCTACCTGTCGACGGTGAAACACTTGAAACAAAAAAATATCATACTCCATTAGCCTAATCAGCATTAGATCAATGTTATCTGCTTGCTAACTCATTTTGTCATGCGGGGGTGGGTATGTGAAGAGGGCGAAAGTCCCATGAACGCACGACTCCCCAGCTTAAATTGGTATGCTTTGTGATATAGTGGTGGTTTAAAGATGATGGGGTTGAAAGGGAGGGGTATGAGGGCTGGATGGGGTGGTGGTCTGAGGGGTGATTTAAGGAGATTTTTGAAGGAGGGGCGCGAACAGTAGATGGGGGTGTAACCCCTCTCCGTAAACCATCAACTACGCCCCTGTTAAAATCCAGAAACCTTATGCGAGTCGAAAAAAATTAGGTTGACGTTTTTCAGAGTGACTGCATAACCTTTCTATATGAGAAAGGCAAAAATGTGCCAAAATCCAAAAAAGTGAATCGTCGTCAAATTTTTTTTCGAGTTTGCATCAAATCTCGACGTTTCATGCACCTTGAACACATTTAGCATCAAAAATAAAAATTCTATTTTTAATTTTTCCTATAGTTTATATGAGAAATTTCTGTGTGGCCGCACTCTGAAACCCGTAATTCCGGAACCAGAATTCCGATCGATCCAAAATTCAATAGCAGCCGATGGGAAGGTTGCACCTTTCATTTGAGACTAAGTTTGGGCAAATCGGTCCAGCCATCTCTGAGAAAAATGAGTGACATTATTTGACACATACGCACATACATACACACACACATACACACACATACACGCACATACAGACTTTTTCCGATCTCGACGAACTGAGTCGAATGGGATATGACACTCGGCCCTCCGGGCCGGGATTAGGTTGACGTTTTTCAGAGTGATTGCATAACCTTTCTATATGAGAAAGGCAAAAAAAGAATTTTTATTTTTGATGCTAAATGTGTTCAAGGTGCATGAAACGTCGAGATTTGATGCAAACTCGAAAAAAAAATTGACTACGATTCACTTTTTTGTATTTTGGCACATTTTTGCCTTTCTCATATAGAAAGGTTATGCAATCACTCTGAAAAACGTCAACCTAATTTTTTTCGACTCGCATAAGGTTTCTGGATTTTAACAGGTGCGTAGTTGATGGTTTACGGAGAGGGGTTACACCCCCCCCCCCTCTACTGTTCGCGCCCCTCCTTTAAAAATCTCCTTAAATCACCCCTCAGACCACCACCCCATCCAGCCCTCATACCCCTCCCTTTCAACCCCATCATCTTTAGACCACCACTATATCACAAAGCATACCAATTTAAGCTGGGGAGTCGTGCGTTCATGGGACTTTCGCCCTCTTCACATACCCACCCCCGCATGACAAAATGAGTTAGCAAGCAGATAACATTGATCTAATGCTGATTAGGCTAATGGAGTATGATATTTTTTTGTTTCAAGTGTTTCACCGTCGACAGGTAGCTCATCAAGTTCGTGGCTGGCATGCCATTGTGTATAAGTGCAAAGTGTACTAAGAATGTAATGGACATTTCCACGATTATGTTGAACATAAAAAGCCTCCGTGCCATAGTTTAGAGAAATGAGAAAGGCACAATTGCACCGCTAGGTGGATTAAAACAGGTTTTCAAGAAACACGCGAGAGTTGTACTTTGTTGACTCTTTTCAAGTTTACAGAAGTATGCCTCAATGTGCCACACATGTTATAACGAGTGAAATAATTGTGTATTACTGTGAATCGTATTCTTATATCGTGGTTTCGTAGCTAATCGTCGCTGTTGTGCTATCTTATGACAAGCGCCATTTTGCACATTTCGAGAAAAACGATTTTTAAAGTTTGAGATTGAATATCTTAAAACTTATTAATGGTATAAACAATCCAAAGAAGACAATTGATGGTTCTATCTATTCTGTATTAATCTCTCAAATATTACGAAGATCGGTTGACTATGTTGCGAGTTTTTACTATAAATGTAAACAAAAGTCGCACTCACACGTGTCATAGGTGTGCATTGATGGCAAAATTTGTATGGCGTGTCATAATATCGCATGGAAAATTTTTCATAGAAAAAAATCACCAATTATGAACTTTTATTCATATCTATGGCTTAATTTGGTCTATAAACAATCTGTTAGATGCATCTTGAAGGAAATGAGTCAGGGAATCTAGAAAAATTAGTTATTTTCGGTTACAGTGTTGCCAAACATGCTATATTTCCAATTTAAAACTTAAACTGCTTTTTTCACACAATGCGTGTATTTTTGTTTTGAAAATTATTATACCATTGTGTATCTCGGATAGTTTTGAACATAAAAACATCTTATACATCAAGATATCTTGAGCCAATCCCCATACACAGTTAATTGAAGTAAAAAATTGAAAATTTCTCAGCACGTTTCTCGCTATATCTCAGTAAGCAAGTAGAATGTCAAAATTCTGAAAACGCCACTTTGTAGAGATTTTTTAGCCAAGTGATGTGGCATATCTAACTAAGTTTACCCCAAAATGGCGTTTGTCATAAGATAGCACAACAGCGACGTAATATGGTGTGTAAGGCATTTTGTACTAAGCGACTCGCCCCTTTCGAAAACCTCTATAATCGAAATAAAAAAAACTCTTTTCTTCCCTGTAGATAGGGTTCGTCGCGGTTGCGGTAATTACCGCAACCGCGCGGCATTTACCGCACCCGCACCGCAAAAACTGCGGTGCAGTGAGACACTTTTTCCCGCGGATGCGGTGCGGGAAATGAACTTTTACCACGCGGTATTACCGCAACCGCACTTCAAAAAATAATTGATAAAGTCTGCAGTCTGCTTTAAAAAGTGAATTAAAACTATGACTTTTACCATTTGAGAAGGGCGCAACTAGATTTATTTTCTGAACGAACGCTTAGCAATGTTATTATTAGGAACATATCTCTATCAGAACGTTCGAGTTTTATTTATTACCCTACAATACAGAAACATGATAAACATTTACTTGCTCTAATTTCCATAGACTTGACAATGATTTGAAAAGAAATCCGAATATAATCTCTTTTCGACTTATAGCTACTTGATTTTTTTCATTTTGGTCATTCAAATATGATAAAACATACTGTTACTAAGAAATAAAATCTATAAGCTGTGTCCAATATAATTTGGCATCATTATTTTTACGACATATTTTGAAAACTATTTATTTTATACTTCAAAGAAAAAATTTAGAAACTAACCTTTTCAAATACATAAAACGCAAAATCCAATCATTGAAAAACAATTGAATTTACTGTCAAATCCAATTACCAAATGCATCATTTCTCCTGATTCCTCTTGGCAATTGTGGAATTATGGAATTCTCAACTGTGAATTTTGATTAATTTGGAGAACTTAGAGATGAACTAATGATACTACGACTTAAAAACAATCCAAAGAATGTAATTATCATCATCAAACCAAACGAATTTGGAAGAATTTTTTTTCACGTGCGTCCATTGTTCGTCCAACTGGGAATATTTTCTACCAAATTAATAAATAATTTTGAAAGTAAAGCTTTCGAAGTTAGTGTAGGGCATTGCGATTTTTTGTGTTTCTCAAAGTCTTCCTTCATATTGTGACAAGTATCAAAGTTAGCCCATATGCCAAATTTTGCATAGTTTGGACAGTTTTTGCCTTAATTAAAAATTTATCTCGAAACTTTAACGTAGGGGCTACGTATTTTTACATATTTTTGTATATAAAGTTTGAAATAAATCGGTTAAGTAGTTCTACAAAAAGCTTCGTCACCGAGTCGTTTATCGATATTTTTGCATGGAAAAATTACAGCATGTTATTGAAATGATACACTATAATGTACAAAAGTTTTGATCAGTTCGCTTCACGCAAAGTTTAAAAAAAATCGAGAAAAAGTGTTTTTTTCACGTTAAAACCCTTACCCCTCTTAATAAAACTTGCAAAGTTGAGTATTTTCATAAATGTTATATTCTGAGGAGTCCGTCAAAGATAATTTTCGTGTAAATAAGAATAACATTTTACTATATATGGCTATACAAAACAAATGAATAATTTTTCAGCACAATTTTTAAAATACATGATGCAATGCGGTTGCGGTAAGCGGTGCAGTTTTATTATTTTTTTGCGGTTGCGGTGCGGACTATCCATTTACCGCCCATATCCGCACCGCGACGAACCCTACCTGTAGATAAGCAGTGTACTGAATTAATTTTAGGTGAAATCGTTTTACAGCTCCAGTCGGTCGCCTAAATGTAGATGATAATGCAACTATCGGAAAGTTAACAGCTAGCACATATGACCAAGTTTAAAAAAGTTGCGGCGTGCCCCAAGCTTCAAAATTAGCCGCAACGCTAACTTGAATCGTTTTATCTCCACTGTTCCCTAAAAGATCCTAAAAATTATAACACCCGTGGATTACGCTAAGTTTGTAGATATGTTTAGATGCCACAAGATTGCAACATCGCTCAAAAAGTGCTTATAGTTTTCGTGTATACATATATGTATTATATTTATGTATTATAAGTTCCCCATACAAATGCTGACAATCAGAGGGCAGTTACGTCTTTTAGAAAACTTTTACACCAAGAAATATCTAGTGTGTATATCCGTACACTTATGACGATCTCTAAAGCTGCAAATAAGATTGCTATCGAGGGTGAAAATACATAATGAAGCAATGAGCCAATTTGCTCCTCAAACATCAGAAGGATCTTCAACCGATTTAGCCACACCCTACGAACAACACATTGAATGACATGCTAAGCTCCAAAACACTCCACCTACCTTGATAGTCTTAATGAGATTCCTATTGAAATTCTCGAAAATCTTCGCACCATCCCGCTCCCGGCTGCTTGTTCTGCTCCACAAGCTATTGGTGCTACCAACAGCATGGTACAAGCCACTACCTCTCCCACCGCCCGCAATTTTACTCAGTCCGTTGGTGGTTTCCGCTCCGCCAGCACCAGACTTCGGTGTTTGCAAAGTGTGGCTTCCACTCATCTGATCCGTATCCTTGATGATATACGATGGCGAATCGCTAGCGTACTTGTTTCCAATCGCCGCAGAGGCCACCGAATTTTGAATCTTACTTTTCGACACGTCCAACTGTTTCTTACCCTGGCCGCCGAGCGGGTGCTTTCCGGTGCTACTCCCGGTGGACATGGTATTGCTCTTTGCCAACCCTAGGACGGAGGATGAGGCCGGTGGATCCGAGTTTGGTGACGTGCTGTTATAGGCATTAGTTCTATCGCTTAACCGATGGTGACCAAGAATCGGATTAACCATCAAATCGTCTTTTTTGGTGGGCTGAAGGGGCACTGGTCCACTGCTGCACCCGTTGGGCGATGTTTTATCCGGTGTCGTGAGGAAATCCGAAACGCTACTTTTAGTTTCCGATATGACACTGTCGCTGGACTTGATAAGCTTCATAATGTACGGACTATTGTTATGGGACGGCGAGTTGAGATTATTGTTGCACCTTAAGCAAAGCGAATTATGAGTCTCCCCTTTGATGACGGTCTGTGTACCAACACTATAGTACTTTTGTCCATCCCCGAGCAGATCGGCCAGAATCAGCGCACCACTGGTCAAGGACGTACTCCTGGTACAGATGCATGTGTCGCAGTGTTTCACCGGGGAGTTTAGCAAAGCTTCACTGGATTTCAGTTCATCTTCGAGAAACTTTGCCATCACCGAGGGAGACACGACATTGTGATCGCCGCGAGTGCCTCTACCGGAACCGAGCAAGCTGTCGCTGCTGTTTATATTACCCAGCGACAGGGTGTCCTGCTGCGATTGAAGTTTTCCAACAAGTCCTGGTAGTCCTCCTCCTCCTCCTCCTCCAACACCTCCACCATCCTTAGTCGGCGACTGGTTGGCATCTGTTGGCATTCATTAGATGGAGTGACATCGGAGAAAATGTGATTCCGAATAGCGTGTGGTAGGACCATGTTGTTTTAACCACAGAAACATGTTTTTGAATAGTGGGAAAATGAGAAGAGGAAAAAGATCGATTAGATTAATATCATAATTGTGATTCGGTGTTTTGTGTTAGGATTGAGTAAGCGAGTAGTCTTTTTGCATGCTGAATAATTAGTTGCTGAACGTGCATTGCTTAGTAGTTAAAGTGAATTTGGTTGCTGAAATGACATTTTTGTGTTATTCGAAATACATACCTATAATATTAACACCATTGCTATGGGAAATATTCTGATTTCAATGTTACGTAAGTTACGTGACTCTTGCGTTATAAAATGAAATTCTGTTTCGATATTACTTCTGTGTACTGTGTACTGTGTACAGTAGAAATATAAATCTAAAGGACGATCAAAAAATTAATTAATCTAGTTTTTGAGTAATGTAATGGGCACTGAAATTTTTTAACACTCGGTACGGTATTTTCAAATCGCTCTATCTCAGCAGTCGCTTGACCAATTTGGAATTTTTGGTATCAATGGATTTTTTGGACTCTTAAAATTACTTTGAAATAGTTTGAATTCAATAAACTATAAAATCTCCCCAAAATCACGTATTTTACCGAACATTTCTTTATTTTCCATTGTAACTTTAATTTTTCACAATGAATATCGCATTTAATTATATCAAAATGTTCGCATTTATGTGTTAGACGTGTTTTCAGAACATTATTCATAGTTTTAAAATCACTGAACTACAATATCTTCACAAAATCACATATTCCATAGATCATTTTTTTATTTTCCATTGAAACATGAAATTTTCACAATGAATATCGCATTTTATGATGCTAAAATATTTGCATTTACGAAATAGACAAGTTTTTGGAACATTGTTTATAGTTTTAAATTCAATGAACTACAATATCTTCACAAAATCGCGTATTTTACAGAACATTTGTTAATTTTCCATTGTAACTTTAAATTTTCACAATGAATATCGCATTTTATAACGCTAAAATATTGGCATTTACGAAATAGACAAGTTTCAAGAACATTGTTTATGGTTTTTAATTCAATGAACTACAATATCTTCACAAAATCACGTATTTTACAGAACGTTTCTTTATTTTCCATTGTAACTCGAAATTTCCACATTGGATATGTCATTTTATGATGCTAAAATATTCTCATGTATTAAGTAGACAAGTTTCGAGAACATTGTTCATAGGTTTTAATTCAATGAACTACAATATCACGTATCTTACCGAACATTTCTTTATTTTCCATTGTAACTTTAAATTTTCACAATGAATATCTCATTTCATTATATCAAAATGTTCGCATTTATGTGTTAGACGTGTTTTCAGAAACTTGTCTACTTAATACATGAGAATATTTTAGCATCATAAAATGCGATATTCATTGTGAAAATTTAAAGTTACAATGGAAAATAAAGAAATGTTCGGTAAGATACGTGATTTTGTGAAGATATTGTACTTCATTGAATTAAAAACTATAAACAATGTTCTTGAAACTTGTCTATTTCGTAAATGCCAATATTTTAGCGTTATAATATGCGATATTCATTGTGAAAATTTAAAGTTACAAAGGAAAATAAACAAAGGTCCCTTAAAATACGTGATTTTCTGAAGATTTTGTAGTTCATTGAATTAAAAACTATAAACAATGTTCTAGAAACTTGTCTATTTCGTAAATGCGAATATTTTAGCAACATAAAACATCATTGTGAAAATTTCAAGTTACAATGGAAAATAAAGAAATGTTCTGTAAAATACGTGATTTTGTGGAGATATTGTTATACATTTTGAATTTAAAACAGAAAATAACGTTCTAGAAACCTTTCTGTTTCGTAAATGAGAATATTTTAGTATCATAAAATGCGACATTCATTTTAAAAATTTCATGTTACAATGGAAAATAAAGAAATGTTCTATGGAATACGTGATTTTGTGAAGATATTGTAGTTCAGTGATTTTAAAACTATGAATAATGTTCTGAAAACACGTCTAACACATAAATACGAACATTTTGATATAATGAAATGAGATATTCATTGTGAAAATTTAAAGTTACAATGGAAAATAAAGAAATGTTCGGTAAGATATGTGATTTTGTGAAGATATTGTAGTTCATTGAATTAAAAACTATGAACAATGCTCTTGAAAATTGTCACTCACATATATACGAACATTTTGATAGTATAATATATGCGGGTCATCTCTATGAAATTTGAAATATTTGCGAAAATTGTCATTTTTTGTATTGTATGCAATTTTGTGAAGATATTGTAGTTCCTTTCATAAGAAGTTATGAACAATCTACTTGGTTACTTGCATCAATCCAAAGAATTTAACGTAATAATATGCGTAGGTCATCGTGCTAGATTTTAAGTTCTTCACAAATATTGGAAATTTCCATTTTTTTGTAGTACTTGCTCCGACTTTTATTGTCGTAAAAAGATCAGTTGTGGTCAAATCTAAATTCAAACTACACCAAATTCTTTTTTTGCACGGGGGATGCGTTCCGTGCAAAAAAAACCGTGTAAAAAAAATCCGTGTTATTTCGAGAAACCGTGTAAAAAAAATCCGTGCTATTTCGAGAAACCGTGCAAAAAAAATCCGTGCTATTTCGAGAAACCGTGCAAAAAAAATCCGTGTTATTGTGAGAAATCGTGCAAAAAAATCCGTGCTATTTTGAGAAACCGTGCAAAAAAAATCCGTGTTATTTTGAAAAACTGTGCAAAAAAAATCCGCGTTATTTTGAGAAACCGTGTAAAAAAAATCCGTGCTATTTTGAGAAACCGTGTAAAAAAATCTGAATTTTTTTTTTAATTAACAGCTATTTTCTTATGGTATTTAACAATGAATACTGTTGGACATTTTAAATGCACAAGGGGGCTGTCAATGTGCCCAGTAGAAGTTTTTTAATTTTTCGAGGAGGTTTACATTTTTTAGAAAAATGTAAGTTTTTTTATTCGTTAAAAGAAGTTATTGTCCTTCGAAAAGAAATAGTTAAAATGGTAAAATGTTTCAACTATTTAGAGTTTGTTAACTTTTTGTAGATTACACTGTGCTACAGTGATTTTAAACTTTTAAAATGAACTAGTATAACAAATGCGATACAAAGTAATGTACACACGAAAATTTGAAGCAAAAAAACATTTTTTGGGACCTTTGCCACAACAAAATTAGCTACGTTGTCATTTTCAGCCGATTTTCGGTTTTGTAACATTTTTTGAACGAAGAAAACTAGACCTTTCGAACAGTATGCGGTCATATACAGTTTGGTAAGAAACATTGTTCGATTCTGGGACAACAATATCAAAATTGTATTTTTTTGCGATTTTTTCATGTAAATGGTTATTTTCTCATTAAAAGAATTTTCATGAAAAGTAAAAAAATCATTTTGATGCAAAGACTCTTGCGCAATTGAAATGTCAGAAATTGTCAATTTTCAGCGGCCTATTGATTGGCTTTTACTTAATTAAATACTCTTTCCTGGAAAGAGGCAGCATTTGCCATTTTGCAATGTTGACATTTGCCATTTTGCAATGTTTGATTAAAAATTCTTTCCTGAAAAGTTGAAAAATTTGTTATTTTCCACTTAGCGAATCTAGTTTTTTTAACGACTGCAACCTATGCCATGGTGGATATCGGTCCGTCCCGCGAGGCAAACTTTTCAAAATCGTACGAAATTGCGACTATCTGCCAATTAAACACCGATCTTCAGGAGGACGATAAAGTTTTGTGCATGTGTGTCTCAAAAAGTGTGATGTCCTCTAATTTGTCTACTTCTAAAAAATATTCTCCTGCCAGTGCGTTTGAGTCGTCTATATCTATACTAAACCAATTTAGAATTAGAACCGCCTTTGTTTCTATTCTTTTCTTTCGTCTCCTAGGTCTGAAGCGGATCAATCGACTATTAATAAATATGATAAAAGATGCCAGCAGTATTGGCCCTTATTCGCAAATACTTTATTCACTACAACTGTGCTATATTTCTTCTCGATCTTATAACAGAATTTGAAAATCTCTGTTCTAAATAGTCGATATTGGTAGTTGTTATGATGTACAATACATTAGGAAAATATGCTAGAGTAGTGACAATATTTTTCAGTTCCACAGATCTCCCTTTATTGGATACTTCAGAGTTATTCGCATCTGCTCTCGGAGACCACCAATCCTCCAAACACATTTCAACCACTGAGCATTCAACTCGAGCATATCACACCGAGGAAGCAATTTGTTATTTCCAAGAACCAAAGCTCGAGTAAAACAATCAACATTCTCGTAGGTGCCAGTCCTGCATATCTTCTTGGAACCAGCTAACATATCCAAGCTCGACAGCTAGCTGAAGTCACATATATTTCCACCCAAGCGAAGTGATCAATCACTTGTAAGTAGGACACTCATCCACAAACCAGTCATGAACATATCCGTACCAACGAGAATGGATCATACCAGACGAAGGCCACAGGTCCAGCACCAACTTGTCCCATCTCAGTAAAAAAATAGACTTGTGCCTGTTCCTAACTCTTTGAAAGCTCTATTTAATCAGAGATCACTGATTGGTTGATAAAAAGAAACATCAGTCGTTATCTACTCAGACCAAACAATACGTATTGCGTATCCCTGCATATTAAAATCTCCGCTATCAGTTTCTAGCTTATCAAACTGAACAAGCAAAATTAATATACATTGTGTAGTGGCACTACCCGGGGGAACTTGGCCAAATACCAATTGCTCCATTGCCAATGCGATGTGATATATGAACCGGAATATTATTTGATGATATCTAAAAAGCATACAATCCTATACAAACCATAGCCCAACATTATTGATTTTCAACTACCATAACTTGAATTTTGATTAACAACTCTTTTCCTAAAATTGAAAAATACGCGATTTTTACACATTGGCAGATCATCCCCATTTGTATTGCAAATATCCAATGCCATTTATTTTCAGCTGCCGTTACTAAATGCCTATTAAAAAAAATATTTTTTTTGCACGGTTTCTCGAAATAACACGATTTTTTTTTGCACGGTTTCTCAAAATAACACGGATTTTTTTTACACGGTTTCTCGAAATAACACGAATTTTTTTTACACGGTTTCTTGAAATAACACGGATTTTTTTTGCACGGTTTCTCGAAATAACACGGATTTTTTTTACACGGATTCTCGAAATAGCACGGATTTTTTTTACACGGTTTTTTTTCCACGGGATGATCAAATCATTAAACTGGTATATCGAAATAGGTATTTTATACATAAAAATCGTGTTATTTTGCTAAACCGTGCAAAAAAAGTCGTGCAAAAAAAAATCCGTGCAAAAAAAGTGCGTGCAAAAACAGAATCCGGTGTATTAAAGTAATCCAAGGAGTCCAAAAAATCCATTGATACCAAAATTGTCCAAATTGGTCAAGCGACTGCTGAGATATAGCGATTTGAAAATTCCGTACCGACTTTTTTGAGCCCTGGTTGTTCGTGTAAGTAAAACTGGCATGGTTGGAGGAGTGTTAATAGATTCATCAAAAAATCACGATTTTGAGAAATGAATAATTTTCGAAAATGATGACCAAGTTCCTGAATAATATTTCTGGAATTCATGAAACTGTTTTTGTTTCGAAAAGCTAAAACACTGAACTGAAAGGTAATAATATATTTTCTCAGTTAAATTTTTCTGGCTTTCGCATGAAAAGAAAAAAAAGTGCCATACTTTTTCAATTAGAGTAGTATTAGTGAAAAAATAAATATATCGATGTTTAATAACCCAAACACACTAAAATAAGAAAAGAGAAGTTTTTTAACATGATACGAATTATGTAGCTTTCCAGACTAACAAACTGAATTACCATCATTTCAGATGATGTTAACTACAGAGTTTTTCGAGAAACGTGAGCATGAGCATGAGCATGAGCATGATGACCGTACAATTCGTAGTCGCTACTCCGTGATTGACCAGAACAAGCGAAATTGCACAGAGGATCAACGAATGGAGCCTGGGAGTAGCTATCCACCCTCAATGTGCAAGTTTCGAGAATTCTATGCTTTGGAATGCCAATAACGGTACCGGCCACATCCTTACAGTCATCGGGGAAGGATAGGAATGTTAGTGTGACAAACGTTGTTATGGAGACCGTGTATACCTCAGCATCTCCACGTTTGCCCGGGAAGGAGTTTTTGTTAGTGTGATAGGCTAAAAATTACACAAATCTGGATTCACCTTGAAGTGATACGATCTGTGCAACTCTCGGAATTGTTATCATATGTTTATTGCTCTGGGCAGCCGGCTGCCGAGAATTTGTGATAGATTTATCGTTTGTTCAGTTACTTCGGAAATTCTTAGCTTGTAAAAAAAGCTGAAACATGTGAGGGCATCACTCAATGGAAAATTTTCTCACCTTTCCAATAGATCTAAAAGATTTAAAATACAAAGTTTAGTTTTTGAGTTAGAGATATTTTAAGACAAATAAGGTTATAACACAAATAGTTCAGTAATTTTGAAACGGTTGAGGTTTGATGATATGTGTAGAATGATTTTTCTCTCCAAATATGAAGTCAAGTACCCTTCGTGAGGTTCTTAACCATGAACCAAACATCCTGTATCAGCGCTCGACTGTCACGAAGCTGATGAGCTACGTGTAGGGGCTGAAACACTTGCAACAAAAAAGTAGAATAGTTATTTAGCTCAATCAGCGTTAGTTAAATTTTGTCTTCATACTAATTAACTTTTATATGCGGGGGTGAGGGTGTAAGGTATAATGGTGAATGAGTGGGGGTGGGCGGGTGAGAGAGAATGTGAGGGGAATATATGTAATTGCCAACATTTCTCCCTAGCTTATTTTGGTAAACGGGGTGAGTATGTGAGAAAGGAGTTGAAAGGGGTCGGAGAGGGGTAGTGTTAGAAGGGAGGGGATGACGAAATTAGCTTGTAATGTGAGTGGGAGGGCGCAACCCTCATCCGGACCACCTAGTTACACCCCTACTTAAGTATCAGAAAATGCATCTTAGTTCAAAGCAATTTTAGATTTTTAGAGAAAGACGAAAAAATATATAGGAATATCACGTGTGATCGGATTCTTTTCTAGATAACTTTGATTCAAATGAAATTCTGTAGCAATCATTATGAGTGCTATATCTTTCATTTAAGACTAAGATTGTGAGAATCGAGTCAGAAATTTATGAAAAACAGGTGTGAATTTAATATCGGAACTACCTTTACACCAGCTTATATGGGAATTTCACATGGGGCGCATACTTCAACCCGTAGAACGGGAACCAGAGCTCCAATTACCATGAAATTCAATAACAGTCAATATGGATGCTGTAGCTTTCATTTGGGTCTGTAATAATCGAGTAAGATATTTCCAAGAAGCAGATGTGAATTCAATTCATAATCACGTTTTCTAAGTTTTCCGTTTCGCCGAAGGTGGGGATTTGATTGGACATTAGTGAAGCTATAAATCCAAGCAAATTAGAACGCATTTCATGAAGCGTTGCATTTTTTAAATAACATGCTGATGTACCTGTAACTCCGGAACCAGAAGTCGGAAATAAATGTAATTCAATAGCAAGAACGTTGTAACTTTCATTTGAGACTATGCTTTATGAAATCTATTCGATCATCTTCGCGTAATCGAAGGTTGGTCACATACATACACACATACACACATATAGCGGCAGTAGAAACATGAGGATATTTGCAGAATGGACAGTATTGCAAGGATATGGTGGGGCAAGGCAATGCTAGGCTCTGCTAATCCTCTATAAAAAGCCGTATAAATCCGAAAACAGCTCCGTCGAAGCGAGTCGGTGCCGCTTCCGCTAAGGATTTAGGCACATTAGGAGCGATAGCAGTATGATCCTAATTTATTTATTTTCGTCAAGCATATGTAGACTACATAGAATAGTATTACAATATTTGCTTATATACTATACATTATTTCTACGATTAAGTTCAAATTTAATTTGTTTTCTGGACATGGAAAGGATGATTATTGCACAATTTTCATTATAATGACGCATCATTCTATTGATGGGGCTATTTTTAGCATAGTTTGTCCTAAAAGATTATTCTTGGAATAAATTACGAGTTCTTAGTTGACGGATAGGTATGGCAAATTCGCGGCGTTCTTTGAGTGTTTATATGTTAATGAGCATACAACGTGCTTTATACGATAAAAGAGGAAATGTCGTCCAATTTAGTTTACGAAGCACGTACAAAAGAAATTGTTTTTGGACTGATTCGTAGCGTACAGGACAGTGTATGGGTTCCATACTACGCTGCAATATTCCAAAATTGGCCTGACATATGTATTGTGTAATGATTTAATTGTGTAGGGGTCTTCAAAATTATAGCTGAAGCGTTTAATAAAGCCCAGCATACTATTTGCTTTATTTATTATTGTATTGTAGTGTTCCACAAATGTGAGCTTGGAGTCCAAGATTACGCCTAAGTCACGAACAAGTTTGCATTTTTCTACTACTTTGTTTCCTAAGTGTATTTCTATTGGAATATTTGAAGTTTTTCTGCTGAATGTTATTGTGTTACATTTCTTTACGTTAAGTTGGAGTAGACTTTTGCTACACCATGTGTGGAATAGGTTGATTTCGTTTTGGAATACTTCAGCGTCTTTGACATTTCTTATTTCCATGAAAAGTTTCATGTCGTCTGCATATATAAGCATTTTTAGATATTTGAGTATAAAGGTTATGTCATTTACGTACAAAATAAAAAAGAGGGCCTAAGTGGGAACCCTGGGGTATGCCAGAGGTGACACGAATTGGTTCAGAAAGTATATTTTGAAAGCGAACTGTTTGTTCGCGTTTCGTTAAATATGATTGGAGCCATTTGAAGAGTTTATTTTCCATGCCATATTTTTGCAGTTTGAAGAGTAGTAAAGGTATGTCAATACGGTCGAATGATTTACTAAAGTCTCTGTAGAGAGTTTCCACATGGTTGCCATTGTCCATTGCATTTATAGTGAATGTTACAAATTCTAAAAGGTTTGATGTTGTTGAGCGGCCTTTATAAAAGCCATGCTGTGTGCTTGTTATTCGATTTTTGATTTGCTGGAATATTTTGTCCTTTACTAGTTATGGCATACTGGTATACCGGCGGCAGAACACGTATGTGAATAAGGATTTCATCGAAATTTATCCACGGACCGACGGTCACACCATTCCACTACCCTAGTAAGGATGGGTGACACTTCCCCGAAACGGCGAGAGAGCTAATGGTACCGGCTGGCCCCCGTCCCAATAATACTTTGGTACGTTCAAAACCCGGCACCTTAATCGGTAGAAGTAGGCTTAATTGAACGTTCCTGGCTAGCGCCGATTCGGCACTGAACGTGGTACCCCATGAAGGACCGCGTCAACCCTTGCGTGCGACCTCACTGCTCGCAAAGGTAACCGTGCGACCATATAGAGACGACTACTTATTACAGGCGTAGATGGCGGCTTGGAGTTAGACCCTATAAGCATGAAAGAAGACAAAAACAACAAAAATTTAAAAAATTTAATGGAGCAAGTATGACAAAACCGTTCTGTAAAGGTGAGCTAGCGAGGAGGAGTATAAGGGAGACGCTCTAGTCGTCAAAGCAAACAACGGTGTGACGTACGCTGAGATCTTCAAAAGGGTAAGAGAAGATCCCAAGTTGAAGGAGCTAGGGAGAACGCACACACTTAGAAATATTTACATCTCGCAAGATACACTTAAAAGGAGCGTCACAATTCACTTTACTTTACATTAAAGATCATGTAAAAATGCGGTTTGTTCACAATTATCTATCTCCATTCAACCGTGTTCTACATCGAAAGAGACACAATATTTTATTTCACATGTCAAAACATGTAAAATTCCATCATTAGACAGCAAAATACGTCGCAATTGTTTACGTCCAATATATTGATCAAGAGCTCAACCAATCAGGAGCAGTAGCAGCGAACCTGTGAGTATAATTTCAGGAAGCAATTTCAGGAAAATTAGGCAAGCCAAAAATGTTTTTCTTTTCGTGTGATGCAATCAATTCTTGTCGTTAATTGTTCGTATGAATGATTTTTGTATCTATTTACTCTTCTTTGCCGACGATCTTTTGGAATTTTTCAGGCTGGCGTTTACTTTCAAGGCTATGTAGCCTATTTTTAAAGAGTTGGCTGTGTTATCGAGGTCATCATTGGATCAAGATCGCGGAGACGCAACCTCTAAAATGTCCTTGCCAATATCAGGATCAATTTGCATCCACGACTTCATAGTTTGCCGTAAGTGAAAACTCAACATGTGGGCTATGGAAGAATTTAATTTTATAGAATTCTAAACTGATGGTTCGCCGCAATGATTCTGCACACGAACACTACTTTCCCTTTCAATGAAATCTTTGCTTTTATCTTGAACGTAAAGTATGCTCGATGCATTGGTCTTCTACGGAACTGTATCCTGACGCAACCTAAATATGTCGCTATTATCATTCATAATAATCCCACAACTTGATGTTTTATCTTTTGTTGGGTTGCGACTGATCATTAAATATATCTATATTGAATACTAGCTGTAACCCGGTGCGCTTCGCTACACCCATCAGGACTAAACGAAATATTTTAAAAATACTAAAAATAACAAATATTTTTTCTCGCGGATAGACAATGTTCTTAGTTTGACCATCTGTGGCACAATTAAATTAATTTCTCTGTTTTCCTACACACAATCGTTTGAAATCCCTTGATATCATTCGAATTCGAGGTAGCAGTACATCTGCTCCTTTATATTTTCTAGTTACAATGGTCGCTTGAATGAAATTTTTCAACCAAAGCACAGTTGTGGTGGGTCGATGTTGCGCTGTAACTAATATAAAAGGCACACAGTTTCAATTGCAACACATGCGGTGCACAGTGTTGCAAAACGACGTTTTCACGATCAAAATTCAATAACTCCTGAACCATTGGTTTTGGAGAATGGATTTTCTCGAAGAAGTTTCTGGATATAAATGCATCTTTTGATATAATGAATTGAATTGAGTAAAGTTCTAGAAAATAGCATTGTGAAAATGTTTACTGAAGATACTAAAGCTCTATATAGTAACAGTAGCAAGATATGTAGATTTGCTTGGGATAGACCCCTTAAAAACAGTTTTTCGAATATAACTTTTTACGATTACTTTTTATTATTAAAAGTATCTTGTACATAGTTGTTAAAAGCGATAAAATACACATTTTTTATAACAACGATGAATCCGTAACTCTCGAAACAACAAAGTTATTGTCAATTTTCGAATATTTTTTGATCAATTTACACCTTAAGCAACTTCCTTAATCGCAAAAATTCGTAGAAACAATTTTATTCTTTCGATTAAATATAAAAAACCTTCGTCTGACGGAGACCTGCGCTGGGTAGGTTACGTATAAAATCAATACTCCTGAAAGCATGGTGGATTGACTGAATTAAATAATTCAACACTATAATCCATAAATTTATGTGCGTAACAGAATTACCATCGATTTTATTTTGGATGGAGTAGTGTATGAAATTGAAGTTAATATACGCAATCGATTAATTCTTCAACAGATTGTAATATTTTACAAAATCATGTGGAAATGTGGTGCAAGTTATTGTTGCATCGATTAACATTTTCCCAATCCATATATCTAATTTTTTTTTGGCTAATTAACCTGCGAAGGTGACTATAAGAATCATTCAATAAAAGTATGCACATATAGTGAAAAGTTCTGTTTTCGAAACATATTTCCAATGATACGAAGACATAACGGAGTGTTGGTGGACGTGGGTAAAGTTAATTCATAAAAATGGCACATTTAAAAAAATATATTGGTGACACAGAGAGTGTTGGTATATTTATTCACTCTCCATATAATCACTGCACAATTTAACAATATTTCTTCAAATATCATAGCAGAATACTGAAAATTGAGCCAGTGACAGAGGATCTCTGGAGGAATCTCGTTGAAAACTTGCTTTGTGGTGTACATCATAAATCAAAATATTTTGGACCAATCGTTTTCAAGGTTCTACATATCCCTAGATATTGATCGAAGCTTTTATTTTTTCTTGATATTTGAATTTTTCATATCATTCTGCAGCTAAAAATGCAATTTTCGCTAAAAAAATCATAAAACTTATTTTTGTGAACAAATTTATGATCTTTAATGATGTTATGATATGAAAGAGAACTGTGCAAAATTTCAAACAATTTGGTTCAGTAGATTTAGAGTTATGCTGTACACCGCATTTATTCGAGGTGTCTCCTGAAGATTCACTTTAACACACCCAATTTTCAATATTTTGCGATGAATAATAAGGAAAATATTGCTTAAATGTTAAATAGAAAATATCTGAATAGACTAACACTCTCGGTATCGCCAATTTTTTTTGAGCATGATATTTTTTTCATCAATAATCCTACCCTCTTAAGCAAGAACTGATTTCATCAGTAGGTGTCGACTACCGGAAAAAATTTGACGAAGTTCGCCGACCATGCCACCAAATATTCGATTAGTTCCTTTTATGGGTCATCGTGAATTCGTCCTATATAACAGTGTTGCATTCTTTCAGCATTTTGCTACACCCGAATTTTGATTGATATTGTCAGTAACGTTTTCAGCATGCGCAAGATTTAGTGGCTATTTTTTTTCTATATATATATATATATATATATATATATATATATATATATATATATATATATATATATATATATATATATATATATATATATATATATATATATATATATATATATATATATATATATATATATATATATATATATATATATATATATATATATATATATATATATATATATATATATATATATATATATATATATATATATATATATATATATATATATATATATATATATATATATATATATATATATATAGAAAAGAAAGAAAGAAGATAGATGGTCTGAGTGTATAATCAGTTTTCGTAGCTCCTACACCCCACCAACGTTGAAATTCTCCATCAGTTCCGGGGACCGATAAACTCGAATCTACTGCATACATCCGGGTAGATTCGTTACACCGAACCAGTTAAATTGGCAAGATCCTAAAATGTATCCAATGTGCTCACCGATCGACATTGTGCAGGAAACTATGAGATGATTTTGAACAATTCTTGCCTTGGACGCTTCGACAGGAATACATTTCCCATTTCTGGGCCATTGTGTTTGTTTTGGTTCGCATAAAATAAAAATGGCAGTAATGTTTTCAAGCAAGACAGTACAGGCGGTCACATTGTTCTAAGTATACACACCAATATTTGGTTGTCGATTTCAGTAAAATCTTGCTGAATTTTCATCAGGTGGAAGTTTCAGCAATGCAGGATGCCGAAAAATCGGCAATTTGAATTGAACCTGTTTGACAGATTCGGTTTGCTGAAAATTCAGTAATTCAAATTGTCAAATTGACAGCGCAATTACCGGATTTACAGCAATCCAGCACGGAATACTGAGAATCCGGCAGTTGCGCTGTCAATTTGACAATTTGAATTACTGAATTTTCAACAAAACTAATCTGTCAAATAGGTTCAATTCAAATTACTGATTTTTCGGAATCTTGTATTGCTGAAACATTCAGCTGATGAAAATTTATCAAAATTTTGCTGGCATTCGGCGAAAAAAATTTGGTGTGTAAGCACTGTTGTCATTTTTCTTCGATAAAACAAACGAATATGAAGGCGAAAAACATAAACAAATAATGTAGTGGGCTTTTCTGTGGCCAGAGGTTTTGATTCGGTTCAGTCATAATTATTTTTATCGGTAGCTTCGAGATAAAAAAGTGTCCCTAAGTGTTCGAATCGGAAGATCCATGGTGAAGTTCGGCCTTTTCTCTCTTTTCGTCGTGTGCCAAAGAATCGGGATGCTCGTTCGGATTTTTATGTATATTTATGTTATGGGTCGCGGATGTTATGGTTAATTTGACATGTATAAAACTAATGCACTCAAAAGTGACGAATGTTCCCACCTTTCTTTTCCTTCATTTTTGCGGTAACGGTAACGAAGTGACGCATTATGGCTATGTGCCAAAATTGCTTCGGTGAAATAGCGTCTTTTTCATAATTTAAATCTACCGTTTTTTCTGTGGGCGATGAAAATTCATCTCGTGTTACGTCTGTTTGTCTGTGATACATGGATGGCAGCAATCCAAGTGATGGGCGATTTCCTTGTCTGTAGCTGTTATGCTCTCATACGATGGACAACTTGTAACCCGTCTGGGTAACAATTTAGCACTGGGTGGAAATATACCATTTTTTGCGTATACACTCCGTAGAGTATGTTGTTTACGTAATGTTATGCTCACCGCTGTTTTGTACCGCTCACGTTAAATTTATAAATTTTTATATAGTTTCGCGTTTGTGAACGGTTTTGTTTGTGCAGATAGGTGTAGTAATTTTTGTTTGACAATTGTACATAGTTAACATAGGGCTCTCCTACTGCTGAAATAAGTGCACTGGCTATGCTGCGCATAGGTGATGACAGCTATGCGGCGGTGCGGTTGTTTTGGTGTTGAACGTTTTGTTTTGTCCGTGAGGAAGGCGGCCATCAAGTTTTTCGAGACAGTGAGTGACGAACCACGGTGGTGGACAGACGCCCAAATAATCGATCTTTTTCGGGACAGTTTCCCGCCACTAGTGGCAGTGAAGCAGAGCGCGCGCGTGCGACTGCAAGTTATACCGTCGAAAGTGCCGGCCCGTGGTTCGGGCACACGTAAGTACGGTGTTGATTCGCCATAAGGGAATAGCTAATCGCTAAGGAGTGCTCTCGCTTCCCGGCTAAAAGAGAAGGAGTCAAAACACCGACCGTTCTCACTGTGGAGGATCAGTCGAACGAGCCTAGCTCTCCTCCACAGTTAATCGCCAAGGAGAACGAAGCAGGGCGGGCAAAGGTTCGCCCTGGGAAGTGCACTGCGGTGACTTCCGGGATCGCTTGCGGCGAGCAAGTCGATTCAGCGATAATTTGCCAACGTCGCTACACAGAAAAAAATATTGGTAAAAATAAGAGTTTTCACTCATAGCAAAAAACAACCAACGCATGCTCTTAGTTTGACAATAAAAATTTTATTTTCATTACTATTCTTCATTAGCTTAAAAGAAAAACTTTTATTTTGATAATTATTCTTGATTAATTTAAAAGTTTCACTTTCAACCTAATAGTAGGCGTTGGTTGTTTTTTGCTAAGAGCGGATCACTCTTACTTTTACCAAGATTTTTTTTCTGTGTGTAGGGAGGTTCCAACAAAGGAGCCAAGCTCAGCTCCCTACCTAAACGCAAAGGACCGCTGCCGGAGCAGCCAACGCAATTCCGAGAGTACTTGGCAGTTGTAGTCCCAGCCGGTCGGACGAGATCACCCACCTTTCCGCCCAGCAGCAGCAGCTCAACACCAGCAGTGGAGGGAATTAGGAGAAAATAAACATGGTAAACTTATTAATTTATTTTGTTTGTTTATCTTTTTTGTTGTGAAACGAAAATCCGAAATTCTGTAGAAGCACCTAGGCCGCCCTGGAAATAAGGGTCCACCGGGCAATCAAGAACCCGAGTAGTGGGTAAACCCCTACTTGCAATCTGAGCAGCACAATCGGATGCTGGACGTACTAACCGACTCGTTAGTCGGACGAACGCTGGTTATTATAGGAGGAAATTTTAACCCTTGAGCAGTGGAGTGGGGTAGCAGGCTGACCAACACAACAGGTTACAGTTTGCTGGAAATCTTGGCGAAGCGGAATGTAAGACGGGGCAACGAAGGTTTCGCTAGCATATTTCGTAAAGACGGTCGGGAATCCATCATCGACATAACATTCTGCAGTCCTTCGCTGACGGATAACATGAATTGGCGAGTTAGTGAGCAATACCCACGTAGTGACCACCAAACGATCCACTACACCGTTGGTCGACTGAATTGTACTGTAATGCGGATAGTGAGGACTGGCGAGTGGAAGTGGAAACTAAGGAACTTCGACAGTGACGTTTTGTGGAAGCACTTCGTCCTGACAGCCTCACTGTAATTCCAAATGCTTATGAGCGAGGGCATGTGATGTAACAATGCCTAGAAAAATAAGATCGAAGAACTGTATACGTCCGGCGTACTGGTGGAACGAAAGGCTCAACATCCTTCGGGCTGCCTGTCAAATATCCAGAAGACGCGTTCAGAGAGATCTGAGACAGTAAGAGAAGAGTGCAAGGTAACATTCTAGGCGCCCCGGGCCGCTTTCAAACGCAAGATCAGCTACAAGTAAACTGCTGTGCAGATAAGTAGACGCAAACCACTGGGGCAATGCTTACCGTGTTATGATCAGGATTAAGAGTCCAATGACGCCAGTCGAAATGTACGCTGACAAACTAAAAATTATCATGGAGGGTCTTTTCCCGAAGCACGACCCAACCGCATGGCCGCCTACACCGTACGTTGATGCAGCCGGTGTAAATGCTGGTGACAATCGAGTTTCCAGCGACGAGCCCCTTATAGTGGCAAAAGGGCTGAAGGGGAAGAAAGCTCCCGGACCGGATGGTATACCCAATATGACACTGAAGAGTGAGATCCTGGTGTTTCCGGACACGTTCAGGAAACTCCTACAGAAATGCCTGGACGATGGCTACTTCCCGAATAGATAGAAGATTCAGAAGCTGGTGTTGCTGCCAAAACCAGCGACGCCCTACGCTGAAAATGAGAACGGATTATCGCAGAGGTAGTTCGGGTTCTGCAAAGGGATATCGACGGTGGATGCCATCACGAGTGCGGTGAAAGCATTGACGCAAAAGAGAAGGAGTAATCGCTACTGCGCCGTGGAAACGACAGTGCTAGCTGGGGGGCTATCGCCGTAGCGCTACACAGAATGCGGGTTCCGGACTATCTGTGCAATGTTCTGAAAAGTTACTTCCAGAACGAAGTACTGCTCTACGAAACGAACATGGGGCAGAGGTCGATTAGGGTCACGGCGGGAGTACCTTAGGGCTTCATGCTCAGCCCAACGCTCTGGAATATAATGTACTACGGACATGCAGCATGAGACGTCGGTATGGCGTACTGGCCTCAAACTGGAACCGCTGAACTCAAAGTGGAACCGAACGAAGCTGGCAAGTACGCTTAGCCAGCATTTGGCTGAAATTTGCAATTTTGAAATGAGAAGATAGTTTTTTTTAGCACTCTACAACTTCCTATCAAACTGCACTATCTCTTACCGTTGTACAGATCGAAGAATTCCCTTCAAATTGCTTGGTTCACTACCGCCACCAAGTGGGGAAATCCTGAAACTTTAAAAGTAAAACTGAACTCGTTTCAGAGACTTTTGAGGTTTTTTTTCTACCTTTTCCCTACTCTTACGCGTGGTTTATCATCATGAGATAAGCGGAGTACGCCCTTTGCGAATGTTAAGCAGCAGTAGTCAAATTCAAACGTTAATAGCTCTTTAACGGTTGATTAGATTGTCTTGCAGTTTTCGACAAACTTGTTCGGCATTTAATCAAAAACTTAATTCCTTCCCAGATCCCTGATTGGATCCTTAAAGCAACCTCTAGCGGCAATTTTGTGAACTGTGAATGTTTCCCCATTCATTTTGACCAAATATCCCATACAAACTTTGAGCTCTTTGAGGGAGGGGTTAGGGGCCATGCATAAATGACGTAGCATTTTGGGGGGTAGGGAGGGTATACCAAATTTGTGACGAAGTGTGACGAGGGGGAGGGTAGGGTCAGAAGTTGTGCGACGTAGCATTAAGTTTAAAACCCATTGTTTGGAGAAAACAACTTAATGATCCTCCATTCCCAAGAGAAATAAATTTAAACTTAAACAAGTTACTTGGTTTTTCATGAGGTAAATTTTACGTTTATTGGAATTACAAGTTCGCAAAAATACGAAAAGATTTTGTATGCGGATTTAACTTGCTACATTGGTTAGCTAATGTTGCCAGCTAGCAGACTTAGTTTGGTAGCTGAATTAAATTTTCACTTCGGATTCAACCAAACAAAATTTAGTAATTTAATTAAGATGAACGTATGCTTCTTAGAATCGTCGGCTGCAGGATTGTGAACTGAGAGAACTTCTCTTCATGCTCCCCTTGCCATATAAAATTAAAAAAAATTATTAACACTATTTTTTTTTTTATTCATTTCGTTTATTTGATAGGCACAAATGCGTTAGCTTGGCGGTGCCAAATGCTTTTGTTTTTACATTTTGGATATCTTAAAACTAGGAGGTTACAATGTTGAAATATTTTTTTTTACAAAGGAAAAGAAAGTTTACAGCTATCTTAAGACTAGAAATAAGATTCAATATACAAAAGAGGGCCAAAAGATTTTTTTATGAAAAAATTTAAAACAAGGGATTCACTTTGATATACAAGAGGGGGAGTAATAGTATTTTACGAAATATTTTACGGTTATCTTAAAACTAACAATATAGTTTAGTACACAAAAGGGGGAACAAATATTTATGAGAAATTTCACAGAAATCTTAAAACTAGGGATTCAATTCTATTTACAAGATGGAGGACAAGAGTTTCAATAAAGAGTAAAAATTATAGCTATCTTAAAACTAGGAATACAGAATACTAATTTGAATTTTTTAACTAAAACTTATGCTTGGTCAAGATATTCAAAGGGTGGCTTATTTCCGCATCAGTGTAGCAGCAGTTGTATCAAGGACAGGGGAGAGACAGGGAAAGAAGAGCAAAACTTGCAACTTTCGCTCGAACGGCGGGGGGGGGGGGGGGGAGGGTGATCAGCGTATCAAATTTGCGCCTCAGTCTAGTAAGTCGTCGAGTACCGGATTGGCGGATGGTATTCTTCGGACCCGCGGGGAATCCTTCAAAAGTCATCGGACCTCGAGTCGCTCTCGCTTCAGTTTCCTTCTATGCAGGCGTAGTGGTAAGGGCGATGGCGGTTACATAGTGGCACTCTGGAGCTGATCGGTTCCACAAGGCAGGAGGAAACTCTAAAAACGAGAAATAAAAGAGAGGGGCTAAATTGGGATATTTATCGTTTTTATGAAGGTATAAATAAGGGACATATAGGGGAAATCACGAGTTGCCAGCATATCTCGGACTGGTACATTGGGTGGTCTACCTCGGGCCCGAAGGGATTCCTTTAACTGAGACCTGGCGTCACAATACCCGGCGCACACCCAGACAACGTGTTCGATGTCGTGATAGCCCTCGTCACAAGCGCACAGACTACTCTCCGCAAGCCCAATACGCCGCAAATGCGCATCCATGGTGTAGTGATTGGACATAAGTCGGGACATTACACGAATAAAATCCCGACCCACATCCATCCCCCCGAACCAAGGCTTCGTTGATACCTTTGGGATAATCGAATGTAGCCATCGTCCAAGTTCCCCATTGCTCCACGAGGTTTGCCAACTATTGAGCGTCCTCTGACGACAAATACTAAAAAATTCGTTGAAGCAGATTGGTCTTTCGTATATGTCACCATTTAATGCGCCCACCTTTGCTAATGAGTCGGCCTTTTCATTGCCCGGGATAGAACAATGAGAGGGGACCCAAACAAAGGTAATCTGATAAGATTTTTCAGATAACGTACACAAGGACTCCTGTATCTTCCCCAGAAAATACGGTAATTGCTTTTTAGGCTTCACCGCACGAAGAGCCTCGATAGAGCTGAGGCTGTCCGAAATGATGAAGTAGTGATCTGTGGGCAGAGTGTCGATGATCCCAAGGGTGTACTGAATTGCAGCTAACTCTGCGACGTAAACTGAAGCGGGATCATTGAGCTTGAATGAAGCGGTGATAGTATTGTTGAAGATACCGAAGCCAGTGGACCCATCGAGATTTGATCCGTCAGTGTAAAACATTTTGTCGCAGTCGACTTCTCGGAATTTATTATAAAATATATTGGGGATCACCTGCGGGCGTATATGGTCCGGGATTCCACGAATCTCTTCCTTCATGGATGTGTCGAAGAATACAGTAGAATCAGAAGTATCTAGGAAACGGACACGGTTGGGATTGTACGAAGAAGGATTGATGCTCTGTGCCATGTAGTCGAAGTACAAGGACATAAAACGGGTTTGAGAATTAAGCTCGACGAGCCTCTCGAAGTTTTCAATTACCAACGGGTTCAGAATGTCGCATCGGATGAGCAATCGATATGAGAGTTCCCAAAATCGATTTTTTAGCGGAAGAACGCCCGCCAGCACTTCGAGACTCATCGTATGGGTCGAGTGCATGCAACCCAAGGCAATGCGCAAGCAACGATACTGGATTCTCTCCAGTTTGATGAAGTGTATGTTCGCAGCGGATCGGAAACAGAAACACCCGTACTCCATCACCGACAATATCGTTGTTTGGTATAACCTGATCAGGTCTCCTGGGTGAGCACCCCACCATGTTCCAGTTATTGTTCGGAGAAAATTGATCCTTTGTTGGCATTTCTGTTTCAGATACCTAATGTGACATCCCCAGGTACCTTTAGAGTCGAACCAGACCCCGAGATATTTAAATGTGAAAACCTGGTTGATCGTTGCACCCATTAATAAAAGCTGGAGTTGCGCCGGCTCACGCTTCCTAGAAAAAACAACCAACTCAGTTTTCTCCGTGGAGAACTCAATACCCAGCTGAAGAGCCCAAGCAGACAAATTGTCCAAGGTATTTTGTAATGGTCCTTGCAAGTCGGCAGCTTTGGGCCCTGTAACAGAGACCACCCCGTCGTCTGCAAGTTGCCTTAGCGTGCATGAATTGGCAAGACAATCGTCAATGTCATTCACGTAAAAATTGTAGAGCAGGGGACTTAGACATGAGCCCTGGGGAAGACCCATGTAGCTAAATCGCGATGTTGTTAAATCGCCATGCGAAAAGTGCATGTACTTTTCAGACAACAGGTTTAGCAAAAAGTTATTTAAAATTGGTGAAAGACCATGCTGGTGCAGCTTCTCTGACAGAATGTTGATAGAAACTGAGTCAAAAGCCCCCTTAATATCCAAGAAGACTGATGCCATCTGCTCTTTGTTAGCATAGGCCATTTGGATTTCTGTAGAAAGCAACGCAAGGCAATCGTTCGTCCCTTTGCCTTTGCGGAAGCCAAATTGTGTATCTGACAGTAAGCCATTTGCTTCAACCCAATTGTCGAGGCGAAACATGATCATTTTCTCGAACAACTTCCGAATACAGGACAGCATTGCAATCGGCCGATACGAGTTGTGGTCGGAGGCTGGTTTTCCTGGTTTTTGGATGGCGATGACCTTCACTTGCCTCCATTCATAAGGGACAATGTTACCCTCAAGAAACTTGTTAAATAAATTCAACAAGCGCCTTTTTGCAGTGTCAGGCAGATTCTTCAGCAAGTTGAATTTGATTCTGTCTAACCCTGGGGCGTTATTGTTGCACGATAAGAGAGCAAGTGAGAACTCCACCATCGAAAACGGTGTTTCGTTCGCGGTATCGTGAGAAGACGCGGCGTGGTACGTTTTCTGTACCGGGACAGAGTCCGGACAGATCTTCTTGGCGAAAGCGAATATCCAACGGTTTGAATATTCCACGTTCTCGTTGGTACTATTATGATTACGCATACGTCGAGCCGTACCCCAAAGAGTGCTCATCGCTGTTTCTCTCGTTAACCCGTCGACGAACCGGCGCCAATAACTGCGTTTTTTGGCTTTCATTAGACTCTTCATTCGCCTTTCTAACGACGCGTACTGTTGATAGCTAGCGGGTAACCCGTCTTCCCGGAAGGCCTTATATGCAGTGGACTTTTCCGCGTACAGCTCTGAGCACTCTTTATCCCACCACAGGGTGGGAGACCGTCTATAGGTATTCGCGCTGGGTACTGGTTTAGTCTGAGCTTGATTCGCACTGTCGAGAATCAAGCCAGCCAAAAACCTGTACTCTTCCTCCGGAGGAAGTTCTTGAGTGGATTCGATTTTAACGGATATCGCGGTCGCGTAACTCTTCCAATCAATGTTTCGTGTGAGGTCATACGATACATTGATTGTTTCCGATGGTCTTGAACCGTTAGCAATTGAAATCACGATAGGCAAATGATCGCTACCGTGGGGATCAGGGATCACCTTCCACATGCAATCTAACTGTAGCGATGTCGAGCATAGCGATAAATCCAACGCGCTTGCGCGTGCTGGTGGTGTAGGAATCCGCGTCATTTCTCCCGTGTTTAAGATGGTCATGTTGAAATTATCGCAAAGATCTTGGATTAATGTTGATCTATTATCATCATGAAGACAGCCCCATACCGTACCGTGCGAGTTAAAGTCTCCCAGAACTAGCCGCGGTGCCGGTAAGGATTCCGTGATATTACAAAGCGTTCGGTGCCCTACCGAGGCTCTAGGAGGAATGTAGATGGAAGCAATGCAAAGGTCTTTACCTTTGATTAAAACTTGACAAGCGACAATTTCAATGCCTGGTGTCGAAGGGAGGTTAATTCGGTTGAAAGAATAGCACTTTTTGATCCCCAAAAGTACTCCTCCATAGGGGTTTTCTCGATCCAGACGAATTATATTAAAGTCGTGGAAGTTGAGATTTATATCGGAAGTTAACCAAGTTTCACATAATGCGAAAGCATCACATTTTAAACTATTTAGTAAAAATTTAAAGGAATCGATTTTCGGGAGGATACTTCTGCTGTTCCACTGTAGAACAGTGATCGAATCGGTGACCTCGTTCGATGACTTAGCCATCGAAGGATACGATCGCTGCAAGGAGGGGCCATTTAGTAGTCAACTGCTTCAAAAATGTTTGCACTATAGGGAGAAAACGTATCAGAAGGCTTTTAAGAGGATCAGTAACATTGAAAGCTGTGAAAATTAAGTCCACTATGTCAGAAAATTTCATTAGTCCGCTACTGGACTGAGTATCTGTTTGAAAAAAGGGGACACTTGGGGTTTTGGATGTCCCTGGAAGTGGTGGGTACTCCTTGTTAGAATTAATATTTCCAAGTCCTGGAGCAAATTGCTTCGGCTTTTGTGCATCACTTCCGGTGGATTTATTGGTTGTAGATGGCGCACTCTGAGTGGACGACACCTTGGCACCCTTACGAGGCAATGTAGGGGAGGCTGGATTTCTCCTTTTCCTGGATTCCCCTGGGTTAACCAAAGATGTTCCCTCTCGTGGGTCGTCAGATTCTTGCTCAACGTTAGCCAAACCAGCATAGGGATTTTCGGACAGGACAGATGGCGAAGCATTCTTTAGCATTTCTGCATAAGAACGCCTTGAGCGTTCCTTAAGGGAGCGCTTAATTTTATCCCCGCGCTGCTTGTACGCAGGACATGATTTAAGAGCATGTGAAGGGCCCCCGCAGCAAATACACTTTTCAGTTTCTTTGTCGCAAGAGTCATCCTCATGCTCTACTTCGCATTTGCCGCATCGTTTCTTATTTCCACAATATGTGGCTGTGTGGCCCAACTGCTTGCAATTGCTGCAGTTCATGACCCGCGGTACGAACAGGCGAACTGGTAGGCGAACCTTGTCAAGGAGGATGTAGTTGGGAAGAGAGGACCCGGCGAATGTCACCCGAAGCGAGCCTGATAGAGAGTAGGTAGTCTTACCTCCCTCGGTGTTTGCGGTATACAATTGTTTGCATTCTAAGATCTTAATCTGTTCAAGAGAGGGGTCCTTAAAGCAGCCAACCCCGTGCTCCAACAGTTCTTCGCATTTCAGGCCCGGTTCGGACACTACCCCATCGATTTCACAGGCCACACAAGGCACGTACGCTTTAAATTCCCGCGTAAAGCGCTCACAGCAAGCAATCGCGTTTGCCTGGCCGAGATCACTCACTAGAACACGTATCTTGTTTGCCCGAACACGTGTTATCTGAGTTACGGCCGGGTAATTAGCAGTCAGATCTCGAGAAAGTTTTAATATATTAACCGGTTTCTCTCCGGTCCGAAAATATACCACCCATGGCCCAGAGGAACCTTCTGGGTACTGCTTTATACGGGGAGCAATGCGAGTATTAGGGGGATCAGGGACTTCCATGATTACATCAGATGGTATTTCGCCCTCGGCCATTTAAGCACGAGGGCAGAGCGTTATATAAACGGGAATGTGTCTTATTATTTGATTGCAAGGTAGAGTAAAAGTAGGGAAAAGGAAAGAAAGCAAACGACGAAAAAAAAATAAAGCAAAACTTATCTGCAAACAACGTCGATTGTTCCGCACCAGCGAAAACAATGTACTGGATTTACTGTCGGCACCAGCAGAACGGCTGCTAACGAACGAACAAAGGATGACCTTGACTCACTAAAATTTACACACCGAGCACCACTGTGAAATATAACGATCCGTTCCGTTCAAAGGTTGGGAGACGTATGTTATTAACACTATATTTGTTATTGAATGGGCTTATTTTGAACGCAATTTGCCTTTTTAATGAAAATGTTGATAGTCAAACATGTATTTCAAATAATTGAAAAAACATATGTAATTTTTTTACCCCCGGCCGCTTTGCACGGGACGAGGGGGCGGGCGTAGGTAAATGCTACGTTATTTATGAGGGGGAGGTTAGAATTTTGTGACCAAATGCTACGAGGGGGAGGGAGGGGTCAAAAATCGCCGAAAAAGCTACGTCATTTGTGTATGGCCCCTTAGGGTAAATCGATTTCACCCAAATTTGGATAGCGTCATTTTTTCATGATTGGGAACCGCGCTGGGGGTGTAGATCAGTGATTTCAAAAATAATCGTATTATTGTCACCCTAGGCAGCACGATGCTCAATATGCTAATGTTCCGAAAAAATGTAGGTCGCTTTGGTTGCCCAGGATTCAAATCGCCCAAGAGCTCAGACTAATCAGATCAATAAATAAAAAATCGGTGAATAATTAATGAAGACCTATCTGAGCCCTTCGTTCAAATAAATAATAATTCAATGCATTCCAGTCGGATTACCAATTAGAAAACACATTAATTGACAATCTGCAATTTAAAAATAACATAGTCCAATGCAATGAAAAGATAGAATAAACACGCATAGTGCTAGCTTTTAGACATTCGCCTTTGAAATTAATTTGCTACAGCAGTACATTATCGCGTGAAAAATCTTTCATTAACTCTCCATGATACAAGATACATAGCAACAACTTTTTATTTCACCCATTCATCCTATTGATTCCCGTGGAAATTTAATTATCTATTCGAAAGAACACCATACAGTTCCATAGAAAAGCTTTCCAACCAGCGCAGGATGCTCTGTAGCTTTCTCCCACACTCATTATCCTACATACAAGCCTGCACTTTGCCCTCATTTTCCAATCCGTTCAAGCATAGCTAATGGCACACACCCTCACCAACGCCGTGTACGTACACCACAGCATAAACCCAAGAGGGTGAATTAGATTTTCCACTTTTCGCTGTTGCCAATGGGATGCATACCATAAATACTATAGTCTCAAAAGGGAAAATGCCTCCAAAGCAACCAGTTGCTCTAGTTACATACGCAGCTCCAACAGCCCCCCGCTCGATGAACGGCCAGCCAGTCGGTCGTCCTTTCAATCAAAACACCCGTTTTACCCGTGGGGTTGGTACAGTTAGTGTGCCTTATTTCACCGCTTTTTCTCACTCTAAGCCGCACATGCTGAATGCACAATTACTCAGGTTTACTTTGGTTCACATGGCGTCACATGGTGTGGGTCCTGCGGAAAAATCTAAGCGCTAAGAAATGTTAGGGTATGTAGCCTCCCACCAGTCACCTAGCTCTGCCTGTTGAGGGGAGTTTTCCATTGTATAGATGAATGGCTTTCTTTTGTACCTACGTTAAGGAAAAAAATAGAACAATATGTGTTCCTCAACGAATTAATCCACATAAAATTATTTTTTAAAATTTTCGTTATCTACTCTTCCTCACGCTATTAGCTCCCATCATTAGTCATGTAGGTCGAGCGATTTACGAATAAATTTGGAGAAGCTAATTAATCAAACCGATAAACGAAGAGGACCTCACCACACCATCCACTTTTTTTTTTAAATTCGAGCAATGTGGAGAACCCCCATGTTGTATCCTGCTATTCAATTTCGGCTATACATATATGCAAATCCTTCCAACCATTTAACCGATCGATCCAGCGAGAACTTGCCACCTGAATGGATGGCTGAGTATCAGTTACCCATTTTCATAATATTATTTTAATCGAATGAAGCGGCGCGGGCATGGCGTTGTGGTCGGTGTGTGCCAGAAGAAATTCACCATCATTGATGGATGATGTACCTGCCTATCTGTGCACGAAAGCACCTGACCAATATTAGTTGGTGGTGGAAGCTTCCCCGAGCGACCTCATCTGTTTAACGGTATTACGCAAACCTATCATGCTGCTAATTTTATATCGGTTTTTATTGTGAAAGGGGTTTGCGGTGGGGCGATGACAGTTTCCTTTTTTTTTTGTGCTGGTAGCTGGTTCGTCAGCTAATGTTGATCCGATTAACCGAACGTGATTGTCATTTGATGAAATTTGGACAGTTTATGTCGTTTGCATCAAATGTGGATTGGCTCCGTTGTGGTCAAACTAGCTATCGTAATTTGCAAGGCTGTGGCTGTGACTGGATTTATGGGGAATGGCCACTACAAATGTTGTAAACTTTTTATGTATTTATTTATGCGATTTTGAGAGACTCCAAAGCGGAATACAAGGTGGGCATATTTCAACAAAGTATATCATGTCGGAAAGTATCTTGGATAATATCGGTTTGTCAGGAATTTTAACAGATCTATCATCCCTGAAAATCTATGGATGCGAGTCCCTACAATAGTAAGTACGGCTCTGGCTGTAACCAGTAGAGGCTATTTGGTGTGGTGCATTGTTTATTAGTACATCACAGAAGTGAAGTTATTAGATTGGCTTGTCAATATTTGACTCCCTGTATGCGTGTCTAAAATATGTCGAAATTAAATTAGATTTTGTTTGTTTTGCCGAATATTCACAGTATCCAGGTTTTTAACATTTTGTGATAAATACAAGAGCGCTCTAACTTTGAAGAATATTTCTAAAACAGGAAAAGCTTAGCAGAATAACTAATTGCCAGCCAACGACAGTAATGACAATAAATTATGATGTTCTGTCGTTGATACCTGAAATAATTGTCTTTTTTTTTTTTTCAAATTATTCCTACCGCAAGCTTTTTATTTTTAAAAAAAAGGTCATACATATAGCGAAAAACAAAAGCGCTGACTTTTCTCTCGCCCAACCAACATCTAGGGCGAATGAATAACCGAGCTTCTGTTGGGTAGAGAAAAAAAAGGCGCCACCGGCATAATGCTATTTCCGTTTCATAGCAGGCAACTGCCAGAGCGTCACTGTGCCGTCGTTTTATCGAAGAAAAACAGTCTGCACTAGAAACCCATTGATGCAAAATTCGCTTTGTGTTTGCTCTTTTGTGGCCAAGTGCACAAACTATCGCGGTACAGGTTAACCGAATTAAATTGCTTTGCTTTTCTACCAGGCACGTAACCAAGACTATGTTTTCGGGAGAAGGCCTAAAAATTTTATGCATAATTTAATCAGCTCACATGTATTGAAATAACTGTTCAAATAGACACTGATAGGATGCCTTCAATTATTGCTTCAATTATTACTCCAAAACAAAGATAATGTAACTGAAAGCCTTACACTTAATATTTCAGGATTCTAGGAAAATTGCACTCAGGAGCGAATCCATCCAGAAAAAAATTTCGGAGGGGGTCCGAAATTTTAATTTTAAAATGTTCATTGTACAATACGTAATATGTAATAACCTCATTTAATTAAAATCAGTTTTGGTGGACGAATCTGGTTTGGAATGATTTGGAATTTAAAACAAATTTAAAATAGAAACTTTTTTAAAATTTCTTAAGAAGTTAAAAAATTTCGGAGGGGGTCCGGACCCCCAGGACCCTCCCCCTGAATCCGCCACTGATTGCACTGGTCAACACTAGATCTACTAGATCCAAAGTTTACGGTCCCTTATACAAACCGTGGTAAAGATTTTTTTAATAAAAATTCGCAGTTAAAAACCAAAGGGTTTTGATAGGGAAGATTTCATTGGAAATGGGCCTCTTAAATTTTCGCATAAAATCTTTTACAAAATACTCGAAAAAGGAATCGATCCAATTTTTTACCTCAATCGGACATTGTTAAGGGATGCTACGTTCAAAACTTCAATTTTTTTATTCGAAAAAATCCAAAGAAATCTGAAATGTTGGAAATCGAAAAATTTGTTTCAATGTAAAATAGCATGAAATGTCAACATTTAGTGTCAAAACAAGAAGAAACTTTTATAAAAATTCGTCCCGGTGACCTTGAATTTCTTTTTAAACAAATGCTTTATACAAATTATGGTTTTAAACTATGAAGCTCCGTTCCAATTTTATTCAAATTTTTCTTCTCCAGAGTTTAGTTAGAACCCCATACTTCGGGTAATTTTTGATTTTATTCTTATGCACAAGTTATTAGGAACATTTGATGGGGCACCTGCAGATGAGACGAGAAATGTTACCCACTAAATCCATTCTTAAGGCCAATTACAGCTGTTCGTGATTCTGATTGTGATACTGGTTGTACGGTTAAGATGTGTGGGCACAGGAACTTCACGATCGCGTGAGAATGAGCGTTTATATGGTCGCGTTTGACACCACTATAAATGCTATAGCGTTAACTGGTACTTTTTGTTTGAGCAAAATCTTGGACGTAGCTGTGCGTAGATGACCGCGATTGCATATTTGTCTTTGTGTACAGTAACACCTCAATATAAAGCAACCTATAAATTAACCTCGATATTACGTAACTTGACATATCGTAACGTTTACCTCGATATAATGTAACTTTTCAAAAGGCCAAAAATTGACAAATATAAACCCGTAATTAATTAAAAGTGTTATTTCTATTTTAAATAGTTTTGGACATATCTTTATTTAGTAACTTTTGTTGTACTGAACGTAATTACCAGTGGCGGTGCGAAGTGTTTTGCCGCTCGGGGCCATAAATTAAATTTGCCGACCCTTTAATAATGAATTTTTAAGAATTCGATTATTTCTCACTTATTCATATTTCCACTTTTACAAATTTGATAAAAGTATTAGAAAATGTCTGCATAAAAATGAACTTCTTCACATTTTATTGTCAATATTTTGTTATTAATGTTCATTGAAATATTTTGTTATTAATATTCATTGAAAAGCCAGCACTTGTTTATATTATTAATCTTCAAAATCGTATCTTTCTTACTTTCGCTTCATGCAAAAGTTTTATCCTTTTTGTCTGCATGATTATAGAAAAATTGAGTTTGGAAATTGCATTGTATAAATATTTCCGGCTAATCGTTTCACATCACAAATGCAGTTTGGTGATAATCTATTAAACTTACCTGAAATTAATTTCTTAGAACAGTGGTTTTCAACCTTTTTCGTTCAACGAACCACTTTCCAAATATTGATCCCAATGATGTATCTCCTTCTGAATTTTTTTTACCAGTATTACCGTGTCCGAAAAAAAAATGATTTTCAATTGATTGAAAATCATAGTTTTACAATCAGAAACCTGTTCCTGAGCACTCTCAGTAAGTATTTCAATTTATGACACACTGAAACGATATATAAAGACAAACATCCGACGGGAACGTAAGGTTAACAAGTTAAAATTTATACCGCACAATTCACCCCCTACAATTGTCGAGTTTAACCATGGGGGTGCATTCACCCCCGGTTGAAAACCACCGATTTAGACAGTCTTCTACGTTTTTCCATTTTTGATTCATAGCAAAAAAATCGTATTTTTCGGAAACTTCAGCGCTAAAAACTTTTCTGACCGGTCATGTTTTAACCGATTTTTAATTTCTGTGTTCTGGAAAGAAAGATAAATGACCAGCCCAACGGTATGTGTTATGTTCTTTTGTTTAAAATACTCTGATCATAACTTTAACTGGCACCATTCTCCATTTTCTACTGTGCTGCTGCGTATTGAACGCAGAATTATTCTCTCAAACAAACCGAACACTTAATAGCCTGCTTCCTTCAACATCCACGCTTCATGGCCGTATAGAGCGACAGGGAGTATCAGTGATTTGAATAAATCAAGTTTTGCGCGCATTGGTCTTTAGCTGACTACCGTACCCCACCGATTTCCAGCTCGAAACCAACATGACTGCTACGTTCTCTACTAGCTACCATGTACTTTGTCTTGTCAGAGTTTATAGTCAGTCCAATTCTTACAGCTTCCCTTTTAAAAGGCAACAATGTTTCTTCCACTGCTCTGCGATCAATACCAATGATGTCGAAATAGTTCGCGAAGTGAGGAAGTGAGATCTCGTGATGACGGTTCCATTCCTTTGCACATTAGATATTCGCAACGCTTGATTTTATCCTATCCAGCATCATCCGTTTTGTCGGGAAACCACGCTCAAGCATTATCTGTGGCAATTCATTTTGTTTTACTGTATCGTATGCCGCCTTGAATCCACAGATCGTGAGTCTGCAAATTATATTCCCGGAATATATCCAGAATTTGTCGCTGGGTAAACATTTGGTCCGTCGTTAACTGTTCTTCTCGGAACCCGCTTTGATATTCGCCGACACAGCATTCAGCCAACGGGCGCAGTCTGCCTAACAGAACACGAGAAACTACCTTGCAAGCGGCATTGAGGATCGTTATGCCTCGGAAATTATTAAGTTAGAGTTTACAGCCCTTCTTGAAGATTGGGCATATGAGGCCATTCAACCAATCAAAGGCATTTTTTTTTTCTTCCACGCAGATTATCCCGATCACGCAGTAAATTGCTTCGCACAGCCAGTCACTCCTTACTTTTAAAAGTTCACCCGGGATTCTGCCCTTCCCAACGACCTTATCGTTTTTAAGCTTTCGCAGAACCTTCCGTCTAGAAATCACTGAACAAAAAGAAATTGCAGATTTGTTTACCCCTCGCTAATCGCCGGGTCTACTTACTCAAAAAAAAAACTTCGGTCGAACAACGTTCGCTACCGCACGAAGCTAAACTTCTATCGAACACTTATTAGACCGTTTGTCTTATCTACTATGCTGGTACCGTACCCGCAATTTAATAGGAAAGAAAATACCTCTCCAATGGAATTGAAAGATTGAAAATACAATGTATACTTTTTGAGTTAGAGGCATTTAATGAAAAACAAATAGTTTACAGAAAAGTTCAATAACTCTGTAACAGTTGAAATTTGATTATTCGTGTAGAATATTTTAATCTCCAAATATGTTCCTCTATTAGAGAAATTCTTAACCATGGACCAAGAAATTTGTATATGATAAAGCTCCCTGGTTTGATCCCAACAAATTAGTCTGCATACTATCTTGCAATATGTAGACAGTTTTGTTCTATCGCATTCATCATCGCGATCCTCAACCATTTTAATCGTCAATAGTCGCCAAAATGATGTAAATTCAAGCGTTTCACCTACTCATGATTTTTATCGTGATTAATGAAACTTGAACAATCATTAAAAAAATACTATAGAAATTTATTGAGTAGGAAATGTCGCCCCCTGATTTTGCCGCTCGGGGCAATTGCTCCCTTCGTCCTCCCCCCCTTAGCGCCACCACTGGTAATTGCACAATTTTTGCACTATTCAGCCAGAAAATTTTTACGCTCTAAATTCCACAGTTTCCATCAATTCTTTAAATAATTTAAGGAATTACATTTTCAGATAATCTTTCCAAAGCGACTAAAATTTCCCAAAATAAGTTTTGCCATCATCAAATCGTCGTGAGGTGTACATTATATCTCGAGAAACACGGTTCTTCCACAATAACACCTTTTCAATGAACTATAGATTTTGGCAATTCTAGTACTACCAGCAAGATATCGATATTCTACCAGCGTGTTTAAATTATTTCTCAAAACATGGGAGACGAAAACATTACATAAATGTTCAAATTTTCAATTCTGCCGCAACACCTCTTATGTATATCACGTATGTACTGAAAACTTTAACTGCGTTTTTCTCGAAACTATCTTTTTTGAGCAGGCCGGTAATGTAACTCGAGCATATGATTTTTGATCGCTTTGAAAATTTCACAATTTATTCAAAATTTATTTCCCTGGCGACGTACATAGGATTTATTTTTTTATTGCTTAACTTTTTTTAATTAACAATTTTGTGTCGATTTGAATGACATTTTCGGCGTTTTTCGGCCATTTCGCGTAAAATCAAAATATCGAAAAAATCCTACGTACGTTGCTTGCTATTGACATAAAAAATCAGAAAAACTTTTTGACTCATGGTCAAAAATTACGGGAGATAAATTTCCGGCCGTGAACCCCTTCCAAGAAAACTTGCATCGGGAAAAATGCTACACAGCCGCCATCTTGTGATGAAATTGCTCGAAAAAAATATTTTGTGTGATTCAATACTTATTTTATAAATCTCATTTAACAAGATCTCAATTCACCTCTTTATTGCGTCAAGAAAAAATCTCCAAGTATGTCTATTTTCTCGTGCTCTACAGTGGTGTAACCCCGTAAGGCAACTTGCACACGACGGTGTGGTGTCTGTCAAGGGACCCAAAGTTATCGACCTACATCGACCATTATAGAAAACCTCGGACAATTGGTCTGTTTGGGCTCCCAATTCTCCACGGAGAAAACTGAGCTAGTTGTATTTTCTAGGAAACGTGGACCAGCACAACTACAGCTTCTATTAATGGGTCAAACTATCGCTCAGGTCTTCACAGTAAAATATCTAGGGTCTGGTTCGGCTCGAAAGGTACTTGGGAATGCCACTTTATATATCTGAAACAGAAATGCCAACAAACGATCAACTTTCTTCGTACAATAACCGGAACATGGTGTGGTGCCCACCCAGGAGACCTAGCTAGGTTGTATCAAACAACGATACTGTCGGTAATATAATACAGATCCTTCTGCTTTCGCTCCGCCGTTCTCCCACTGAAAAATCCATTTTGGGAACTTTCATATCGATTACTCATTCGATGCGATATCTTGAACCCGGTGGTGATTGAAAATTTCGAAAGGCTTATCGAGCTCAATCTGTACTGGAATCTGTACTTTGACTACATGTCACAGAATATTAATCCTTCTTCTTACAATCTCAACCGTGCGCATTTCATAAATACTTCTGAATGTACTGTTTTCTTCGATACATCCATGATAGACGAGATTTGTGGAATTCCAGACCATATACGCCCGCAAGTGGTTCCAAACATTTTTTTTTTTTTGGAAGAAGTTCAAGAAATCGACTGCTGCAAGATGTTTTATACTGGCGTATCAAACCTCGAAGGGTCCACTGGCTTCAGGAGTATCAAACAAAAGTTCACTGCTTCCTACAAACCCAGCGACCCATTACATTACCCGCAGACAATTACTTCATCGTCTCGGATAGCCTCAGTTCCATTGACGCTATTCGCTCGATGAAACATGGAAAGCGCTCCTCGTATTTGTAAGGGAAAACGGGAGCTACTGAGTGCTCCATTCATTGCTCCAGTCCGGACAATGAGAAGGTAGACTCCTTAGCTAAGGTGTGTGCTTTAGAAGGTGACATTTATGAAAAACCAATTTGCTCTAACGAATTTCTAAGATTTACTAGTCAGAGAACCCTCGATAGTTGACAAACTTCGTTGAGCAATGGTGAACTAGGAAGGTAGCTTCATTGGACAATCCCCAAGGTATCGACGAAACCTCGGTTTAAGGCGTTGGAGGTGGGTCGTGATCTCATTCGTGTGATGTCCGACTCATGGCAAACCATTACACGCTGGATGCACATCTGTGGCGACGGCTATCACGATATCGAGCACATTGTCTGGGCGTGCACCGAGTACAGTTCCGCCAGGTCTTGGCTAATGGATACACTCCGGACCCGAGGAAGATCGACCAACGTCCAGGTTTAAGATGTTATGGCAAGCCGCGATCTCCGCTATATGTCCATCGTATACCCCTTCCTAAAAACATCAATATACAGATTTAACTATTTTTCTTATCATTCTCAGAAGTGCCCTCTTCCGCCTGTACCAAACACCCACGATGGTTTGATGCGCCTCCAAGGCGACACAAAACATCTCAACACACAAACATCACACGCGCAACTCGAAGACTTTCGATCCGTAGTTTAGCCGTACTACGAAATCGTCTGGAGGTACCCCTTCCGACTCGAGGGGGACCAACCGGCGTTGGTGTACATAATTATTCCTTATGAAGACCACCTCGTAACCTACGCCGTTGATCTCCCGATGCCTGAAACTGAAAGTTAATGATAAAAAAAACTTTATTCTGGGTAATATCATTAAAGAGTGTTACACTCCTCATTTCAAATATGTCTGTGTGTAGCATCATGCCTACTGCTTGATTTTGACATTAGCTCTTCAGTTGCGAAAATGGCATCGTAGTAAGTGAAGCAACGGAGTAAAATTTAGCTAACGCATCGCGAAAATCCGAACTACTTGCAAGCCAAGTTGGAGAAATTGTTGAATGTGGTCAAAATTACGGTCATCAACATAATAAGATTGTTCGGTAACGTTTGTCGACAATCAGAAAGACTAGATCAGGAGGAAATCGAAAGCCGGCAGTCACAAAAAAGACGTGCTGTTTCAAGAAGAACCCTAACCTCTACGTCAGAGATGTTGCATTTACATTTACATCGCAACCGGGACCGTCAAACAGGTAAGTTATTTACAGGAGTGCCTGGAAACACTTGCTTTTCCTCAACCAACACAATTGTGTCGTTTTGCTTTTCCCGTATTTGGCATCTTGCCATTACGGAAAAGGTATGCCACGAACGACGCCCAAGGACATGAACGCTCCCAAAACGCCAGAGCGCTATCCAATAGAAAAAAAATATTGCGTATATGTCAAGTGGAGCCTCAAGAAGCGATATGCACTGGAACGAAAGGTCTGGCAATTCCTATTCGCCAAAAAGGAAGCTTGAGTGAATTTTTTTTTCTTAATTCTGTTTGAAATGAATTTTTACAAGAAATATGATTTGATTTTTTAATAAAAATTTGACCGATTAACACTCATTCCTGTTTGACCAATTTTTGATAGCAACACCCTTTAAAAACGACTTTCATCAAACATAGCAATCACTAGCGAAAAAATCTGTTGCTGGAATACAATTTTTTTTTATGATTTTATTCGGATAAATCAGTACTTTTCAACCGGGGTGAATTCACCCCCAGGGGTATGGCAGATGGTGAATTATGCCGGGTAAATTTCAACATGTTATTTTCATCGAATTATTGACTCAATAATATAAAGACAATAATTCGATGGAAATATTAGGACAAGTCACCATCGGCCGTACATCTGGGAGTGAATTCACCTCCGGTTGGAAAACACTGGGATAGGTGATGGGAGCTTTAGACCCCTAGCTCCCCTCCTGATTACTTGTCTGAATACTGAAATAAATTAAATGAAATATCTGGTGAAATTAAACTGGAATGGTAAACTGGAGTAACAATCACATAAAATGGTCGTTGACTCTCTGCTAAGAAACTCGGGCTTTTAAAAAACTATCAAAGAAATCAAGTCGTTCATAAGACTCCCATAAAATTATGTTACCAGTACATTCTTACTTGGACAAAGACCAGAAACTAATCAACAGTGTAAATAGCACAGGGTGTTAAATCACGGCAGTACTAACATTCTAAGTTCTACCCAGTTAATGTTCCATAAAAATAAATGAAATGATGAATCTACCACGTCGTTAGCTTTTGATGAGCCCCGTTCGTTCAGTTTCATCGGTTCGTAAAGGTATCTCTGTGAAAATCTTCCCAGCGAGCATCATTAAAATGGATTATTTCGTGCCAATTATATGCTCTACACAGGCAAAAGCAACTTAAGCATAAGCCAGCTTATCCTAGAAAAAGAAGGAAACAAAAAACTAAAAAAGGAAAGTGTATGTTGTGCATATCGCTACGAACGTGTTGGGGGTTCATTCCCGAACGTCTTCTACCCATTCAGCTGAAACTATCCGTCCGTGGTGCCTTGCGGTGCCTATTAATAGCACCACCAGGGTGTTTTGCCCGAGAAAACGCGAATGAGTGCTCTATTTATGTACCTACAGCAGCGGTATGCTGGCTGCGAGAAGTTTTGATAGAATAGCGTAGAACCGGGAAGAGAAAAGTGTATGCAAGCTCTATTGGCCCGAAGGGGAAATAATGAAAATTAAAACTTTGCAAACTGCGACCTGTCGCAGTCGGGATCAGGTAAGGAAGCAGAAAGAAGAGTGGTTTAATTACAGGACGGTATAGTTGGGTTCTATGGTTTGAAATGTGCCCCCGAAGTGAAAGTAGTTTGAAGAAATTAAACTATTGATGATACATTATGTGCCTTAAAGTTTTATGAAACGTTTTATGAAACGTTCATATCCTATACGTCATCTATATTGAAACAAATCAAACAGCCGAGAACCTTAGACATTAGTGAAATGAAGTACATATTTAATCCCGTGGCACATTTTAAACCATTTTCCCCAAAACACCCCACGTAGATAATGTTTCACTTTCCCGATAATGTGTGCAGTGCCAGTCTACGCCGGAAGGGTTGTATACCGGTGTTTGTGCTTAGACCTCAGAACCACGTGCTGGTGGTGTTGGTGAAGTAGCAATGTACGTACAGAGCGTGCCAGGCAGCCATCAAAGCCAGTAGGGGAAAAAAAACTAAAGAACCAGAGTGTTCAGCTAAAAGATAGTGAAAAAAACAGAGACCAAAAGCAGCACTATGCAGCAGCTACACTTTTCCGGCTACTAACACTTACCGAGTCCGCGCATTGAATAGACCATGGCAGTTGGTGGGAAGGGACACATTGGCGGTGGGCTGTCGGACGCCGGCAGCACATGGTAGGAGTTGGCGGTGGCCACCCCCACCCCACTGGTGCTACCCTCCGAATCCGAGTGGGAGTTGGTATCGAGTCGCATGTACGTGGCGACCTTCGATTGAATTTCGATTGGAAGCTGTGGGGACGAGACGAGAATCAAGAATCAATTTGCTGTGATTTTGGCTTTTGACGCGCTCTGGCTCGAACTTTCGGTCGCTTACCGACGAAAGCTTCGGCGAAACGAAGCTGTCCGGTTTGCACTGCAGCAGCTGGATGGCAACGCTCATGTCTGTTTTGTAGCGTTCCTGGAATTGAGAGAAGAAAAAGGATTGCGATATTATTGATTATATTATTTCGATAATGTTCATCAGATTTGACAATTGAAACAAAAACAACAATAGTTTTTTAACTAAAGGGCAATAATTATATTGGAACGACTGTCACCTTTCAGATATAAATGGATAGTTCTGTTTCATAACACCATTGCAAAGAACATCTCGAAATAATCGTAGTGAAACAATAAGACAATATTCACATTTTTTAAAGTAACCAGGAGCGGGTTAGAATGCACAATTCAATTCAAAACCAAAGTGAACTGTGGGAAAAATTACCAAAACGCGACTTTACTCGATAACGTAATAGATTTTCGGTTTGTGAAATATATGTTATTCATGTAAAAATGTCTGGGGAATCGATTGAAGCTATTTGGAATGACCGTTCGATACACTATCTAGCCCGCTTTGCCCCAATTCTTCCTTTTGCTTGAGTGTAGCCGGTGCACCGTGCCACCTGTTCATATAAAGTTGTGACAAAATTAAAACAATTGGTTTATGTGGCTAAAAATCGGGCTTTTAACTAATTTTGGGTTGCTGAATCCATTTCTGCTATCAGTTTTGAAATTTCATAATTCTTTGTTTCGACTACCTTTATATAAACCCATTTGAATCACATTAAATAGCAGAAATGGTTGAAAAAACTAGTAAAAATCAATAATTTTTCAGTAATATGACGTTTTTTAGGCAACCAATGTGTAAGAAGATTTATGAGCTACAGGGCTCCATATGGGTATTTTCAAAAACATAGACATAACAACTTCGGCGCAAAAATGCGCAAGATGAGGCCTTTATATCTTGAAACTCCACTAAATTTTGAGTCAGATTGATGATAAGAGACCCGTGGGAGACCATCTCAAAAATTCGGAAGACGTATAAAGATAAATTACGGATATGACGAAGAATTTCTCAATTGCTTTTCCTTGATACAGAACAAACGTGATTCATTTTTGCACAAAAACCTCACATTTTTAGTTTAGCCTATTCATTCTTCTTTCCAAAAAACTCAAAGCTATTTCAATCGGCAATGTAGTTGAGTTGAGATATCGCCATTTGAAGTTCGAAGGTACGAACGATTCTAATTAGTTGAATTTAACAGAAATCCTCGACATCACCTGCTTCAAAGACATGTGAAAAATTCAGTTTTTATCCGATTATGGTAAAATTTTGAGATACTTTTATTCCAACTGAGAGAAAAATAAAATAAATATTTACGAAACTATTACAAGACATTCTTTTTTGGGGTTTTGTTACTCGTCGTGCCACTGTGCGGTGGTCAACTATTTTCGTCAGCGTCCTTTATCATTTATTTTTATAAAGTCATTCATCAACAGTGCTATTTTTAAAAATGAACCACATCGGCTGGGCAACTAATTTTTTCCGATCTTATCCTAATGCAAATAATTAAGCAGGCTTCATTTTGTTATATTCAGAATTGCCCAGTTTTTATCGCATGTGATTTTAAATGTAATTTTAAATGTTCTTTGATTTGTTAGCATTGGAAGGGAACACGTATCCGCCGGTTGATTTCAATTGAGCTGACATTTCTTTGGACTGGGCAAACTAATTTATTTATTTGTTTAGTGTTCATTTGACCAACTAGAAAACTAATCTTCTGGCCATTCACTGCGCATGGTTTTGCCTGACTGAATGATGACTTATGAATTATCAATAAGGGTTGAGAATTGACGGTTCGCTAGAAGAATCCGAAACCAGTTCGTCGCTGTAGTGCTATCTTATGACAAACGCCATTTTGGGGTAAACTGAGTTAGATATGCCACATTATTCGTCTAACGAATCTGTACAAGATGGCGTTTCCAGAATTTTGATATTTTCCTTGGTTACTGTAATATAGCGAAAAAAGTGATTAGAAATTGTGAGTTTTTGCTTCAAACCATTATATGTTGGGATTGGCTCAAGTTATAATGAAGTTTTAGTTGCTTTCATGTGTAAAAATGTCGCAGGAATACAATGGCACAATCATTTTCAAATGAAAAATACATGTATTGAGAGAAAAACGTAATTTTATCTTTAAACTGGAAATATTGCCTATTTGCAACACTGTAACCAAAAATAACTATTTTTTTATATTTTCTGACTCATTTCCTTAAAAATGCATCTAACCGATTGTTTATAGACCAAGTTAAGGTATGAATAAAAGTTCATAATTGGTGATTTTTTCCTATGGAAAATTTTTCATGCACGATTATGACACGTCATACAAATTTTTTCATCAATACACACCTATGACACGTGTGAGTGTGACTTTTTTTACATTTTTAGTGAAAACTCGCAACATAGTCAACCGATCTTCGTAATATTTGAGAGATTAATACAGAATAGGTAGAAGCATCAATTGTTTTCTCTGAATTGTTTCTACCATTTATGAGTTTCATGATATTCAATCTCAAACTTTCAAAATCGTTTTTCTCGAAATGTACAAAATGGCGCTTGTCATAAGATAGCACAACAGCGATGAGTTACCAATTTGCGTCAGTCATATCAGCACGAAGAACAAATGTTTTATTGTCATAGAGTAAGGTGGGGCAAAAGTGCGCACCTAACAGTTTTCGTAAAATAACTATTGTTAGAAAAGCACTAGAAAATCGGCATGATTACAAATTAACACTATCATCACACATCTTCAAATGCGAGAAATAATTATTTTCTTATGAATACTCAAATGCGCACTTTTTCCCTATGGTCGGGGCAAAAATAGCCGATTTATTCCGGCCATAAATTAAAGGGCGAACACGAAATTATTGCGACACCGAAAATGTCATGCCAATTTTCTTATAATGTTTAAAATCAAACCAAAATTTAAGGGTAGTTTTATACGGGTGCGAGATGTTTGGCATAAGTACGTTAGGCATACATACATTAGGCATAAGTACATTAGGCATAATGGACGTTAGGCATAATGGACGATTGGCATAATGTACGTCAGGCATAATGGACGATAGGCATAATTCACAAAAATATAAAAATAATCGCAAGGCTTTCGTTATTATAGAGATATCAATCTTACACTTGTTTTTCGGGTTTAACGAGACTCCAAAATAAAAAATACCATTCGACATATCTATCCCTTGCAACTGTAGGTTTTTTTATATTTTTTTCCGTGGACGAGGTGAAGAAAGTATCCCTTGATTTAGGTCAACAGTTTGGTACAAGCACATTTGAAGCATATTATATGTATAACCAATACAGTTGTATCCAAATATTTTAAAAAGCCAAATAATGAACATACATTAAGTGTTGGAGTCTATGGAAACTTACACTGTTTTGTACAGCATCAACCTAAGGCTACATATTTCACGATTGTGACGATACCATTTTCGTTTCAGCACCTCGTCACGGTACACAAATAAACTCTCTCTCTCTCTCGTATCGGACAGTTTTCGAAGTTCTATTTTAATGGCCTCAAGAATATAATCATTGAACTTAATAATATAGGAGATAATCAAAATTGAAGCAGCAGTATTCTTATATTCGTTGAATAAATAATAAAATGCATCATTGTTTCTTTCATGAGCTGTTCTTCAAGAGCACATATTTTCTTCTTGGACAATTGCACTATACATGTATGTGAGAGCTAATCTAAGTTGATGTACGTTATTCATACCTAAAGGGGTTATATTCAAAGTTGTGGCGATAAAATGAGCTAAGTTCGTGATTTTTTTGTTTGAAAAAGTGAAAGACAGTTCGTTCGGAGTACAGCAAGATTCCGTTTTTGGCATGCTTCATTTTTGGCAACAAAAAAGTTCCGTTTTTGGCAACATTGTTTTTGTTCATAATAAATCTTTTAAAAAATGCTCAATACACATGGGATATCGCTTTTGACTTTATTTCCAAACATAGAAGTCTTATTTACTATATTTTATGGGGGCGGGCATAGCGTATAAAATTAAATTAGCTGATTTTTCACATATTCTAATATAATTAATATTCTTGTAAAGTTTGTGATGTCACAAATTAAAAATAAAAGCTTTTAAGGTAAGGTTCCATTTTTGGCACGGTTCCAGTTTTGGCAACTGAAAAAAATATTGCTGCCAAAAACGGAATTCTACTGTACTATCAAAAAATAGAACACAAGTTGAATTACATTTTTTTTACAAAATTCAAAACTTTTTGAGCGACTTGGCGGAATGTCACAATTAATCTTCTTAAGACAGATATCTTCCGTTTGATTTCACTATATTAATGATAATGAAAAACAATTGTTTTTCACAATCAATCAGATACTATTATTTGAACTATTACTTGTAGTCTTCTTCAGTGTTCATATCAGTCTAAAGAAAATTGCTATTTTAGTTATTTGAAATTTATAGATTGTAGGTAGAGAAATTAACGCAAGCTGAGTTTCTGCATACCACGCATTCGGTCTTCTTCTTTTATTCGAGTTCAGATTTATTCATGTATTTATGGTAGAATAAAATGTTGATCGAGTTTGATCAGCTTCCAGAGTAATTCTACCACATCTAAAAAGTTCAAACATTTACGCTTTATCATTCTAGGCCATCACCGCCAAAAATTTACTTTCTCAATAATTTATGCCTAACGTCCATTATGCCAATCGTCCATTATGCCTAACGTCCATTATGCCTAACGTATTTATGCCCAATGGGGTACACCCATTTTATACATATATTTACTTCAACAATCAAAAGAAAAGTTAATCGATGGAGCCTTGAGTGTAAAATTGAACGCATTTTCGCTTGATGCCCTCCATCAAAGTCTTTACAGTGTCATCCGGTACCAGTTTCTCAGTTTTTTTTTTCATTTTCTTAACATGTCCTTCTCGTCTTCGACTGTCTTGTTGCTCTTCCGAAGTTCCCGCTTCATCATTGCCCAGTACTGCTCCACCGGGCGCAGCTCCGGACAGTTTGGCGTATTCATGTCCTTTGGAACAAAATGGACAGAATTGGACTCATACCACTCCAGGACACTTTTAGAATAGTGGCATGATGCCAAATCTGGCCAAAATAGCGGAGCTTCGTCGTGCTGCTGCACGAAACGGCAAAATGCGCTTCTCGAGGCACTCAGATTTGTAGATGTCGCCATTTACTGTGCCGTTTGTCACGAAAGGCTCACTCCTCAGTTCGCAAGAGCAGATGGCCTGCCAAATGAGATATTTGGAGGCGAACATCTACATTTTCTTCTTCTTAAATTTGTCTTCCACATAAAACTTGCTCTTGCCGGTGAAAAACTCCAACCCCGGAATTTGCTTAAAATCGGCTTATATATACGTTTCGTCGTCCATCACACAGCAGCCATATTTTGTCAGCATCTTCTCGTAGAGCTTCCGTGCCCGAGTTTCAGCCGTCGATTGTTGCCGGTCATCGCGGTTTGGGAAGTTCTGTACCTTGTATGTATGTAGTTCGGCTCTCTTCTTTGCATTCTGGACGTAGCTCTGCGACATGCCGATCTTTTTAGCCAAATCACGGCTTGAGACGCTGGGATTTGCTTTAATCATCCGCTTCACCTTTCCCTCCGTCTTTTTGTTCTCCGGTCCCGGTTTTCTTCCAGCTCCTTTGCCGTGGTCCAACGTCAACCGCTCCTGGAAACGCTTCAATACTCTGGAGACGGTTGAATGGTGAATGTTCAACATTTTTCCCAACTGCCGGTGCAACAGGTCAGGAAATTCCAGGTGTTTGGAAAGAATTTGTTCTCTCGACTCGCGTTGGTTCACCTCCATTTTCGTTGAATCGAAAAACACGACTTCGAGTTTGACAGCATGTAAACAATACACATCAATGAGAAAGTGTGTAAAATTTGAAGAATTAGTTCAATTTTTATATAGAAAGCTTCACTCGCGTCTTTTTATTGGGACGGATATGCTATGCGCACTTTTACCCCACCGTCAGTTTTTTAACTTATTAAATTGTTACGAAAATTACTGAATTTTTTTCATAAAATCAAATATATCCCGCAACGAACCATATATTGAAGATTTTTAGGATACTATAGTTTTATAGATCCTGATTTATTCATACAGTCAATTTATGATTCCCAAAATTCAAAAAATTACATCAAAGCAGCGAAAAATGGTCCTTCCCCCTTAATTTCAAGCCACTATATTCAAACCTTTCATGCTTATATGTGCGATTAGTTGACTTAATGATATACTAAATCCACACAGAGTTGCCACGTCCTAGCACTTGTGTGCTTCTAAAAGTCCTATGCGCACTTTTGCCCCATGCGCACTTTTAGCCCACCTTACTCTATTCATTGGTTGACTTTTAGTCCATCATCAATTAATTATAGTAATTTTTCTCAATATAATACGTACTTCCATATGCTTATGCGTTACATTGCAATGTTTGGTTGGGTTACTGTGGTTGTTCCCTAGACATGTTTAGCTTTTGTTATGATTCTTTTTCATACTTTCACTGGTTTGTAGCATATCAACTAAATTTCACAGCACATTACTGTCATATTTTATTCGTGAGTTTACTATCGGATTTTTCTGGCAGAGCAGCACGATTTATGTTCATGATTTCAGGGCTTAAATCACGATTTTCGTAATCTTTACTTACGTTTTCGTGATATTTCATTCACGAGTTTCGTGTTGGCTTTTTCTCGTAGAGTGGTATGAATTATGTTCATGATTTCGGATACTCAGTCATGATTTCTATAACTTCTATTAACGTTATCGTGATATTTTAATCATAACTAGAGTAATTTATGTTCATGATAACGTAATTTATATGCACGTTATCGAGATATTTTATTCTTGAACTCACTTTCGAATTTGACACGTGGAGTAATGTAACTATGTATTATTACTATTGGATTTTTTCCTCGGAGTAATGCAGTGATGTACCACTGGGAAAAATTCCATCTTCCCGAGTTTTTATTTTTGGGTTTTATCCGGGATTATTCCAAAATCATTTTCACCCGGTCGAAACCAGGATTTTTTTCGTTTTATCGAATTTAGAATGTTCGTTTAGCGTTTTTTTTAAGAATTTAGCATATAGATTTAAGCAACCAAAAATTAAAGTGGCAAGGGTGGAACAGGCTTTGCAAAACTCATTTCAAATATCTTAAAATGTAAAAATCGAATGTAAACATAAACGTAAAAATCGGAAAGAGATCCTTCAGCATGAGAATCGCTTAGAAAGTTCTCACCCGAAAAGTTTGGCAAGGAATCTCCTGGCTCTCCTGAATTGGCTCGCAGGAACATCCGTATAACGTTACATTCAATATTGAAAGTCGGATAAAGAAGTGTACTTTGTAAGAACCGGATATATTTTTTACGGTTTTTATACCAAAGGTTTTTTTTGATCGACTCTTACATGGAAGAGCTCCTGTTCGGTTTTTATATTCTAATATATTTAAAACGGGTTTTATGAAGCATGTTCTGTTCTTGCGACATTTATTTTCGGTCACTCATTTAGTCCGCAGCCAACAATTTCAGCTCGTTTTATATAATACATCGAACAACAGTCATAGTTACACTGACTAATAAAAATCAGAATAATCATGTGATGCACAAGCCATTTTTGTCCTGCTTGTTACTCATTTTAGAAGTTGTTTCACTTTTAACGAAGTTAGATATTTTTTCAATCAAAAATTTAGTAAATGCGTACTCAATTCGGTAAAAAGTAAAAAAGAGTAATATGCAGAAAGAGACCGCACCGCAATCAGAACTCCCACAACTTGCAATACGAATTCTTTCGGCTGGCGGTGGATTCGCAGTAAGAAACGCAATCGACTTAGCTTAGCTCGTGTTGAAAAGCTATTTAAATACAAAATTGGTGAAGAAATGTGGAATCAGCTATCAGACAATAGATAGAGAATGACTTATCAGAATTTTCAGATTCAAGCCAATCTTAATGACAATAATGCTGATAACACAAAAAAATGTTTATATAACAATACATTAATATTTAATTATTCGAACATCAAACACTTAAAAAAACCCAAACTTCCCATTAAAAACCGTTTTAACCGGGAAAAAACGTTGGGTTTTTCCCCAAAATTATAAAAACCCGATTTGGTACATAACTGAACGAGTATGATATGGTTCATAAAGCGTAAATGATCCGCGGTATCTTGTAAACTACATCACGAACACGTCTGTTATAATGAATAACAATGTTCGTGGTCCTATTAGTTCTTTTATATCTGCTGCTCGCATCTATTACTAGTCGCTAGTAACTGGACATAAATATACGATATTTGAAACTTAAATGTTGTGAACCAGTTCACGTGAAAATTTCAAGATCATGTGCAGAGTTGCATGAAATTGAAAATGATTACGGATGTCTTCTAAATATTACAAGCACTCGTAGATCGTGAATCATGTACTAATCAATCATAAACCAGTTCACGAATCCATAAATAATATTTTACGATTTTATGAACTATTTCACCGGCACACCCTGGATGACTGTCATACTAGGAATCATAGATCAGTTCACATTTCCATGAATAAGATTTCATGATTTTGTGAATTATTGCACCAACACGATTGATCAGTCGGTGGGAATCATGAATAAGTTCACCTATACATCAATAATATTTTTAGATTTTGTGAACTATTGCACGAGCTCAAATGGTTGGTCGTGACTATTATACTAGGAATCATGAACTAGTTCTCGAATACATGAAAATTATTTAATTGTTTTATGACTATTTTACGAGCACGAATGGTGAGTTGTGACTAATTCGATAGAAATCATGAATCGGTTTACGTATACATGAATAACATTTTATGATTTAGTGATCTATTTCACGTGCACGGATATTGAATGGTGATTAATACATTAGAAATCATGATCTAGTTCACGATGATTGAAAGGATTAATTAGTAATATTTCCGTTTCGTAAAAAAGTTCATGTGAATTTTTTTTTTGATTTTGTAAACTACTTCAAAACTACCACGACAATCAGATCATCTTCAAGATGAATCATGAATCAGTTCACGTTGCGTAGTAGAACTCTGAATAATGTTCCAAAAGCTATGAATAAAATCACGATTCAATCTGTGATTGCTAATAAAAGCATTATCTAGACGTCACTGAGTGTAAATGGGACATAATTATAAAACGCATGATTTTTGTTCATGGTCCTGTTTTCGTAACGTAAACAATTGATTGTTCCAGAATTCATGATACGTTTTTTGCGCTTTTGAGAACATTTCCTTTTCCGTTTATCAACAAATGTCTAGAGACACAAAAAGTAATCGATTTTCATTATATTTTATTGATATTGAAATGACGTCTTTCGCCGGAATAAAGAAGCAAGGTACAATAAAATCATTCACTTGCCCTTTGATTCGAGTAAACATAAGCAACACTCCCAACTGTCGGCTGTTCGGAATTGAAGTTGCTTTTTAGCAAACGGAGCATTTCAAAATTAATTCAACAAACGGTAAATGTACCATAAATTTTCGGCAGTTGGCTGCCCAGAGCAATAAACACATGATAACGCTTCTGAAAGTTACACATATCGTATCCCTCACCAAGGTGAATCCAGATTTGCGTAACTTGGCTCATTTTGGAAAGAGGTTTGATGCGGCTGACCAAAAGTTTTACAGGGTCACTCGAAGTGTAACCACTTGAAAAGACCATAAAGCCGGGTTGGAAAATTATTTTTATTTCCTTTAAAGTGCACAGTAGACCACTCCACATTTTGAAAAAGTTTTGTAATATACATGACTCAGCTCAGATTTTTGTTCTAGGCGTGAATTTAAGAACTTTCGCCCAAATTTTCTTAATTTGAACATTTGTTTGAAAATAGTCAAAAATTCAAAAAAAATCTTTTTTGCTCTATATCATGTCCTTTTACCATGACTATGGCCCTGAGACAGCCAAGCAACGAATCACAAGCGGCGCGAATGTGACTTGCAGGTATTTTGGCCCACGCATGGAAAATAGCTTTCCTCAGCGTCTCGAGACTGGTGTATTTTTTATTTCGGATCTTGCTCTCCAAAATGACCCAGAAAGAATAATTAATTGGATTCGCACCTGGTGCATTTGAGAGCCATTGTGTGGTTGAAATGAAGTTCGGAACATTGGCTTTCAGCCATTCTTGGTTCACTCGTGCTTTGTGAGACGGTGCCGAGTCTTGTTGAAAAATTCCATGATTTGCGACCGAAATATTTGTCTGCCCTCTGCTTCAAAGCAGCTTCCAGAACACTTTCCCGATAATATGACGCATTTACCTCGACGTCAGGCTCGATGAAAACGATTGAAGAGCGCCCATCTGCGGTTACAGCGGCCCAAACCAGTGTTTGTGGCGGGTAGGTCAAGTAAACTATCGTTTTGAAAGATGTTCGGAATTTTACCGCTTTCGGTCATGCGAAGCAACTCCTTTTTTTTTGAATTCCTTCACAGATCAGCCAATTTATAGACAGCTGATGCTAGTGCGACAGCTGCGCGAACGGTTTGAAGTTGGTTACACTTCGAGTGTCGGAACCTGTACTTCTTATGTAAAATAGTCCAAGTTAGATTGACCGCACAATACGTTCGAATCCGTTAATCCCTAATTCCTCCCATAACTGAAATTTTCAGTTAAATACAGCCTTACTTCTTGAATAGAAACTGAATGCTGTTCATCACAAGTTGTGTTTTTCTATATGAAAAAGTCCATTGTCGATGGTCAGAATAACCGTACTGAACGCCTGAACCTAGGGTTTACCCTAAATAGAATTATCGTATAATACGTGTGGTATTGTTTTACCCCAATTCATCATATACTAACAGTTTGTAGTTAAACCTGGCCCTACATTTCAGAAACAAGCTATACTGCCCCTGTACGCATAAATGTCCCATGTGCTATGGGATTCCCTATACACATGGGACAATTATGCGTAGAGCGGCAGTATATGCAGTATATCAAAATCAGTGTGTCTTAGGTAAAAAGACCAAGCAATCGATTGCTGATAGGCAGTATAACCACCCGTTATGGAATTTGTGTTTTGATTCCGTCTCATCAGAATGCGACACTAACTTAGCGACAGGACTAAGCTATCGCCTGATTGACGCTAGTTCCAAAATGGGAGACATTGATTGTGTTCCTGAGCAAACCCCCATTCGAAGTCGAAACGCAAATTCCATAACTAATTTATTCTGAGGATGTTATCGGCTGAATCACCGAAACTGTCGGATTAAGAAGCAATACTTCGTTCTGGCCGTTTTATTTTGACTGATTCAGCCGAAAACATCCTCAGAAGAATTCATAACTAACTAATTTAGTTATAGGTTTTATGCCCTTAATGCGCACTAAGAAGAAATAAAGTATTGTGCATCTTGCATTAGTTTGCTAAGCCGAACCAAATATTTCGATTTCACTATTTCTCATCAGCTTAAAAATGAGCTCCTTTTCTTGCGGGACATCACGCTTGACTAGAGGTTTGCTCAACAAAACAATTAGTGTTCCCGTTTTTGAAGCTAGCGTCAATCCGGCGCTAGCTTAGTCCTGTCACTGAGTTAGTGGCGGATTCTGATGAGACGAAGTCGAAACGCAAATTCCATAGCTAATGTTGTAATAGGTTTTGTGCCCTTAATGCACAAATGTGGGTTCAAATAGTGATTCTAATTCGTGATCAACGTAGTAATGTTCCATCCATGTCTCAAATTCGCTGTCGATCTTCGATTTGTATCTGTCATTTGCTAGAATGGCAAGATACGACATTTTGGCATCTGACCAAGCTAGAGCTGATCACATCGTATCGATCAGATTATCTTCCACAGATGGTTTCCCGGCAATGTGCAGTCGAGAAAACTTGTGGGGTTTGTCGATTATTTTGGCCTGGCTGCTCATCGCCATAGTTCATCGTTTATGGCTGGAATATTTTCAAAATTATTGTGTATTCAACAGAATTGTGTAATATTAACCTATTAAATCTAATCGTATTTTTATAAACACAGAGGAACACTTTACACAGTAGGAAACTCGTCTCTTATTTGCTGTTGAAATATTGAAATCAGCCCTCTAATTTTGTTAGCATTTTATTTATTTTGTCGACAACTGATCAGTCGAAGAATGATCAATGGTTCTGCTTTGGTACCAATCATCTCAGCAAATTGCATTGGATCTGCAAGAAGGCGCCTTGCCATATTTCCATTGATTGACCTTTCCTTTCCACCTATTTTGAGTTGGTTAAATTTAATTCCAAAGCATTTCTCCAGCTCATCTGCCATTCTACAAGTTTGCTTTAACCAAGGGGAGTCTGAATGGCAGATTGCCAGAGATAGCCTTGCTAGCAGCATGTCTTATCATCCATTCTACCGCGTTTAATCTTGCGTGAAAGAAAGATGGCCCAACCTGAGCATTTGTTTAGTCAAAGCATTAGCGAACAGGTTTTAGTGTTTTTATTTCCCACGATATCAACCTTCATTTTCACACTGATTTATTTGTTACTTCCCTGAAAAAAAAAGCTGAACAGTAATGAGGTTCGTCTCCTTGACCCACAATATAGTGCGACCTTGACAAAATGTATCGGACTGAGGGTTTGGGTTGACAAAAATATCGCGATTGTCGTATGATGATTTCACTTTGAGATACATGTAGTGTTCGGTATGCCCAAAACACGAAATGAAAACAAGTTTATACACTTGGCAGCATTGATTTTGTCAAGGGAAACCAGGTGATTCTTTTTAAAGTTTTCACGAAAAATGTTTACTCATATTTTATTCCCGGACGCTGTCTGCGCTGAGTGCCATTCACCGGAAGAGACAACTTCACCATCTGGATCCGAGAAATCGATGCATCAACACATGATTCACACCAACGGCTTTACTACCTGGATGAGAGAAAGTCACGCTTACCAATCAACCACCGGATCCGGTGAAAAAAAACCGACTTAATCCACCTAGCAGTGCGATGAGACATTTCTTACACATATCACTGTTGGATCATTCAATAGTTTGCAGAACTCATATGAAGTAAATTAGTTATGATTCTAGTTCCTCTCATCCAAATCCGCCACAAAATTTAGTGGCAGGACTAAGCTAGCGACGGATTGACGCTAGCTCCAAACAACGAAAACACAGTTGGAGTTTTTCTGCATGATGTCCCACAAGAAAAGAATGTCTGGTTTAAGCTGATGAGAATTAATGAACCGAAGCTTGGTTTGGCTTGGCAAGCCAATGCAATAGGCATTATTCTATATTTCTCTTTGGTGAAGTAGGTACCTTACTAGAAATGGGATGAACACAGTTTCGAGTCCTGCACAAATAAAACCACGAATAAATTGAATAAATTATAGAAAATCAATAAAATAAATGAAATAAAAAATTTTAAAAAGCAAAAAATGGTAAAAGTTCATTAAATGAGTACAATGATTAATGTAAATTAAATTAATAAGATAATTATCAATTTGATTTACATTAAATGGAAAACTAGACAATATTAAAAAAGTTATAAAATTGATCGAATAAATTAAGTTTGGTCTTATTAACAAATTGGACGAAATGAATTAAAAGAATGATAATAGAATAAATAAAACTCATAAAGTGAAGAAAACTGAATAAAATATATGAACTGGATAAATAATAAAATGAATAAAACTAAAACTAATAAAATTAATAAAATGAATGAAATGTATGGAGTATAGATAAAATAAAATACATGTATTAAATTTATAAAATGAATATAATACAAAAACATAAAAAATATGGTTAACATTTTTAAGATCAATAAAATGAATAAAATATTTGTTTTTTTTTTTTTTATTTTGATCATAGAGGTTAACCTTAGGGTCATTCACCTTTTTTCGGGTTTCGAAATCTTTTTTGGAAAATCTCTAACCCTATGTGCGGGGTTGGGAATCGAACCCAGGTGAGCTGCGTACAAGGCAATCAATTTACCAACTACGATATGCCTGCCCCCTGAATAATATAAATAAAATCAGTAAAAATTTAAATTCAACGAAAAGAAAAAAAATACTAGAATGGGATGAAATAAATGATTAAAATTAAATTAAACAATTGAACACTAGAGGAACGTGGGGTTATTCGTCCTAGGTCCTAGCATGCGTCAAAACTATTAGTGCTAGTGAACAGAGACAGCCTATAAAACGTGTGTTGATAACCTAGCGGCTGCCATTCGCCCTTAGAAAAGTCACGCATACGAGCACGGAGGCAGTTTTCGTTTTGACGCATGCTAGGACCTTCCTATACAGGGTGTTTGGTTAAGAACCTTTCGAGAGGTGATTGACTGTCATATTTGGAGAAAAAAAAGTTCTACCCCTATCATCAAATCTCAACCGTTACAAAGTTATTGAACTTTTTGTGTTAAAAACTTATTTGTCTTAAAATACCTCTAACTCAAAAGGTATACTTTGTGTTTCAAATCTTTTAAGTCCATTGGGACGGTGAGAAAATTTCACATAGAGTGATGCCATCACATATTTTAGCTAATGAGTTTAAATGACCTGCTCAAAGAAATTTATGTAAAATTTAACAATTTTGATCGATTATTGGTTCATTTCGCGAAAATCTTATTAGTTAACATCATCATTTTAACAATTCAGATTTTTTTTTTTTTCCAATTCGTTTATTTGATAAGGCAGGTTTGCGTTAGCTTAAAGGTGCCAATTTTGTTTTGTTTTACATTTAAAAATAACTTAAAACTAGGGGATTACATATTGATTAGCTATACATATACACAAGGGGGTAATATAATTTTCGTAAGATTAGGGGGTAATTTAGTTTTTATGGCAATATGGTTTGACGTTTTTAGCAATGAGATTATTGGAGCAAATAATGTTTAACTAAGGGGGAAAATTTATACGACTATCTTAAAAGTAGAAATAATTAGAGGGCGTGATTAAATTTTGTAAAGATTCGGAGACATTAATTAGAGTTATTTTATGTGGTAGTAGAGTTGGGCATTTTCAACGAGATCATATAATATAATAGTTAAAACTAGAAAAGGCAAGAAGAGCTAAATGCTTCATGAAGATATTTGGGGGGGGGGGGGGGAAGGGGTGTTAATTCTGTGTATAAGAGTCAGGGGAAGTAGGGTGGACAAACATGGCAGGGGGAGAACATTATTTCAGTTTCAGACTTCGGGAGATCAACGGATGGATTACAGAATCAGGGTGGCCTTCATCAGGAAGAATCATGTACTGGGACGCCGGGTGGTCGTTCTTAAGATGGCAGGGGTTTCTCCAGACGATTTCGTAGTGCGGCTCAGATGTTGATCGGCTACATTTCGAGTTGTGCGTGTGATGTTCGTGCTTTAGGTCCCGTGTTTGTTGGCTCATTTGACAGGGATGTTTTGTGTCGCCTTGGAGTCGCATCAAACCATCGTGGGTGTATGGTACAGGTGGAAGAGAGCGTTTCTGAGAATGATAAGGAAAAAGGGGCAGTTAAAGTTGGATATTGATGGTTTTTATGAAGGTGTATATAAGGGACATATAGAGGACATCGCGGCTTGCCAACACATCTCGAACCGGGACGTTGGGTGGTCTTCCTCGGGCCCGGAGGGTGTCCATAAGCCGAGACCTGGCGAAACTGTACTCGGTGCACGCCCAGACTATGTGCTCTATATCGTGATAACCGTCGCCACAAGCGCAGATACCACTCTCCACGAGCCCAATACGTCGGAGATGTGTATCCAGCGTGTAATGGTTCGCCATGAGTCGAGACATCACACGAATGAAGTCACGACCCACATCCATCCCCTTGAACCAAGGTTTCGTCGATACCTTAGGGACTATCGAATGTAGCCACCTTCCTAGCTCCCCATTGCTCCACGAGGTTTGCCAACTTTCGAGGGTTCTCTGATGAGTAATAGTGAAAAATTCGTGGAAGCAAATTGGTCTTTCAAAAACGTCACCTTCAATGGCACCCACCTTAGCTAAGGAGTCCGCCTTCTCATTGCCCGGAATGGAGCAATGAGAAGGGACCCACACCAAGGTAATCTGGAAAGATTTGTCAGATAAAGCACTCAGTAGCTCCCGTATTTTCCCCAAAAAATACGAGGAATGCTTTCCATGTTTCATCGAGCGAATAGCGTCAATAGAACTCAGACTATCCGAGACGATGAAGTAATGGTCTGCGGGTAATGTGTCAATGACTCCAAGGGTATACTGAATAGCAGCTAGTTCTGCGGCGTAAACTGAAGCAGGGTCACTGAGTTTGTAGGAGGCGGTGAACTTTTGATTGAAAATACCGAAGCCAGTGGACCCTTCGAGGTTTGATCCGTCAGTATAAAACATTTTAGAACAGTCGACTTCTCGGAATTTATTATAAAAAATATTTGGAACCACTTGTGGGCGTATGTGGTCCGGAATTCCAATAATCTCATCTTTCATGGATGTGTCGAAGAAAACAGTAGATTCAGAAGTATTTATGAAATGCACACGGTTGGGATTGTAAGAAGAAGGATTAATATTTTGCGCCATGTAGTTAAAGTACAGGGACATAAAACGGGTTTGAGAATTGAGCTCAACAAGCCTTTCGAAATTTTCAATCACCAACGGGTTCAAGATATCGCATCGAATGAGCAATCGATATGAGAGTTCCCAAAATCGATTTTTCAGCGGGAGAACGCCCGACAGGACTTCGAGACTCATCGTATGGGTCGACTGCATGCACCCTAAGGCGATACGCAAACAACGATACTGAATTCTTTCGAGTTTGATGAAATGTATGTTCGCGGCGGATCGAAAGCAGAAGCATCCGTATTCCAGTACCGACAGTATCGTTGTTTGATACAACCTAATTAGGTCTCCTGGGTGGGCACCCCACCACGTTCCGGTTATTGTACGAAGAAAGTTGATCCTTTGTTGGCATTTCTGTTTCAGATACCGAATATGGCATCCCCAAGTACCTTTCGAGTCGAACCAGACCCCTAGATATTTTACTGTGAAGACCTGAGCTATAGTTTGACCCATTAATAGAAGCTGTAGTTGTGCTGGTTCACGCTTCCTAGAAAATACAACTAGCTCAGTTTTCTCCGTGGAGAATTCGATACCCAGCTTAATAGCCCATGCAGACAAATTGTCCAAGGTATTCTGTAATGGTCCTTGTAGATCGACAGCTTTGGGTCCCGTAACAGACACCACGCCATCGTCTGCAAGTTGTCTTAACGTGCAGGAATTGTCAAGACATTCATCAATGTCGTTGACGTAGAAATTGTATAACAGGGGGCTTAGACATGAGCCCTGGGGAAGGCCCATGTAGCTAAATCGTGATGTCGATAAGTCACCATGCGAAAAATGCATGTGCTTTTCCGACAACAAGTTTAGTAAAAAGTTGTTTAAAGTCGCTGAAAGACCATGCTGGTGCAGCTTCTCTGAAAGAATGTTGATCGAAACTGAATCAAAAGCCCCCTTTATATCTAGGAACACTGATGCCATCTGCTCTTTACTAGCATAGGCCATTTGAATTTCGGTTGAGAGCAACGCAAGACAATCGTTCGTCCCTTTGCCTTTGCGAAAGCCAAACTGTGTATCTGACAGTAAGCCATTTGCTTCGACCCAATTGTCGAGGCGGGATAGGATCATTTTCTCGAACAACTTCCGGATACAAGATAGCATTGCGATCGGTCGATACGAATTGTGGTCGGAGGCTGGTTTTCCTGGTTTTTGGATGGCGATGACCTTCACTTGCCTCCAATCGTGTGGGACAATGTTAGCCTCAAGAAACTTATTAAATAAGTTCAACAAGCGTCTCTTGGCAGAGTCTGGCAGATTCTTCAACAAGTTGAATTTGATTCTGTCTGGCCCTGGAGCTTTATTGTTACACGACAAGAGAGCAAGTGAGAACTCCACCATCGAAAAAGGTGTTTCGTTCGCGTTATCGTGACGGGACGCGGCGCGGTAGATCTTCTGTGCCGGGGCGGAATCCGGACAAACCTTCTTGGCGAAATCGAATATCCAACGGTTTGAATATTCCACGCTCTCATTAGTACTGTTTCGATTTCGCATACGTCGGGCTGTTCCCCAAAGAGTGCTCATCGATGTTTCTCTCGTTAATCCGTCGACGAACCGGCGCCAATAACCGCGTTTTTTGGCTTTCATCAAACTCTTCATTCGCTTGTCTAACGTCGCGTACTGTCGAAAACTAGCGGGTAACCCGTCGTTCCGGAAGGTCTTAAACGCGGCGGCCTTCTCTGCGTACACGTCTGAGCACTCTTTGTCCCACCAGGGATTGGGAGAACGTTTTTGTATGTTCGCGCCGGGTACTGGCTTAGTCTGAGCTTGATTCGCGCTGTCGAGAATCAAGCCAGCCAAAAAGCTGTACTCTTCCTCCGGAGGAAGTTCTTGAGTAGATTCGATGTTGTCGGATATCGCGGCAGCATAGCTCTTCCAATCGATATTTCGTGTGAGGTCATACGAAATATTGATTGTTTCCAATGGCCTTGAGCCGTTATTGATTGAGACTACGATCGGCAGATGGTCGCTACCGTGGGGATCAGGGATTACCTTCCACGCGCATTCTAACTTTAGCGAGGTCGAGCAAAGGGATAAATCTAATGCGCTTGGGCGCGCAGGTGGGGGAGGAATCCGTGTCATTTCACCCGTGTTTAGAATTGTCATGTTGAAGTTGTCGCAAATATTGTGAATTAAAGAGGAACGGTTATCATCATAAAGGCAACCCCATTCCGTACCGTGAGAGTTAAAGTCGCCTAAAACTAGTCGCGGTGCAGGCAGGGATTCTATGATGTCATGTAGCCGGCGATGCCCAATCGCGGTGTTGGGGGGAATATATATGGAAGCTATGCAAAGGTTTTTGCCTTTGGTTGTTACTTGACAAGCGACAACTTCAATACCTGTTATCGAGGGAAGGTTAATTCTGTAGAAGGAATAGCGCTTTTCGATCCCCAAAAGCACTCCTCCATAGGGAGTGTCTCGATCCAGGCGAATAATATTAAAGTCGTGGAAGTTGAGATCTATGTCGGAAGTTAACCAAGTTTCACATAATGCAAATGCATCGCAACTCAAATTATTTATTAAAATTTTGAAGGAATCGATTTTCGGGATGATACTTCTGCAATTCCACTGTAGAACAGTGATCAAATCCGTGACCTCGTTCGATGAGTTAGTCATCGAAGGATACAATCGCTGAAAGGAGGGGCCATTTAGCAGTCAACTGCTTCAAAAATGTTCTTACTGTAGGGAGAAAAGCTAACATAAGACTTTTAATTGGATCAGTTATATTGAAAGTTTTTATTATCCAGTCCACAATGTCCGAGAGTTTGATAATTCCAGTGCCGCGATTATTCTCGAACTGAAACAGAGGAACACTTGGGATTTTTGATGTTCCGGGAAGTGCTGGGAACTCCTTCTCTGAGTTTAATCCTCCGAGACCAGGAGCTAATTGCTTCGGTTTGGTTGCAACACTTCCAATAGATGTGACTTTCGGAGTCCCGTCAAGGGATACCTTCTGGCCTTTACAACGAACTTTAGGAGAGGAAATGTTCCTCCTCTTCCTATAACTTCTAGGCGCCCTAGTAGATGTTCCCTCTTGTGGGTCATCAGCCTCGCCCTCGTTAGGCGGCAAGTGAGCATAGATGTTTGTTGAGGTTGGTGGTGTAGCTTTCTTTAGCATTTCTGCAAAAGAACGTTCGGATCGTCCAGCAAGGGAACGTTTTAGTTTATCCCCGCGTAGTTTGTACGCGGGACATGCCGAGATATCATGCAGATTCTCTGCACAGTAAGGACACTTCTCAGCATTCTTACTGCACGAATCATCTAGATGATTCTCCCCGCATTTTCCACAGCGGGCCTTATTGCTACAATGGGTGGCTGTGTGACCCAATTGTTTACACTTTGTGCAATTCATGACCCGCGGCACAAACAGACGCACAGGCAGACGAACCTTGTGCAAGAGGACGTAATTTGGCAAAGCGGTACCAGCGAAGGTCAACCGATAAGAGTTTGATTGGGGGTACGTTTTTGAACCATCCCCCGCAACTACTACTGAGTGCAAACGCTTGCACTCGAGTATTTTCACTGGCTGAAGTATGCGGTCTCTAAAACGGCCAACCCCGTACTGCAGCAGATCCTCGCATGTCAAACTGTCATCGGTGACAACGCCTTCAGACTGTACTTTTACAGCTGGAATATACACGTGATAGTCCTTCGTAAAGTGCTCGCAGCAAGCAATATCGTTTGCCTGCTTTGAGTTAGTCAGCACGACCCTCAGCCTGTCTGAGCGGACCTTTTTTATTTCGGTCACAGCCGAGAACCGTTCCGTCAGGTCTTTTGAAATCTGTAATAGATTCAGCGATTTTGTTTTGGGCCGAAAGAAGACCACAAAGGGACCGGTCGAGAGCTCTGGATATTGTTTGGGTCGGGGGAGAGCCTTAGGAGTCGACTCGATCTCCATTTGGCCATCCGGGGAGGAAGCCATCGACACCGTCAATGCACGGGGTCAGCACCCGCGCAGACGGGAAAAAGCCGTAAATGTATCAAAAAGGTAGATTTCACTTATCTGTATACTCGTTTCCCACGACGCACCAGTCCAGCTTAAATAGCTGGTTATTGTTCAATCCTCGCTTTACGAACAAAAGGTTGAGGAATGTGGCCTAACGGTTAACACACGCACAAAAGAATAAAAGTCCAAACCTCGAAGAGGCAGAGAATGGCAAAATAACCTTGAACGCGGATTACTGCACTGTTCTTTTTCCAACAGACCGAAAACAAAACACTTCTATCTCGATCGAGCGATGCGTAGAGACTGTAACAATTCAGATTGTTAAACTTAAAGAGCTGCATAATTTCGTTCTTCGACATGATACACTCCTCTTTTCTTGTATTCATGTGTTTGGGTTATTGAATTTGGATATTTTTATCTCATTTCCACTAATACTAGCTCTAATTGAAAAAGTATGGCACTTATTGTATTTTTTTCTGTTCATTCGAAAGCCAGGAAAATTTTACAAAGAAAAATAGTAATACCTTTCAGTTAAGTGATTTTAGTATTCTTTTAGAAATAAATAATTATAAAGTTAGTGTTATTATTAGTATTTTCGTTAATTTTCTTAAAATAATAAACTATAAACATCACCATTATAACTATGGAAATAGTGCATCTCAGTAAGTTCTACAATTATTTCTTGGATTCCATTCAATTATCTCTTTTTGTTTCGACGCAAATTAATTTTCATCACATAGTTTCATATGCAAAAATAACGATTTCGAACCCACTACATTTGTGGTGAGGTCATGCTGTGTTAACTATTAAATAGCAGCGAAATAAAAAGAGATATGGATAAAAAGTTAAATAACAAGTTATAGAGAGTGTTAAGAGGTATCCAATGAACAATAGCAACAACAAATTTTGTTGATTAATAATTTGAATTAATGCAAAACTCTTCTTTTCTTTTGTTTTCTTTTCTTATTTTGTGGTATATTTCTAGTAAAAAGTCATTTAGTACTCTTAACCAAAGGATATTTGTACATAAATCAGTAGGAAATTTTCTCAGCTTTCCAATAAAATCTTAGGAATAACGATAGAAAGCTTATTTTTTGGAGCTTTCTAAGCACTTACAAGACGACTACAAGAGAAGTGTGATAATGAAATTACAAAGTAATGAGAAGAGATAGGAATATGATGTTGAGGAACAAATTATGAATCGACCAAAAACCCAACTTTTGGATAATAGATATTGCTATAATAATAATTCATTATTTTGAGAAAATTAATAAAAACCTCCTCAAAAACACTTTTAACTACTGTACAACTAAAAGGTAATTAAAACTTATTAACTGAAACATTCAAGAACACCTTTTAATAGTAAATTTTCTCACCGTTCGAATGGAACTAGACAATTTAAAATACAAAGTATACTTTTTGAGTTAAAGCTATTTTAAGACAAACAAGTTTTTGAGCATGATCATGATGACCGTACAATTCGTAGTTGCTACTCCGTGATTGACCAGAACAATCGAAATTGCACAGAGACCCAACGAATGGGGCCTGGGAGTAGCTATCCATTCTCAATGTGCACGTTTCAAGAGTTCTATTCTTTGCAATGTCAATAATGGTACCGATCACGTCCTTACAGTCATCGGGGAAGGAAAGGAATGTTAGTGTGGAAAACGTTGTTATAGAGACCGTTTATACCTATGCATGTCCACGTTTGCCACGGGAAGGACTTTTTGTTAATAGGATAGGGTAAAGAATTACGCAAAACTAGATTCACCTTGATGAGTGGTACGATCTATGCAACTCTCAGGAGTGTTATCATGTGTTTATTGCTCTGGGCAGCGGGCTGCCGAAAATTGATGACAGATTTATCCTTTATTGAATTAATTTTGAAATACTCGGTTTGTAAAAAAGCAACTTCAATCACGACATTGTAAAAACAATACAATACCATGATTACCTTTATTGTTTCGGGACATTGGTCGATATGGATATGGCAATACCTATGTAATTTAGGATTTCATAATACAAGTATTATTTATCGTGTATAAACTTTGATGGTTATATAGCGGATAAAATGACAATTATATATTAGTTTCTCCGCGAACAATTGAATAAGGTGCCGATTTTTATGTTATCTTTATTCGCGCACATTGTTAAGCTAACTGAAGCGCATTTTAAACGGTATAAAATAAACACTACCGAAATACCTGAAACGACTAGCTTTGTGTATCGAATATGTGTATGCAACCGATGACGCTAATTTTAATACTAATTACTAGAACAACATTGGAGACAATAAGAACGAAAAGAAAGTAACCTGTCACCTTTAACGTGAATAATCAAGCTAGAATATTTTTATACTCATGAAGAAATATAATTAACTTAATATTTTTTTTTTAATTTTTGCAATTATTCTTGCTTATTGTAACATATGTCAAATCAGCTAAAAGTCGAATGTAGCTGAAGAAATTCTTCATTCAGTGCTATGATTATCTCATTTTTTTAAGGTTTTGCGACTTAGATCAGTCTGACCCAACACCGACCATATATTCTTCGTGGTGATATAACTGCTGCAAATTGATAAATAGCTTCTGATTCTTCTCGCGAACTGCCAAACCCGTAATAAATTAATCAACAGTCATCATTTCACTCAAACAAGACCCTGCGTATTCCCCACGTACATTGAATGCCCCGTGAATTAGTTTCCTAGTCAGTCAAATAAACACTAAACAAACTAAGAAATTAGTTTGATCAGTCCAAAGAAATGTCAGCTCGATTAGTATCAACCGGTAGATACGTATTTCCTTACAATGCCATCAAATCAAAGAACATTTAATATTACATACGACCAAATATGTGAAATTCTGAATATAATAAAATAAAACCTACTTATTTATTTCCAATAAAATAAGATCAGGGAAATTAGTTGCATAACCAAGATAGTTCATTTTCAAAGATAATACTGTTGATGAATCACCTTATAAAATAGGTGATAAGGAACGCGGAGGAAAGTAGCTGACCACCGCCTATTTTAAGGCAAACAAATTTTTCCACAAATCTCAACTATTCGGGTCCGAGGAAGATCACTCAATGTCCCGGTTCGAGATGTACTGGCAAGCCGCGATCTCGTCTATATGTCCCTTTTATACACCTTTTTTCAAAACCATCAATATCCAGATTTAACTGCCCCGTCATTTCTCATTTGTATCATTCCCAGAAGTGCCCTCTCACCTATCGTACCCCAACGATGGTTTTATGCGACTCCAAGACGAGACAAAACATCTGTCGAATGACCTAACAACACGAGACCTATAGTACAACATCACACGCGCAACGCGGTGTGTTGCCGATCCGCATCTGAGCTGAACTACGAAGTCGTCTGGAGGAAACCCTGCCGGCTCGAGGAAGACCGCCCGGCGTCCCAATACTTGATGCATCCATCCGAATCTGTAACCCTTGTTGTTGATTCCCGATGCCGGTAACTGAAAGTTTATATCTACCCCCCCCCCTCTGCCAGCCTTGTCCACCCTCTCTCCCATGTCTCTGATACACAGATGTAGGACTTCAGCCCCCTCCCTTTCTACCATTGAATATCTTCCCAAAACTTATGACCCCTATATCTTCTAGTTTTAGTTGATCAATATTTAATCTCGTTAAAAATGCCCAACAGTACCAATACCTTAAAATAGCCCTAATTAATCCCCCTAATCATGATAAAATTGAACCACTTCCTCTAACTATTTCTAGTTAATATGCTTGTAAAATGTTCCGCTTAGTTAATAATTAATTGCTCCAACAATCTCCCATCTAAAAATCATGAAGTGCATAGCTATACAAAGAACATACAAAATGACCCGTCCCCCTAATCTTACGAATATTATATTATCCCCGCTTGTATATGTATAAGTTAGTTGTAAAGTTTTTTTGTTTCATTATATAAAAACAAAATAATATTGAAATGTGTAACCCCCTAATTTTAAGAAATTCAAAATGTAAAGCAATGAAAAAATGGCACCTTTAAGCTAACGCAAACGTGCTTTAACAAATAAACGAATTTAATAAAAAAAAAATCACGAAAAATTCAATAACTTTGATGGTATGTGTAGAATGGTATGTGTAGAACATCATCCTTCGATAAGTTCTATAAGTAACTATGAACCCTGTGTAAGGACTTTGGGTGGATGTGAGAGAATTTTTCTATCAATGGTCCTAATTGTTAGATTGAAACCTCAATTACATATTGGAGCCATAAAAATTCATTTGCACCACTCCAGGGCAGCGCTAGGCGACGATTTACAAAACTATACTTTCAATGTATGGGGTTATTCGGACCGTAATTTGCTTTAAAATTTTTCTTCAATGAAATTCTGTTTACCTATGCAATCTTTATTTAAAACCACCTTAAACAGCAAAAAAAATCGTGTAATCGTGTGCGCAGTCGCAAGCCGCTGAACGGTGGTTGATGGAATAGGGGGTCCGAATTGCCCCCTACACTCATTTCGCACAAATGTGATGAGCGTCTTGAAAATATCTGAGTTTTAACTCATACAAAAATCATTCCATAAAATAGGACCTTCGAGGTTTCCAAAACACGTACCTGTTTTTTCACTTTTATCCCGTTTTTACCATAATAATGATTTTTGTTTTGAGGTTGGCGAAAAAATGAAACACTTTGCATCTACTTTCTAAAAAAACCTGCAGAATGAGAATCATCTGTCAAAATTAATGTTTCAGAATGGCGCTTCCACGAATATGTACGATAATCAGAAAGTCTTACAATATTCTGAAAAATCGAGGGGTCTGAATTACTCTCACAGTCTTTATAGTCCCGGGTATTCTTAAAAAAATGAACAGAAAAGAAAACAATCACAAATTACATTTGAATTTTATTAGCATGCTATAAAATGCCGTCTAAGTTTTAAGAACCTCAATTCTTACATAGGAAGGAATGTCAAAAGCCTCGAGAATATTTTATTATTTGTATTTTAGCACCGAAGCGACTATATTCAACTTATTTTCAACAAACGTGCCGCAAAACTTAGTCGAAACATCGAGAAAATTATTCATTCATCTATTCATCCTAAAGAACACTTCATCGCCAAGCTAACGTCATGCCCCAAGGAAAACTTACGTCCGTCCACCATGAATATAAATTTTGCCCATTAACAAAGCCTCCAAATAGACGTCTTCATTAGTAGGTGTTATCTGTGGTCCAAATCAAGCCAAACACCGTTCGCTCTTATCTACCTGGATGGCGCTAAACGAGGTCATGACTGGCGTTACCTACCCTTTACGAAACAGCATCATCCGTCGGTAGATGGTTCGAGGCAAACGGAAGCGAAAACCGGAATTCAAATTTAGCCAAAAGGACCGTCTGATAGTAGGTTGGAAAAGTTGTGCTTTTGCCTTTTTCGCTGCTGGGAAAAATAAGCTTCGGCAGCATCAGGTCAGGGTGCCCTTTTTGTTGGTAACCGTTCAATTTCGGATATATGTGTATGTAGGTACATATAGTGAGGAAGCTGAAGGCCATTCATAATGGCACATATAGTCGAATCGAGAAGATATCTGTTTCTGTCGTTTCTAAACGCATAGCTTTTTACGTCGTTGTTTGCATGATTTATCGGTTTTAGTCAACATTTCAGTTGTGTTTGCTTCGGGTTGCATTGTGTGTTTGAAATAAACGCACTAATAAATATAATATTTATGACGGTAGAAAATGGATGAAAAGGTTTCATTACATAACTCTTTTCTTTTTAATGGAAAAGGGTATGTAACTGACAATGACAATCGTTGAAAGGTTATTGTTTGGTACTACTGGTATTACTCAATTCAGTAAACTGAGCAGAAAGTTTAACCGTTCTGAAGGCCAAGATTTTTCTGCCAACGTTTCAAACAGTCATAAAGTATCAATAAGTGACCAGCAGCGCAGGAGCCAATTTTCCGATTCCATGATAAGGAGCCAATTGTTTGCCCACTTCTCCAGTTTGATCAGTTACAATTTTCCAACTCACTGAAGCAAATTTACTACTTCCGGTCGCCGTCCGACGCTGTCAGCGTCGGTTTGCGCTCACACTGTTCAACGGACGGGGGATCCAGTCACACAAATTTCCTTCCAGTAACACCATCCCAGGGACACCCACTTCTCGGAGTAGGTAGAGGTACGTCATAATCGTGAATAAAGGAAAATCCGACGAATAAACTTTGTTAGAAACGCAGCAAGCTGAGATAAATTGACATAAGATATTTATAGCAAACGTCGTTCGCTTTCTGTTTCGTCTGTTCTACTGTCAACAGTGTGTGTGTTTGATAAGTATCCGTTTGATTCTCCATCGGGACTGTCACGGATTGGGATAGTCTAGCGCAGAAAGGAACCATGGTAGGTATGTTGGTTTTATCGACTGCTTCAATCGGGCGTTATTTTCGTACTTTGTGCGTAAAAGCTGTTATAGATTTGGGCGATATGATGATTGGTTAATTTGGTAAACAACGATTCTCTTGGTAGGTAAAAGTTAATTAAATATAATTGTTACTTAGGTCTAGGACAATCCTCATCATGCGTTTTGAATTACGCTCTACATCAATGAAATTATTTTAAAGAATGTGTGTGATAAAAGTGGAAAACAAATACGTTTATGACTTTGGCCTGTTGGCAGTGATGTCAACGTTGGCGCTCCCGAACAAAATATTGAAAAAATGGGCACATGAAACCTCGAAAAATTACTTTCTTGCTTTCATTTCGTCAGTACCATGAATGATCTATCTTCTAGGGAAGGCTACCAAACTCGATTACAAGCTATTAACAGTGTGTTTAGTTGCAGATGCATTAGCGAAAGAAGTAATAATTAAATAAGAATTGAAAGTCAGTGCACACTGTCCACTTTTTTATTGAGAGCTTAAAACTATTTTACATATCATTTGTTCGCTGTTATCGTGTGGGTTTATAACAATAGCACTAAATCTAGTTCTCGAAGTGATCGTTTTTCTACCGTGGTAACATATAAATAGTTCATGTATTTACCAAATAGAGATAAAATAAGTCTTCGCTCTCTTTTGAAAAAGCCGGAGAATTCGGGGAACTGCAAATGTTCAAATCTTAGCAAACTACACTTGGTTACATTTATTCCCTTAATTTTGTAGAGAAAGATACTCCAGAAGGCTCTTGATGCAATACAATAGGCAATGTTTCAATCATCACATTCGACCGTGTCTGTGAAACGTTTCCATGTTCGGTATTTTTTCGTTTACCAACAGATATAAAATAGATTTAGTTTGTGAGGTCATGATTCTGGGAAGCTTTACATTGTGCCATATTGCACTCCAATTTTTATTAGAATATTTCATCATTATTTCTGGATTGGGGATATTTTTTATGTAATAATAGTAAAGAATCTTTGAAGAAACATTTTCGATAATCGGGTTCGGTAATGCAAGCAATTCAACTGATAGTAGTCGAATGAAGTCGAAGTATGGTGGAATAATCACGCTATTGCTAGTTTGATTCAAGAACTGATTTTTTATAAACGAGTTGTCGTTATTGGCACTAACGAATCGGTTTACGAATAACGCTTTACATTTGCGTTCCGGGTCGTGTAAATCAATTCTTCCTCTACACTTGGGCAGAATTATTTGATTAAAACTTACTCTCATACCATGACCCCGCCAAAGAAAGCTGCCAATCAGACTTTTTACTTTGGCACAATATTTGTTATTAATATTTATCACAGAGGCCGTATATCACAGTTACGATAACGCGAAGGTGTTCAAAAAAATTACTTTCTGTAGCAAGTTTAATTTTTTTGTTTGATTCGTTCTCAAAATATTTGACACTTTGTTGATTGTTTTTCCCAATTCCCAATTTTCAGTTATCATTTGTTTTAGTGAATTTGTGTACCAAATTCCTAAAATTTTTATTTTTTCCTTTGTTTTAATCCATAAACTTTTTGATAAATCTGTTCGTGTTTGCGTAAATCCAATTCTGATTGCTTTTTATTTTTCCAAATTTAATTTCGCACCTGAGAATTTTGAATAATTTGTTTAATTCTGTTCAAGTCTTCCAAGTTATTTATAATCAATGAAATATCATCAGCGTATACGTTTAATAGATCTAAATTATTTGAGCATGCTCTCAAATTTTTTTTGCAACCGTGGTTCTAAATACAATACAAACATATGCATGGAAATTGGATCCCCTTGTCTAACTGACCTTTCTATTTTTATTTCTCGTGTCAAGGACCCGTTCAACAAAATTTTCGAGAATATCACGAGTCTTTTAAAAAAAAATCAATCAATCTTTGATTCAAGCCCATTTTAGTCAGTGTGTCCACTAGACTGGTTCAAATTTATATGGAAGAAATTATTTCCTGCAGAATACAAGTTCCACTAGGCTTTACTGCCTTTACCATACTTCTCACCCACCGTTCGCGAATGGAAGATGCAGCTATTCGAACAAGGTTACCATGATTAATAATAAAATCCACTTGTTTTGAAGTCGTGCTGCTTCCGCGAATATGTTCACTAGAAGAATACTTTTAGAAATATGTAGTGTTCTCATTAATTGATTGATGGGGTGATTTTTTGAGAATTCATTTTCAATGTTAACCGATTTTCCATATTAATCTCCATATAAACTTTGAAATTTTTGGGAAGTCCGTAGACACAACCGATCGGTACCAAAACATGTACAATTACTAAGGACCATAAAATGAATCAGTAAAGCCTGGTGGAGCTAATAGTCAAAAATTGAACTAGTCTACTGTCCACTCTGTATTCTTAGTATAATCACCAGGCATTCCATTTAAGCGTGCTACACGAAAAAATACTTAAATTTTTTTTGAGAACGATACGCGAAATTCTGTGCAAAATTTTGCACAATTCCATGCGAAATTCCGTACGAGATTCTGCGTGAAATTCCGTGCGAAATTTCGCGCGATATTCTATGCGAAATTCCATGCGAAATTCCGTGAAAAAGTCCGTGCGAAATTCCGTACGAGATTCTGCACGAAATTCCGCATGAAATTCCGTGTAAAATTCCGCGCAAAATTTTGCACAATTCCATGCAAAATTCCGTGCGAAATTCCATGCGAAATTTCGTACGAAATTCCACGTAAAATTCCGTGCGAAATTCCGCTCAAATCTATGCGGAATTTAGTGCAAATTTCCGTGCGAAATTCCACAAGAAAATCCGCGCGAAATATTTTGCACGAAATTTCACACGAAATGTCGCTCGAAATTTCGCGCAGAAGAAATTCCGCTAGAGCACAGAATTTCGCACGGAATTTTGCAAGAAATATCGCACGGAATTTCGCAAGGAATTTCGCACGCAATTTCTCACGAAATTTCGCATGGAATTTTGCACGGAATTTCGCACGGAATTTCGCACGGAATTTCGCACAGAATTTCGTACGGTATTTCACACGAAATTTCGCACGAAATTATGGAATTTTGCACGAAACTTCGCACGGGATTTCGCACAGAATTTCGCAAGGATTTTCGCACGGATTTTCTCACAAAATTTCGCACGGAATTTAGGGAGGAATTCCGCACGTGATTTCGCACGGAATTTCGAAATTTCGTTCGAAATTTCGCACGGAATTTTGCACAGTATTTCGCACGAAATATCGCACGGAATTTCGCACGAAATTTCGTACGGAATTCCGCACGGAATTTCGTAGGGAAATTCGCACGGAATTTCGCACGGAATTTCGTGAAAAATTGAATTTCGCACGGAATTTCGAGCAGAATTTGGCACGAGATTTCGCAAGGAATTTTGCAAGAAATTCCACGCGAAATTTCGCATGGAATTTCGAAATTTCGCTCGAAATTTTGCACGGAATTTCACGTGGATTTTCGTACGGAATTAGGAACGGAATTTTGCACGGAATTTCGTACGGAATTTTGCGCATAATTTCGCACGGAATATCGTACGACATTTAGAACGGAATTTCGCACGGAATTTTACGCGGAATTTCGCACGAAATTTCGCACGTAATTTCGTGCAGAATTTCGCACTGAATTTCGCATGGAATTTCGCGCGGAATTTCGCACGGAATTTCGCACGGAATTTCGCACAGAATTTCGCACGGAATGTGGCATGAAATTTCGAACAGAATTTCGCGCGAAATTGCACATGGAATTTCGCACTGAATTTTGTACTGAAATTAGCGCGGAATTTCGCGCGGGATTTCGCACGAAATTCCATGCGAAATTCTTTGCGAAATTTCGCACGGAAATTTGTTTGGAATTTCTCACGGAATTTCGCACGAAATTTCGGACGGAATTTCGCGCGGAATTTCGCAAAGAATTTCGCATGGAATTTCGCTCAAAATTTTGCACGGAATTTTGGGCGAAATTTCGCGCGGAATTCCACACGGAACTCCGCACGAAATTTTGCAAGGAATTTCGCGCGGAATTTCGCACGGAATTTCTCACAGAATTTCACCCGGAATTTCGGGCAGAATTTCGCACGGAATTTCGAGCGGAATTTCGCACGGAATTTCGCACAGAATTTTCCCACGGAATTTTGCACATAATTTCGCACGGAGTTTCGCACAGAATTTCGTACGGTATTTCACACGGAATTTCGCACGGAATTTTGCACGGAATTTTGCACGAAACTTCGCACAGAATTTCGCAAGGATTTTCGCACGGATTTTCTCGCAAAATTTCGCACGGAATTTAGAGAGGAATTTCGCAAGTGATTTCGCAGGGAATTTTGAAATTTCGTACGGAATTTTGCACAGTATTTCGTACGAAATATCGCACGGAATTTCGCACGAAATTTCGTACGGAATTTCTCACGGAATTTCGTAGGAAAATTCGCACGGAATTTCGCGTGGAATTTCGTGAAAAATTGAATTTCGCACGGAATTTCAAGCGGAATTTCGCACGAGATTTCGCACGAGATTTCGCACGGAATTTCGTAAGAAATTCCACGCGAAATTTCGCACGGAATTTCGAAATTTCGCGTGGATTTTCACACGGAATTTCGAACGGAATTTTGCACCGAATTTCGTACGAAATTTCGCACGAAATTTCGCTTGAAATTTCTCACGGAATTTTTCACGGAATTTTGCGCATAATTTCGCACGGAATGTCGCACAGCATTTCGCACGGAATTTCGTACAGAAATTTGCACTGAATTTCGCGCAAAATTTCGCACGAAATTTCGCACGTAATTTCGTGCAGAATTTCGAACTGAACTTCGCATGGAATTACGCGCGAAATTTCGCACGGAAATTCAAACGGAATTTTGCACGGAAATTCGCGCGGAATTTCGCTTGAATTTTTCCACGGAATTTCGCACGGAATTTTGCACGAAATTTAGCACGGAATGTTGCACGGAAATTTAGAACGGAATTTCGCACGAAATTTAGAACGGAATTTCGCACGAAATGTCGCACGGAATTTTACGCGGAATTTTGCACGGAATTTCACACGGAATTTCGCACGGAAATTCTCGCGGAATTTCGTTCGAATTTTCGCACGAAATTTCCCACGGAATTTCGCACGGAATTTCGTAAAGAATTTCGCACGAGATTTCGCATGGAATTTTGCTCGAAATTTTGCACGGAATTTTGGGCAGAATTTCGTGCGAAATTTCACACGGAACTCCTCACGGAAATTCGCACGAAATTTTCAAGGAATTTCGCGCGGAATTTCGCACGGAATTTCTCACAGAATTTCACCCGGAATTTCGGGCAGAATTTCGCACGGAATTTCGCGCGGAATTTCGCAAGGAGTTTCGCACGGAATTTCGCACGGAATTTCTCACGAAATTTCGGACGAAATTTCGCACGGAATTTCACACGGAATTTCGCACAGAATTTCGTACGGTATTTCACACAAAATTTCGCACGAAATTTCGCGCGAAATTTCGTACGGAATTTTGCACGGAATTTTGCACGAAACTTCGCACGGGATTTCGCACAGAATTTCGCAAGGATTTTCGCACGGATTTTCTCACAAAATTTCGCACGGAATTTCGGGCAGAATTTCGCACGTGATTTCGCACGGAATTTCGAAATTTCGTTCGAAATTTCGCACGGAATTTTGCACAGTATTTCGCACGAAATATCGCACGGAATTTCGCACGAAATTTCGTACGGAATTTCGTGAAAAATTGAATTTCGCGCGAAATTTCGCGCGGAATTTCGAGCGGAATTTGGCACGAGATTTCGCACGGAATTTTGCAAGAAATTCCACGCGAAATTCCGAACGGAATTTCGAAATTTCGCTCGAAATTTTGCACGGAATTTCGCGTGGATTTTCGTACGGAATTTCGAACGGAATTTTGCACGGAATTTCGTACGGAATTTTGCACGGAATTTTGCGCATAATTTCGCACGGAATGTCGTACGACATTTAGAACGGAATTTCGCACGGAATTTTACGCGGAATTTCGCAAGAAATTTGAATTTCGCACGGAATTTCGAGCAGAATTTGGCACGAGATTTCGCAAGGAATTTTGCAAGAAATTCCACGCGAAATTTCGCATGGAATTTCGAAATTTCGCTCGAAATTTTGCACGGAATTTCACGTGGATTTTCGTACGGAATTAGGAACGGAATTTTGCACGGAATTTCGTACGGAATTTTGCGCATAATTTCGCACGGAATATCGTACGACATTTAGAACGGAATTTCGCACGGAATTTTACGCGGAATTTCGCACGAAATTTCGCACGTAATTTCGTGCAGAATTTCGCACTGAATTTCGCATGGAATTTCGCGCGGAATTTCGCACGGAATTTCGCACGGAATTTCGCACAGAATTTCGCACGGAATGTGGCATGAAATTTCGAACAGAATTTCGCGCGAAATTGCACATGGAATTTCGCACTGAATTTTGTACTGAAATTAGCGCGGAATTTCGCGCGGGATTTCGCACGAAATTCCATGCGAAATTCTTTGCGAAATTTCGCACGGAAATTTGTTTGGAATTTCTCACGGAATTTCGCACGAAATTTCGGACGGAATTTCGCGCGGAATTTCGCAAAGAATTTCGCATGGAATTTCGCTCAAAATTTTGCACGGAATTTTGGGCGAAATTTCGCGCGGAATTCCACACGGAACTCCGCACGAAATTTTGCAAGGAATTTCGCGCGGAATTTCGCACGGAATTTCTCACAGAATTTCACCCGGAATTTCGGGCAGAATTTCGCACGGAATTTCGAGCGGAATTTCGCACGGAATTTCGCACAGAATTTTCCCACGGAATTTTGCACATAATTTCGCACGGAGTTTCGCACAGAATTTCGTACGGTATTTCACACGGAATTTCGCACGGAATTTTGCACGGAATTTTGCACGAAACTTCGCACAGAATTTCGCAAGGATTTTCGCACGGATTTTCTCGCAAAATTTCGCACGGAATTTAGAGAGGAATTTCGCAAGTGATTTCGCAGGGAATTTTGAAATTTCGTACGGAATTTTGCACAGTATTTCGTACGAAATATCGCACGGAATTTCGCACGAAATTTCGTACGGAATTTCTCACGGAATTTCGTAGGAAAATTCGCACGGAATTTCGCGTGGAATTTCGTGAAAAATTGAATTTCGCACGGAATTTCAAGCGGAATTTCGCACGAGATTTCGCACGAGATTTCGCACGGAATTTCGTAAGAAATTCCACGCGAAATTTCGCACGGAATTTCGAAATTTCGCGTGGATTTTCACACGGAATTTCGAACGGAATTTTGCACCGAATTTCGTACGAAATTTCGCACGAAATTTCGCTTGAAATTTCTCACGGAATTTTTCACGGAATTTTGCGCATAATTTCGCACGGAATGTCGCACAGCATTTCGCACGGAATTTCGTACAGAAATTTGCACTGAATTTCGCGCAAAATTTCGCACGAAATTTCGCACGTAATTTCGTGCAGAATTTCGAACTGAACTTCGCATGGAATTACGCGCGAAATTTCGCACGGAAATTCAAACGGAATTTTGCACGGAAATTCGCGCGGAATTTCGCTTGAATTTTTCCACGGAATTTCGCACGGAATTTTGCACGAAATTTAGCACGGAATGTTGCACGGAAATTTAGAACGGAATTTCGCACGAAATTTAGAACGGAATTTCGCACGAAATGTCGCACGGAATTTTACGCGGAATTTTGCACGGAATTTCACACGGAATTTCGCACGGAAATTCTCACGGAATTTCGTTCGAATTTTCGCACGAAATTTCCCACGGAATTTCGCACGGAATTTCGTAAAGAATTTCGCACGAGATTTCGCATGGAATTTTGCTCGAAATTTTGCACGGAATTTTGGGCAGAATTTCGTGCGAAATTTCACACGGAACTCCTCACGGAAATTCGCACGAAATTTTCAAGGAATTTCGCGCGGAATTTCGCACGGAATTTCTCACAGAATTTCACCCGGAATTTCGGGCAGAATTTCGCACGGAATTTCGCGCGGAATTTCGCAAGGAGTTTCGCACGGAATTTCGCACGGAATTTCTCACGAAATTTCGGACGAAATTTCGCACGGAATTTCACACGGAATTTCGCACAGAATTTCGTACGGTATTTCACACAAAATTTCGCACGAAATTTCGCGCGAAATTTCGTACGGAATTTTGCACGGAATTTTGCACGAAACTTCGCACGGGATTTCGCACAGAATTTCGCAAGGATTTTCGCACGGATTTTCTCACAAAATTTCGCACGGAATTTCGGGCAGAATTTCGCACGTGATTTCGCACGGAATTTCGAAATTTCGTTCGAAATTTCGCACGGAATTTTGCACAGTATTTCGCACGAAATATCGCACGGAATTTCGCACGAAATTTCGTACGGAATTTCGTGAAAAATTGAATTTCGCGCGAAATTTCGCGCGGAATTTCGAGCGGAATTTGGCACGAGATTTCGCACGGAATTTTGCAAGAAATTCCACGCGAAATTCCGAACGGAATTTCGAAATTTCGCTCGAAATTTTGCACGGAATTTCGCGTGGATTTTCGTACGGAATTTCGAACGGAATTTTGCACGGAATTTCGTACGGAATTTTGCACGGAATTTTGCGCATAATTTCGCACGGAATGTCGTACGACATTTAGAACGGAATTTCGCACGGAATTTTACGCGGAATTTCGCAAGAAATTTCGCACGTAATTTCGTGCAGAATTTCGCACTGAATTTCGCATGGAATTTCGCATGAAATTTCGAACAGAATTTCGCCCGAAATTGCACACGGAATTTCGCACTGAATTTTACACTGAAATTCGCGCGGAATTTCGCGCGGGATTTCGTACGAAATTCCATGCGAAATTCTTTGCGAAATTTCGCACGGAATTTTGTTCGGAATTTCTCACGGAATTTCGCAAAGAATTTCGCATCGAATTTCGCTCAAAATTTTGCACGGAATTTTGGGCGAAATTTCGCGCGGAATTCCACACGGAACTCCGCACGAAATTTTGCAAGGAATTTTGCGCGGAATTTCGCACGGAATTTCTCACAGAATTTCACCCGGAATTTCGGGCAGAATTTCGCACGGAATTTCGAGCGGAATTTTGCACGGAATTTCGCACAGAATTTTCCCACGGAATTTTGCACATAATTTCACACGGAATTTCGCACAGAATTTCGTACGGTATTTCACACGGAATTTCGCACGAAATTTCGCGCGAAATTTTGTACGGAATTTTGCACGGAATTTTGCACGAAACTTCGCACGGGATTTCGCACAGAATTTCGCGAGGATTTTCGCACGGATTTTCTCGCAAAATTTCGCACGGAATTTAGAGAGGAATTTCGCATGTGATTTCGCAGGGAATTTCGAAATTTCGTACGGAATTTTGCACAGTATTTCGTACGAAATATCGCACGGAATTTCGCACGAAATTTCGTACGGAATTTCTCACGGAATTTCAAGGAATTTCGCGCGGAATTTCGCACGGAATTTCTCACAAATTTTCACCCGGAATTTCGGGCAGAATTTCGCACGGAATTTCGCGCGGAATTTCGCAAGGAGTTTCGCACGGAATTTCGCACGGAATTTCTCACGAAATTTCGGACGAAATTTCGCACGGAATTTCACACGGAATTTCGCACAGAATTTCGTACGGTATTTCACACGAAATTTCGCACGAAATTTCGCGCGAAATTTCGTACGGAATTTTGCACGGAATTTTGCACGAAACTTCGCACGGGATTTCGCACAGAATTTCGCAAGGATTTTCGCACGGATTTTCTCACAAAATTTCGCACGGAATTTCGGGCAGAATTTCGCACGTGATTTCGCACGGAATTTCGAAATTTCTTTCGAAATTTCGCACGGAATTTTGCACAGTATTTCGCACGAAATATCGCACGGAATTTCGCACGAAATTTCGTACGGAATTTCGCACGGAATTTCGTGAAAAATTGAATTTCGTGCGGAATTTCGAGCGGAATTTGGCACGAGATTTCGCACGGAATTTTGCAAGAAATTGCACGCGAAATTCCGAACGGAATTTCGATATTTCGCTCGAAATTTTGCACGGAATTTCGCGTGGATTTTCGTACGGAATTTCGAACGGAATTTTGCACGGAATTTCGTACGGAATTTTGCACGGAATTTTGCGCATAATTTCGCACGGAATGTCGTACGACATTTAGAACGGAATTTCGCACGGAATTTTACGCGGAATTTCGCAAGAAATTTCGCACGTAATTTCGTGCAGAATTTCGCACTGAATTTCGCATGGAATTTCGCGCGGAATTTCGCACGGAATTTCGCACAGAATTTCGCACGGAATGTGGCATGAAATTTCGAACAGAATTTCGCCCGAAATTGCACACGGAATTTCGCACTGAATTTTACACTGAAATTCGCGCGGAATTTCGCGCGGGATTTCGTACGAAATTCCATGCGAAATTCTTTGCGAAATTCCGCGCGAAATTTCGCACGGAATTTTGTTCGGAATTTCTCACGGAATTTCGCAAAGAATTTCGCATCGAATTTCGCTCAAAATTTTGCACGGAATTTTGGGCGAAATTTCGCGCGGAATTCCACACGGAACTCCGCACGAAATTTTGCAAGGAATTTTGCGCGGAATTTCGCACGGAATTTCTCACAGAATTTCACCCGGAATTTCGGGCAGAATTTCGCACGGAATTTCGAGCGAAATTTTGCACGGAATTTCGCACAGAATTTTCCCACGGAATTTTGCACATAATTTCACACGGAATTTCGCACAGAATTTCGTACGGTATTTCACACGGAATTTCGCACGAAATTTCGCACGGGATTTCGCACAGAATTTCGCGAGGATTTTCGCACGGATTTTCTCGCAAAATTTCGCACGGAATTTAGAGAGGAATTTCGCATGTGATTTCGCAGGGAATTTCGAAATTTCGTACGGAATTTTGCACAGTATTTCGTACGAAATATCGCACGGAATTTCGCACGAAATTTCGTACGGAATTTCTCACGGAATTTCGTATGAAAATTCGCACGGAATTTCACGCGGAATTTCGTGAAAAATTGAATTTTGCGCGAAATTTCGCACGCAATTTCGAGCGGAATTTCGCACGAGATTTCGCACGGAATTTCGCAAGAAATTACACGCGAAATTTCCAACGGAATTTCGAAATTTCGCGTGGATTTTCGCACGGAATTTCGAACGGAATTTTGCACGGAATTTCGTACGAAATTTCGCACGAAATTTCGCTTGAAATTTCTCACGGAATTTTGCGCATAATTTCGCACGGAATGTCGCACAGCATTTCGCACGAAATTTGTTCGGAAAAACAAATTTCGCACGAAATTAGTTCGGAATTTTGCACGGAATTTTGCTCGGAATTTTTCACGGAATTTCGCACGAAATTTCGCACGGAATTTCGCATGGAATTTCGCTCAAAATTTTGCATGGAATTTTGGACTGAATTTCGCGCGTAATTTCACACGGAACCCCACACGAAATTTCGCACGGAAATTTGCATGAAGTTTTGCAAGGAATTTCGCGAGGAATTTCGCACGGAATTTCAAACGGAATTTCGCACGGAATTTCGCTCGAAATTTCGCACGGAATTTCGCTCGAAATTTCGCACGGAATTTCGCAAAGAATTTCGCACGAGATTTCGCATGGAATTTCGCACGGAATTTTGCACGGAATTTTGCGCATAATTTCGCACGGAATGTCGTACGACATTTAGAACGGAATTTCGCACGGAATTTTACGCGGAATTTCGCACGAAATTTCGCACGTAATTTCGTGCAGAATTTCGCACTGAACTTCGCATGGAATTTCGCGCGAAATTTCGCACGGAATTTCAAACGGAATTTTGCACGGAAATTCGCGCGGAATTTCGCACGGGATTTCGCTCGAATTTTTCCACGGAATTTCGCACGGAATTTCTCACGGAATTTCGCACATAATTTCGCACGGAACTTCGCACGAAATTTAGAACGGAATTTCGCACAAAATTTTGAACGGAATTTCGCACGAAATTTCGGACGGAATTTTACGCGGAATTTTGCGCATAATTTCGCACGGAATGTCGCACGAAATTTAAAACGGAATTTCGCACGGAATTTCGCGCGAAATTTCGCACGGAATTTCGCACGGAAATTCTCACGGAATTTCGTTCGAATTTTCGCACGAAATTTTCCACGGAATTTCGCACGGAATTTCGCAAAGAATTTCGCACGAGATTTCGCATGGAATTTTGCTCGAAATTTTGCACGGAATTTTGGGCAGAATTTCGTGCGAAATTTCACACGGAACTCCTCACGGAAATTCGCACGAAATTTTCAAGGAATTTCGCGCGGAATTTCGCACGGAATTTCTCACAGAATTTCACCCGGAATTTCGGGCAGAATTTCGCACGGAATTTCGCGCGGAAATTTCGCACGATATTTCCCACGGAATATCGCACGAAATTTCGCTCGAAATTCCGCACGGAATTTCGCAAAGAATTTCGCACGAGATTTCGCATGGAATTTCGCTCGAAATTTTGCACGGAATTTTGGGCGGAATTTCGCGCGAAATTTTACACGGAACTTCGCACAGAAATTCGCACGAAATTTTGTAAGGAATTTCGCGCGGAATTTCACTCGGAATTTCGGGCAGAATTTCGCACGTAATTTCGTTAGGAATTTTGCACGGAATTACCCCGTTGTTTTTATATGAAAAACGACACTATTTGACTTAAATTGAGTTAGTTTATATGCACCTATGCGTGAATACAGGGGTTTACCCCAATTTATAATCTGCATTATTTTGCCACATTGGCGTTTAAGCCAGAAACATTTTCGATTCAATTATATTCTCGTTAGTAAAATAAGAACTTTTGTATAAACCGGAGCATCAGTCTCGATCAATTGTTTACAGTAAACATAAGTTATGTTTCTTTTTTTTTTTTGATCTACTGTCTAGCTAGCTGCCCAGTCAGCTGTTAGCTACTGACGAGGAGAATCCGAAACACAAAAATATGACTTAATTGCTTGTTCAAAGTTTGGTTTTGATGCTATTCGCGTATATATTGCGGTTTCAGTGTATCCTTGTATCGATTTGCTCTGCGTGCACAGTGTTTTAACTTTTATAGACTGCCAATATTTTTTTTAAATCCAAGAAACCAACAATGAAAAATCGTCGTCATCGCCACACACGTGTGTAACCAAACGAACGAAAGCAGAACGGAACGTTTTTCGTGCCGTTATCCTTTCAGACCCTACCGGCGGTTGACCCACTAGATTTCGCAACAGCATGTACTTATGTAAACATGTAAGAAACAGCTTTTTTGCCACATGCCCAACAATGAGTCACAGTATGCAAAGTGACGGCCGACCTGAAAATGGGCCAAAGTGGCAGGAGTTTCTAGACGGCAAAAAACAACCCACAGTGAACGGAACGGATATCAACGAAATTGTTCGGTGATATGCATAAATTTTCCTTGACTGAACACGGTTCTCAAATGGTAGCTAACTGGAAGTTTATTGGGGCATTTTAAACTGGCATTAGGCCTACCAAAGTCGCACGAACTTTGCCTTCCTAACCATTTCACTTTCCATTTGGGTCAGTTCGTATAACCGGCCGTCACTATCAGATAGGCAAAACTTTTAAAATCCCACTCCTCCGTTTAACTAAACCAGAACTCTAGATTACAAGCACAGATAAATAGCAACAGCAGATAATCAAATTACTCCCAATAGCGTAGTTTAGTAGGTCAAAGCTTTTAAATTAATGTTTGCTTGCGTTGTGCTAACGATTTTCGTTATTAGTCCGGTCGAATTGGCAGCATTGCTTTAAGTGTCCTTGTTAAACTTGCTCTAACCCACAAAAAATGTGCAAAGAACATTCTCCCTGTTGAGTCGTTGCTTAATAATCCAAATCAGAGCTATTATTGCTGCAACATTTAACATAGTCCCATTCCGGTAAAAGTTCAACTATCAGTAGAAACTAAAACTAATAAATCAATTGAAACAGTGTATACTTACGATTTCCCGCTTCAGACTCTGGATGTTATAGTTGGCCTGGGCCAGCCGGACACTGAGCGTGGCCACATCACTAGTCAGCTGTGCCCGTTCGCCCGAATTCCGGTCCACCAGCTTCAGCAACTTGTCCTCCAGATTCTGGTTGACTTTCTGAACTCGCTTGTGTGATTCGTACAACCGCTCGTACTTATCCTGCCACGCAATGATGCTGTCCTCGAGTTCGACCTGTCGGTCACTTTCCTGCAGGCAGACGTTCTCCATGGCCAGCAGCTGTGAATGCTTGTCGGCCAGGGCGTTCTTCAGCAACTCGATTTCACCCTGTAGATGCGCATCACAGTTCTGCAAAAGTCGAAAAACACACCACGGATATTTATATTGCGACCGGTGGGCCTGCCTGGCTTTAAACATTGAAAATGGTTGGCGTCCGATGGAAGGTAGACGATGATGCCGCGCAAGGATTTTTCATCCAATCTTACTTTTCATTTAGGTGGATGGGTTCGCAAGTTTGGCCAGGTTCGAAGGGTAGTAAAAACAAACCGTGTTTAATTGAGCGTAGCAAAAAGCGGATGATTCGAAAGGGGTTGCGGTGGGTAAACGAGCGAGAAATGTAAATCATGCTGCTGCCGGATAACACAAACGGAAAACTGTTCGAACTGTAAGAGATTGTATTGGAAATTAGACCACACAATAATCTGACAACTTGCTATTTTAATGAAAAAACCTGAAATACAACGGCTGAATTAATACGTCCAAAAGTTCAATCAGAATATGGAATCATCGGAAGCTGTGAATATATGACTGTGTTCGACGGGAAGGGCTTAAACTTTCGAAGAAAAAATGCGCTTTCTTACGTCGGAGAGTCGAACTAAGTAACAAAATCTCAAAAAGTGTGATAATAATAATATTGGACGAAGAATTCCTTCAGCTACATTTCAATTTCGCCATATTTGGAAAGCGTTACCATACACAAAAATTACGACATAAATTAATGTTGAGTGATAACGTTAAGAATGCCCAGATTCAACCTTTGTACTAGTTTTACTAGTTAGTTACACCGATCTGACTTAACCAATTAATCATAAGGAAGAGCATGGACGTTGACCTACGTCACGTACTGATAATTTGTCGTATAACGAACATGTGAAGCTACTTTGTTATCAAATGACTGGCTAGTAACAAAACTGATTATTTTACTGTTTTAGAGCAAGGTTAAGTCTAAACAACACCAGTACATCGGTGAGAACAATTTTGGAAGACTAAGTAACATTAACACAAATTGTTTTCGAAAAAAAGTTTTAAAGCAAAATTGCGAGCTAAATTTTTAATTTGCATGCAATATGAGTAACTGAATCATTGGCCAATTGTTGAACGGAATGTTCGGAAGACTTTCGGTACATAGTATAGGTCATATTTCGGCTAGAAATTAGTTCCACACAGGCCCGTGCCCGTGAGAGTTTTGAATTTCTTTCTTAACTTTCTGATCAAGAAATAAATTTTATACTGCAAACCGTTTTGACACATAATGTCATTTGAGCTCGATCACTCTAGAAACGTGAGATGCGATCACTCTAGAAACGTGAGATGCTAGCCGACATTAGGTCAAATGAACTTCAGCATAAGAAGTGCCAAACTCCGCTAGCGAATGACGGATCTCAATAGTAGCATGTTAGTAATAACCTTACGCCAAGAGGGTGGAGTGTGGAGAAAAGTCCGACAGAGGAACCCAGATAGTGGCCTCCAAGAGGGAGGGAAGGGAGAAGGCCGACATAGATATCCAGACAGAGGACTTCCCCTTCCCCTTCTATGGAACAGCCAAGTCGCTCGAAGCGACGGCTGAGTTCCCCTCGAAGGGTAAGGGCAAGGGCAAGCGCAAAACTACATCGAACGCGAAGCGCCCTAGGAAGTCACCAGGCGCGGGTGCAAAAACAAACACCACACGGCGTGCTACCGTCAAGGCCAAACGCCGTTTGGTCGAGGTAAACTGGGGTGAAAATGACTCCGCCGGGCAGAGAGAAGGTGCCAGCAACTCGGCGCAACCGGGGCAGGGAGGCGTAAACCCCTGGACGCTGGTCACCAAAAAGAAGCCGACACCAGATGTACCGCGGCCCACGAAGAAGGCCAAGGACAGAGGCGAGGCCTTGTGGTTAAAGACCGACAAGGACAATTACGCCGACGTCCTAAAGTCGATGAGGGCGGCCGAAAGCCTCTCAGCCCTCGGGGAAGACGTGCGCAGCGTGAGACGCACCAATACAGGAGAAATGCTTTTGGTGCTGAAGTGAGGCGCATAATCCAGTGCTGTCTATAAGGCCTTGGCCCAAATGGTCCTGGGTGGAGGCGCCCAGGTGCGGTCGTTAGGGGCGGAAATGACTCTCCAGTGCAACTGGACGAGTTCACGACCGCAGACGATGTCGTCGCAGCCGTCAAGGAGCAATGCGACGTAACAATCGAGCGCTTGAGAGGGGGACCCACCGGCACCCAAGTAGCCTACCTCAGGCTACTGAAAGCAGATGCCAAAAAGGTTACCGTGATAGGTAAACTGAAGCCGTCTTCAGTGGATAGGTGCTATCGGTGCCTGGAGTCCGGCCATTAATCTTACGAATGTAAGGGCACAGACAGGAGCAATATTCCGCTAGCGAATGACGGATCTCAATAGTAGCATGGTTGTAATAACCTACGTACTTGGAACTATTGAGATCCAGAGCTACAGATCCAAAGCCCTGGTAAAGGAGGATGGTTGTGATGATCTGGGCCGCGGTCACCAAGTAAAGCAAAATAGGTCATAACCACAAGTCCAAGGCGTGAAACAACCTGTGCCGAGGGATGAGTGATCGAGGGGGTGAAAAAGATGCTCGATCGTTAATGGAGCCTGTGGGGTACCTGGGCAACCCCCACAGTAAGCGTCCCTTACCACGTTACTGTGGAGTTCTGGCGTGGCGGAGCTTTCTTTCTCGCGCTACTTGTGAGATTAATGAGTGAAGTAAATAAAAATAAAAATCAAAAAACGGAGGTACCGAACCTCTTTGCTAGAGCTGGTTTGGCGAGGTCTCCCTCCAGTGGGGAGAGTAGTGGAGCGATGAGTGCTGTATCCGTCAGCACCAGTGACCCCTCAGCAGTGGTAGAAAATAGCCCTACCAACGCGCTGGACGGGCCGCTATCCGCGATGCGCAAAGTGGTGGAGCAGCTCGATGCAGTAATCGAGTTTACTAGCGCGAAACAAAATATCAGTAAGGAGCTGAAACAGAGTCTGCTGATGCTCCGGAAGGCTATTCGTGTCGCAAGACAGGAACAGCAGGCTTACGCCAAGAGGGTGGAATGTCGGGAGAAGTCCGATAGAGGAACCCAGACAGCGGCCTCCAAGAGGGAGGGAAGAAAGAAGGCCGACATAGGTACCCAGACAGGGGCCTTCCCCTTCCCCTTCTATGGAGCAGCCATGTCGCTCGAAGCGGAGGCTGAGTTCCCCTCGAAGGGTAAAGGCAAGGGCAATCGCAAGACGGCGTCGAACGCGAAGCGCCCTAGGAAGTCACCAGGCGAGGGTGCAAAAACCAACACCACACGGCGTGCAACCGTCAAGGCCAAACGCCGTTTGGTCGAGGTAAACGGGGGCGAGAATGACCCCGCTGGGCAGAGTGAAGGTACCAGCAACTCGGCGCAACCGGGGCAGGGGGGCGTTAACACCTGGACGCTGGTTACCAAGAAGAAGCCGGCACCGACACCGGATGTACCGCGGCCCGCGAAGAAGGGCCAGGACAGAGGCGATGCCTTATGGTTAAAAACCGACAAGGAGAAATATGCCGACGTCCTAAAGTCGATGAGGGCGGCCGAAAGCCTCTCGGCCCTCGGGCAAGACGTGCGCAGCGTGAGACGCACCAACACAGGCGAAATGCTTCTGGTGCTGAAGCGAGGCGCACAATCTAGTGCAGTGTATAAGGCCTTGGCCCAAGAGGTCCTGGGTGAAGGCGCCCAGGTCAGGTCGTTAGGGGCGGAAATGACTCTCCAGTGCAACCATCTGGACGAGTTGACGACCGCAGACGATGTCGTCGTAGCCGTCAAGGAGCAATGCGACGTGACAATCGAGCGGGCATCTGTGCGCTTGAGAGGGGGACCCGCCGGCACCCAAGTAACCTACCTCAGGCTACTGAAGGCAAGGTTACCGTGAAAGGTAAACTGAAGATCGGCTGGTCGGTATGCCCAATTAGCATACCCTAGCCGCCTTCAGTGGATAGGTGCTATCGGTGCCTTAAGTCCGGCCATAAATCTTACGAATGTAAGGGCATAGACAGGAGCAAACTATGTCGTCGCTGCGGCGAGGAGGGGCATAAGGAGCGGGGCTGCACTAAGGCGCACAAATGCCTTATCTGCACCGCTAAGAAGCAAGCCCGTAATCATGCTATGGGCGGACCTTCGTGTCCCTTCGGTGAGGCAAATAAGAAGAAGCCGTGAACGTTACACAGCTAAATCTTTACCATTGTGCAGTAGCCCAACAGCTGCTGTGGCAGTCAGTCTCGGAGTCGAGGACAGATGTCGCCCTTCTATCAGACGCGTACAACATCCCTGCCGGCAACGGCAATTGGGTGTCGGACGGGCCTGGAATGGTGGCAATCTGTACAACGGGACGGTTCCCGGTTCAAGAGGTAATACACTCTTCCGCCGAGGGTGTTACGATTGCCAAGATCAATGGTGTGTTCTATTGTAGCTGCTACGCTCCACCAAGGTGGCCCATAGAACAGTTCAACCAAATGATCGACAGGCTCTCGTCAGACCTAGTGGGCCGGAAACCGGTAGTTATAGCGGGAGATTTTAACGCTTAGGCAGTAGAGTAGGGCAGCCGCTGTACAAATAGCAGGGGCCAAGCGCGAGGCACTTGCGAAACTCGATACTGTGCTAGCTAACAATGGTTCCGCTAGCACATTCCGTAGAAACGGGGTGGAGGCATGGATTGACGTAACATTTGCCAGCCCGAGTCTGGTTCCAGGCATGGAATGGAGGGTAGACGAAGGCTACACCCATAGCGATCATTTAGCAATCCGCTTTAGGATCAACTATGGTGTGCAGCATCCCTGTCAGGTACGCGGGTGGAAGTCCAATCACTTCGACATCGAAGCTTTCACCGCGGCCCTGGGACTGGAGGCCAACACCGACAGTCTAAGCGGGGATGCGCTGGTAGCCGTTCTATCACGCGCATGCGACGCCACTATGCCGAGAAAAACCCTGCCAAGAAACGGCAGATGCCCGGTATACTGGTGGAGTGCCGAGATTGCAGCTCTACGATAAACCTGACTCAGAGCTAGACATAGGATGCAAAGAGCTCGCAGCGAGGATGCAAGAGAGAACCGCCGTGAAATGTTTCGAGCTGCGAAATTGGCCCTTAACAAGGCCATTAAAAGCAGCAAGAGAGCGTGTTTCGACAACCTGTGTGAGAGTGCCAACGCGAATCCGTGGGGTGACGCCTACAGAATCGTGATGGCCAAGACCAAAGGGGGCTCTTCACCCCCAGAAGGGTCTCCGGATCGGTTGGCGACGATTATCGAAGTACTCTTCCCACCTCGAGCCACAAGCCCCTGGCACTACGAGGCAGTGCGGGCACGGCCGAAATGGTGGCTCCGGTGACGAATGAAGAACTACTCGCAGTGGCTAAATCCCTAGCAATGAACAAAGCTCCAGGGCCGGATGGAGTTCTAAACAGCGCTCTCAAGGCAGCGATCATAGCGAACCCGAACATGTTCAAGCTAGCTATGCAGAGATGCCTTGACGAGTGCCGTTTCCTCGATAGATGGAAAAGGCAGAAATTGGTGTTGTTGCCGAAGCCCGGGAAGCCGCAATGCGACCCATCGGCGTACAGACCAATCTGTCTGATCGACACGACTGGCAAATTGCTTGAGAGGATCATCCTCAACAGGCTAACCCCATACTCAGAAGGTACGGACGGCCTGTCAAGCAACCAGTTTGGCTTTCGGAAGGGTAAGTCCACAGTGGACGCTATCAACTCAGTGATAAAGACTGCCGGGATAGCGATCCAACGAAAAAGGCGAGGCATTCGATACTGTGCGTTAGTGACACTTGACGTGAAGAACGCATTCAATAGCGCAAGCTGGAATGCCATCGCGCTCTCGTTACACCGGCTTAGCCTACCGGTGGGTTTGTACCGGATCCTGGAAAGCTACTTCCAGAACCGCTTACTGCTATACGAAACCGATGCCGGTCAGAAAAGGGTTCCGATTACCGCCGGAGTCCCGCATGGCTCGATCCTAGGCCCGGTGCTATGGAACCTGATGTATGACGGGGTTCTGAAACTGAAGTTCCCTCCTGGGGTCAAGATCGTCAAGAAGTATCCTTGGAGGTCTACGGGGAGTCAATCTCTGAGGTAGAACTAACCGCAGAACACGCGATCAGCACGGTGGAGGAATGGATGAGAGCGAGAGGCCTGGAGCTCGCTCAGCATAAGACGGAGGTAGTTATCATCAACAACCGCAAGTCGGCACAACATGCAGTTATCCATGTGGGAGAAGTCGCGATCACTTCACAGTCTCTCGGAGTCATTATAGACGACAAGCTGACCTTCAGCAGCCATGTCGACTATACATGCAAAAGAGCGTCGACTGCTGTTGCGGCTCTATCGAGAATGATGTCCTACAGCTCAAAGGTGTGCGCCAGTACACGTAGGTTACTGGCAGGCGTTGCCGTATCTATCCTCAGGTACGGCGGCCCGTCATGGTCAAGAGCACTGAGGGTAACCAGTTACCTACAGAAACTGGAGAGCACCTACCGCGTGATGTGCCTCAGAGTGATATCTGCCTACCGCACGGTATCACACGATGCATCCTGCGTGATAGCGAGCATGATGCCAGTCGGGCTGGTCATTCGGGAAGATGAGGAGTGCTTCGAGCTACGTGGAAATAGAGGAGCCCGCGAGCGCATCAGGGTGACCTCGGTCGCCAGATGGCAGCGTGAGTGGGATAACTCCTCGAAAGGTAGGTGGACCCACCAGCTGATACCTAACATATCGAGTTGGGTGGGAAGACCCCATGGGGAAGTTCACTTCCACCTGACACAATTCCTGTCAGGTCATGGCTGTTTCCGACAGTACCTCCACAGGTTCGGGCACGCTGAGGTTCCAGCCTGCCCGGACTGCCCAGGTATAGACGAAACTGCCGAACACATACTGTTCGTATGTCCTCGTTTCGACGTCGAAAGAAGAGCAATGCTTGACGTCTGTGGGACACAACCCTTGATACCCTTATTCAGCGGATGTGTCAATCGGTGGAGAAGTGGAACGCAGTCTCGACTGTAACCACCCAGATTGCCTGTAGGCTACAGGTCAATTGGCGCACCTAGCAACAGACGACGGGCACGACTAACTAGTGATTGGTTAGTTGGAGCGAAAAAGGCCGAGCGCAGAAAAGTGAGTGAATTGTCTGTCCATGCTGAGGCAGGTTTGGCGCAGCGGCTGGCAACCGCGTATGGGGTAAACCCAGCCACCCCGAAGCAAGGCAGAAGAGCGAGTGTATAAGCGTATATGTGGACTGCCTCATGCCAAGATGGGAGGATCGTAGCGTAGTATGTTGGGACTTAGCTATCGATGCCTCGTGGCGTGGCAGAGGAGTGAAAGGGTGAGCATCCAAGTCAGTCTCACACGGTATGTTAAGGGTGAGCATCCATGTCAGCCTCACATGGTATGGTAGAGGCGAGCACAAAAGTAATCCTAGCAAGGAATGGAAAAGGTGAGCACAAAAGTCAGCCTCATGTGGGAGTGTTTGAGAGTGAATCAAGGTGCGATAGAGAGCAGCCAAGTAAGCCTCATACAGGACATATGAACGCGTGAGCGAGAGTGAATGAGTACATCAAGTACAGCCATAATACCGAAGTAATACCGGGAGGTAGTCCCTGGGGGGAACGATGGCGGAGCCCAATGGAGTTTAGTCGGTATTAATGGCAGCGTCACTATTCGAGCCCGACTTGCCCCCAGTACACCCCGTGTGGTAGCTTGGCACCTACTAATAGCACGTGTACTGGGCTAGTACGTAAACGTCTTCTCCATTATAAAAAAAACACATGCACACACATACAGACTTTTTCCGATCTTGACGAACTGAGTCGCATTTTTTAGAGCGATTGCATAACCTTTCTATATGAGAAAGGCAAAAATGTGGCTTTTTGGTAAAGCTGGCAATTGAATTTTTTACAGCTGCATCATATAAGGAACAGTAAGAAATTGAGAACAATATTGTATAAATCAATTCAACTTTTGTAAATCACGTAGTCGTCATCTATTAGAAAATTGAATTTTATTGGCATATTTCTAAATATTTTTTCTAAATTGTTATAGTGTAAAGACAATTGGTCGGTGTTAAGTCAGACCGGACTAAGTCGCAAAACATAAAAAAATGAGATAATTATCACACCGGATGAAGAATTGCTTCAGCTACATTCGACTTTTGCCAGATTTGAAATATGTATCCATAAACAAGAATAATGGCAAATTTTTTTTTCCAATTATAACGTAGAGGACGCTGCGATTCAAAATTTAAACCTGTTTTTCTCGAAATCAATATTTTGTCACTCTTTCCGGTCTGACTTAACACCGACCAATTACTGAATGAATCGTCAACATTGTAGTGTTGACGTTTAACCCTCACTCCTTATTATTGAAGGAGGCACTCTTTAGCCTCAAACAGCGTCTTACAACTATTAAGGTCAGATTATATCATATGGGGGAATAGCGCAGCTGGTAAGTCCATTACACTGTACGCAGCTCACCTCGAACTCCCACAACCGCGCATATAGTTAGTGTGTTAGGCTCTTTGCTACTTCCGGGCAGATTGGTCAGAAATGCTAAATTCTTTTTGAGATCTATCAAAATCATCTTCCGTTTTTCGACGGTACCTGGACATTTACAATGCCACCCATAGTGATGGAAATCAAAATTTTTTTCTCCGTGTATTTTGATTTCTACTGTATTTTTAATACTTTTACATAGTTGAATGATTAGCTCAAATTTGAAAAATAAATCTCAAGGTGGCATATATGGCTCCCTGATGCTGGACATCATTTCCTGATCAGCCTACTCTGCAGCAGTTTATACCTGTTCAATTATAGAACCCTCTCAGCTCAGTTGTGTCCAGGGGCCCCGAGTGGTCTTAAGACGGCCCTGATCGAACGTTTATTTTCATGTAGCTGTCAAATGGGTTACAGTATCGCCTTGATGTCAAAGAGAAAGTTATAAGAAATTTTATGGGCCTTTTTAAAAACTTATTGTTGTTGATGAAGAATCGATAATGACTTATTAAAGGGTCATAATAAAACAAAATAATTCTGTTGTTAAAATAAATGAGAAATTTTTTGTTATTAGCATTTTGTTTTAAAATGGCGAATAGAATCATATTCAAAAATAAAATTGTATTTTTGGATTATAAAAATATGTCAAAAGTTGTTGTTAGGAAAACTTTTTTATTAAAAGCTTCTCCATTATCTAAATACGATAAAAAGTTTCTTTTACGTCTTTCAAACGATAAACATTAGATATTTGCCATTTTATGATGGAGTAACCTTTAAAAAGAGCATAAACACACGAATTAACTGCTTATGTTGGAACAAAATTCCAATATCTCAAAAACTATCGCATTTTGGAAGATTTTTGTTAAATGCATTTTGATTTTGAACGACTCTTAGAATTATATTTTGTAATAAAATTACAGTTTTGTATGTCAATCAGTATGGAATTTAAAAACATGTATAAAGTTATTGTTAGAAAAACTTTTTACCGATAAAATCTCCATCATACAATCACATTCAAAATGTTTCTTTTTTCTTTAGGTTTTTGTTGATGAAATATAAAAAATTAGAAAAAATGGGTTATGTTGCAATTTAAATTTGTAACACAAATGTTTATTTTTATGAAAAATGACACAACATTTTTTTCAGTGTATATTTTTTTTGTACAAAAGTATTCATTCCCTGTAACTCGTTCTCAGAAAGTTTTGCAGTATAAAATATAGTAATCGAATTTTTTTTTTAATTAATGCACGTAGAAATGTCTACGCCCTTTTAAAAAATGGCTCCTGAGTCAAAATAATCATACTGATAATGGCGAAAGTGTAGACTTTCATGCCGGTGAAATGTGTAAAGTTTTTTTTGAAATCTAAGATGGTCGGTCACGATTTTAAAGATTTCCGGACGGATCTTCATGGAATTCTTCATTTCCAATTCCGTCCTCAGTGAATTCAAAATTAAATTGCTAACTGACGCGCGTAATGTGCGTCAAAATGAAGAGAAAAAATATCATTCTTCTAGCTAACCGCTATCAGTAGTAGTAGTTATCATGGTCGAGCTTAGTACCCGGAATTGCACACATCACTGCGTTCCTCGGCAGTAACAACATCAACGTTTTAACGCGATATTTATTGCGCCTTAATCTCTTGTCTCGTCTCCAATACAAACTGCTAGCTGCAGTTCAAATTGGAGATAGAAATGTGATGGTCGCGACGTTGTCATTTTATTCTTTAAACAAATGCCACGGTTCACGTTCTTTCTGTACAGAATAATTTTAACAGCGGCCACAGTCCCAACTACAAATATATTTAAAATGACCGTTAAAGTGGGCGAAGCATTATTTTCGAGTGTTATGTCTGTTAGTCTGTGGTGTGGCTTTTCAACCTCAAACGGATCCCCTCAGACGCCATCGGAATTACAACACGGAGTACGGTCGGGCAAAAGGGATGCCCAAAACAATGATTGGGAAATTCAGTGGCAAGCAATACGCACTTTAGAAATGAACTGAAATGGCTTATCAAGAATAACCTTTTCCCCACCAAACCCCGTGTGTTATTGGGTGTACCGTTTTTGAACCGGGTTGGCTTGCTCTGCTATGCGAGAAAGGAAACACGCGAGTGCATTGACATTGATTGTGACTGAGTAAAGCGGAGCGATGTGGTTTCGCTCGGATCGGTTTTTGCTGCCGACAGTTGCTTTGGTTCAGATAAGAAACTGTCTTACGATTGTTTCGCACGAGTAACAAGAAACTTGAAAATATGGCCGGTGGATTTTCGGTTGCATGATAGTTATTGACGTCAACCGTTTTGATTGTTGTTGTCGGTTACATGTACGTCCTTGCCACGTTGTTCATGTCCCAAAGCATGACCAACCTTTTAGATTCCACTTTGGTTTTCAATTGCCACATTTGGTTAATTGAATAAAACTCATTTGAGAAAAACGGTTGCAAAAGCTCCGCTTAGTAGAACCTCTGTTTGCAAATTATTGTATAAATCACCGTTCATCGTATTATATTTCTACGAAATTGAATTATGATCCTGCCAATTCACAGTAAATTAAACGTTTCCCCCCTCGTGCGGGGTCCTCTTCGCAAGCAGCACAGCATCCACGCTAGTAACTCAATTTTATTTCTCGATTTCCGCGATGCTACTCGCAGACCGTTCCAATGCGACGGGACAGGATATATTGGAAGCATCATTTAATTTTCCTTTCTCCACGGATGGCGCACTGCCGTTGCTAGTTTCCTGTTCTCTCTCTCTCTCTCTCTCTCTCTCTCTCTCTCTCTCTCTCTCTCTCTCTCTCTCTCTCTCTGTCTCTCTCTCTCTCTCTCTCTCTCTCTCTCGTGTGCCACTTCCCACCAGGACACAATTCGGTAGGTCTCTGCAGCCCTCCTGCCGGGGCATCCAATTAACCACCCTGAGTGGGTAGAATTAATTAAAAATAAAATTAACATGATATTCATTTTTACGATGCTACTGCTGATGCTGCTGCTACTACTCAAGTCGCCATCCACCCACAATTCATCCAACCCGGGTTAGTTTGCGTCATTTTGCAAGGATGTGTGCTGTGTGTTTCCTGTGATACCAACAACGACGACGTCATTGGGTGCTACTTTGCGATCGATGCAGTGCACCTGTGTGTAGGTACGTAGGTATCATAAAATTTCAGGCACGTTGCAACGAAGGGGGTGTTCTATCGCGGTACTGCATCCAAATTTGTTGACACATAGTTTTCAACAACATGCATTTAAATCACTTTTCAGGTTTTACACGGATTGTCTTCAACGTAGTTTGATCGATTTGAAATGAATTTGAACTAACATGGCTCATATCTTCGCCTAAAAAGCGAATTGGTTATATTTTATTCTGCGCAGTAAAGGGTGTACGGAATCAAATTGCATCAACGGGAAAGGTTCATCAAGATACTGACCAATACAACCGACCGTTTGCAAACTTTCAGAGACTTAAATAAAAAATATTCTTAAAGCTTTCCTATATTTGTTTTATTCAATTTCACAACCATATCCAAGTGCACGTAAATCACTACTCATAAGGTCTTGCATAACATTCGGGCCAACTTGTTTTTGTGTAGAAATGCAGTTTTCTCATTTCTGCTTCCAATTTTACTTGTTTGAGATGCTTCCGGAATGCCTGCTTCGTGATGGCCCAGTATTTCTCAATCAACGGGTGGCAACTAATATTTTGTAATCTTTTCAAGGCCGCAATGCACAACCAGGGTTACCACATATACAGATTATTCTGTATTTTACAGATTTTTCTAGATAATTTACGACCAAGATTCTGTATATACAGATTACAGATTTTCGGCTAAAATACAGATTTTACAGACTTTCCGTGTAGATATGTAGTACCTGTCTATCAGAATTTCTGATAACACTTAAAAGGCACCCTGTACAGTTCAGATCTTAAGAACCAATAAGCCGTGGAAGAAAAGTGTCAAATTTTGATACAATTTGTTCTCCAGACAAAGATTAATTAATTTTTCATTGTCAAAATATTTTTGGGAAGCTTCTAGTTAATTTTTGAACACAGATTTTCGATACAGAATTTTTTTTCCGTGATGCAGATTTCTAGATCCCAATTACTCAAAAGCAAGGTAGTCGAAGACCAGCCAAAATTATGGACGTAAAGGGACTTAGTTTTCTTTCTCGTACCTTCAACAGCAAGAATTTACTGAGCCAGCGGGATGCCACAAAAAGATTCAACTGTTCTCACAAGTACATCTGCAAAACATTGAAAAGAGTTGGAATAAAGTGCCGCAAGAAGACAAGAGCCCCGGACTACACTGAGCAACAGAGTTCGACTCTGCATTTCTCCGGTAAATATTTTGTTTTGAACAACGAAAGTTACTTCCCTCTTTCGAAGACATGCATTCCCGAAAATGATACTACTGATACTACTCCAACGATAGTTCTACTGCATCTTCGAACATAAAATATGCAAGTTTGCCATTGCTGTGAGACATGTTGGTAGACTTGAGTGATTAGTAGTAACACTGCTTAAGGTTGGACAGAGAATGGGCAAAAATATAAAACGAAAAAAGCAACTTTTTCCACACCGTGTGTTAGATCTTCATAAAAATCAATCATGCAGCTTATGTTGAATGTTGTTACAGTTATGCTGATTGATTTTTATGAAATCTAACACACGGTGTGGAAAAAACTGCTTTTTTCGATTTCGATTTTTGCGCTTTCTCTGCTCAACCTTAAGCTCGACTCGTGCCAACAGAAGACAAAAGATTAGTCCGCAAGATTATAAACCTGTTTCTAATGACCCTGCCACTTCTGATTTTCCGATCTGTAAATTTTACATCCTTGCGCTCACTTGAGTACTATGGCTCTAAAATTTTCATAACTTTTACTAAGTAATCTCTAGCTAATTGAATGTCGTTAAAAAGCTAAAAAATATAAAATATAAGCTTAAAAAAATTGAACAGGAAATGTAGTAATAGTTCTAAGCCTTAGTTCAAACCCTCTGGTTTGGCTATCGATCAAAGATGTGTACCAGAACGAATGTTTAAAAATATTTTGAACCCGTTTTTACAAAAACATACAGGTGTTTTGGCTGTATAAGGCTTCATCGCATTTAGGTCAAAAACACAATCGTTCCAATCGATCCCATTTGTACCCAAAAACCAAAACCCGACTAATCTGCCTCAGTGTCGCCTAATCAAAGATTTTTTCTGGTTTTGAGCTCGTTGGTAAAGGGCGAACACGAAATTATTGCGACACCGAAAATGTCATGCCAATTTTCTTATAATGTTTAAAATCAAACCACAATTTTAGGGTAGTTTTATACATATATTTACTTCAAAAATCAAAAGAAAAGTTAATCGATGGAGCCTTGAGTGTAAAATTGAACGCATTTTCACTTGATGCCCTCCATCAAAGTCTTTACAGTGTCATCCGGTACAAGTTTCTTAGTTTTTTCCATTTTCTTAACATGTCCTTCTCGTCTTTGACTGTCTTCTTGCTCTTCCGAAGTTCCCGCTTCATCATTGCCCAGTACTGCTCCACCGGGCGCAGCTCCGGACAGTTTGGCGGATTCATGTCCTTTGGAACAAAATGGGCAGAATTGGCCTCATACCACTCCAGGACACTTTTAGAATAGTGGCATGATGCCAAATCTGGCCAAAATAGCGGAGCTTCGTCGTGCTGCTGCAAGAACGGCAAAAGGCGCTTTTCGAGGCACTCAGATTTGTAGATCTCGCCATTTACTGTGCCCTTTGTCACGAAAGGTTCACTCCTCAGTCCGCAAGAGCAGATGGCATGCCAAATGAGATATTTGGAGGCGAACTTCGACATTTTCTTCTTCTTAAATTTGTCGTCCCCATAGAACTTGCTCTTGCCGGTGAAAATCTCCAACCTCGGAATTTGCTTAAAATCGGCTTTTATATACGTTTCGTCGTCCATCACACAGCAGCCATATTTTGTCAGCACCTTCTCGTAGAGCTTCCGTGCCTGAGTTTTAGCCGTCGATTGTTGCTACTTCTGTACCTTGTATGTATGTAGTCCAGCTCTCTTCTTTGCATTCTGGACGTAGCTCTGCGACATGCCGATCTTTTTAGCCAAATCATGGCTTGAGACGTTGGGATTTGCTTTAATCATCCGCTTCACCTTTCCCTCCCTCGTTTTGTTCTCCGGTCCCGGTTTTCTTCCAGCTCCTTTGCCGTGGTCCAATGTCAACCGCTCCTGGAGCCGCTTCAACACTCTGGAGACGGTTGAATGGTGAATGTTCAACATTTTTCTCAACTGCCGGTTCGACAGGTCAGGAAATTCCAGTTGTTTGGAACGAATTTGTTCTCTCGACTCGCGTTGGTTCACCTCCATTTTCGTTGAATCGAAAAACACGACTTCGAATTTGACAGCATGTAAACAATACACATCAATGAGAAAGTGTGCAAAATTTGGTTGATTTTTACCCAATGGTAAAAAAGTTATGCCCTGTTGAATGTGTCGCAATAATTTCGTGTTCGCCCTTTATATAAAAATAAACGGAGAGCCACGAATCGCAAACAGTTGATTGGTGGAATTAAGAGATGCATTAAGATTCTTTGGCACGAAATTTACCTTCTTAGTTTTGTACTACTCCACAACATTTTCGAGTGATGGCACGAGACGGACATAAAAGCATATGGCCATTGTGGGACCTGTGAAGTGGAAGAAGACGCCGTTTAAGGAATTCATCAAGTATTCCTGCCTATTGGTTCTTCCGGGTTCTACGGACGGGTTTTTCAGCTTCTCACACGAGCAAATTGCCCGCCAAATCACGTATTTCTTTAAAACTCAGATAGGTTCTGTTTTACAATCTTTTCAAGGATGTCAAGTTTTTGACGAACAGAGTTGTGTACAGGACACGATCACGGAGACATGGAAAATGTATTTTTTTAAAGACTATGCAATATTATTCGCGAATGAATTTTAATCCATCAAGATTACCTAATCATCTGAGGACTGGTGACTATATAGTCTACGTAATGATGCGTCTCATTCTAGCTTACTCTGCTGCTTCCGTACATTACAATTCGCGAAATACCATCCTCGTTAAAACGTAATAATTTATGGTTCCTTGATACTAACAATATTCTAAAACCAAATACAACACCACACTCTCTGCTTCACTTTTAAACTCTTGGCATTATTCGAATGTAATTAACAACTATGTGATAAATAATCCATTTACTATTAATCGATCAATCGAAAAAATTGGACTATTAGGCTAATCCATTTATCAAGATAGATTGGTTACGCTCAACGAAAGAAATATTAAGTTCTTCCCCGAAATGTTAAATCACATTTTCCAAGAAAATTTTCAATCATGTACTAATGAACTAGATTAAGTATTTCTTAATAGATTAATGGTTAAACAAATAAAATTGTGTTTTAAATTATAGTGTTACGGTTTTTGAATTAAACCGTATCCAGTTTGAATAAGCTGACCAACTCTGAAGAATAAATCCGGACACCTTGCAGCAACGAAGCGTAATCGCTCACCACAGTCAGGTAGATTGTTCGTATGGTGTACGGATTTTTTCGACAGAGTTGGTCAGCTTAAGTTTGAATATAATACAATGAACTTAGTGTATGTTCTATACCCGTTTTTATAAGGTTGTGTTTCAATGTGGAACTAGAACTGAAACAATTACATCCCCAGTATAGCGTTTTATCTCAATAATGTCAATAATGCAAATCCATAGCGTCCTTTGACTGCTTTACTTGGAAAAGGCAAATCCTTTTTTCGCCAACTTTTCGATTTAACCCATTTTTAATAGACAACTTCCATTGCATAGATATGGTTCGCTTGCTCAATGACGCATGTAAAATGTTGCTTTGCCTCGCGTGTGAAAACTTTTCAATTAGAAAAATCATTATTTATTTGATTGTCGCCATGTGGATTTAATGAACATTGCTTTCGACGAAAGAGATAAAGTAGAACACGGAAATGTTTGAATATTACGACATGTAATATCATGACAATTCGAGAATATGTGTGCGTCTGAAGATGAACGAAATAAGTATTTTCGGGTGGCGTAGCACTGAACTAATGGTCGAATAGTGAGAAATTTCATAGAATGAAGATTTAATTGCTGTGATACAAAAATGCAGAAGCTGGTTTTTGTAATTTGTGTTCCACAGGAATAATATATTAGTGGATTTGATTTGTTTCTGAGGATTGCCTATTGGCATAAGACATCAGCCTAGGCCACCGAAACAACTACAGTATACTCTGCATAATATATTAACTCAAATGTCACGTTCCTTGTATGTATGTAATTGTAACAACCTGTGATAGGCTTCCATCAGTATTGTTAGGTTTTCCCATGGCCATCATACTTATTATCGAAGACTGCATATCAAGAAGACTGGCAACTCTGTCCAGAATCTGGAGACAGTAACAACAACGCCACTTACGGGTAAAGGTGGTACTTCCCATAGTGATGCACACACACATATACACTTTTACATTAAGCGTCCTACCTTCCTTCAATAGAGGCGCTGTAACCTCTGTCGCTTCTCGTTTGTATGGGGGAAGGAAAGAGATATCAGTTTTCTTAATATGTAGTCTTCGTTATTATATAACCCCAACAAATTTAGCGAACACGTCAAGAATATAATATGAGAAAAATATGTCATACATTAGGGCAATTTAAGTTTGAAGTGAAAAGCTTCATGCAGCAAAAGCTTTTCATGGCATTGTCTAATCATTGTATACATGGTGGCTGAATGTTATATTTCAATGTATTCGTGATCAGGGATGCCAGGTGCACAGATTAATCTGTGTTTCACCGATTTTCAATACGCCGCACAGATTTCTCACAATGCACATATTGCCACAGTTTTCTGTATTATTGCACAGATTCCAGTTTTCTGTTATAAGACACAGGCTAGTACAGATTTTGCAATTTTTGACGCAGCACACAGAGGAGTAACTGGGGTCGGATCCTGATCAAAACTATTTATTGCGGCTATTGCTGTTATTATGCCTTAATATGAACTAAAAATCTTTGTGAACACATTAGTTTTTCCCGATGCATGAACAGTTGGTCAGTGGAAAAGGGAGAAGAAAAGGGATACCTGAGCACATATTCATAGATATACATTTTGCCAAAAATAGTATTTTGCCCTACAGCATTTTGGCGTACCTCAAATTAATGGAAATATCAATATTTTCAAATTGGAATTTGTGAATCGGAAAAGATCGGAAGAGATTGAATGTTTTTCGGATGGCCGGAATCTTGTTTTGTAATGTTGTTTCAGCAACTTTGCCGGATCTTGCCGTATAGTGTAACTTTTTTATCATTCAAATTTGAAATAAAATGTTTAAAAAGGGTGTTTCTAAAGCTGGTCCAATACACAGAATCACTACTATTTTCGGTTATTTTTAAGCTAAGATTACACTAATAGTTGTTTACAATTGCGTTTGTTATAATATTGTCTTATTTAATACAGTCATCATCATTAGAAAGCGATTTTGCTGGATATATTAGAGGGATTCCATGAGAAACCGGCAGACCGCAAAATATGACATTCGTCGATTCGAACGAAACTTTGCAGGTGTGTTCGCTGTATGAATCTCCATGATATTCTCTGGCAATTGGAATATTTTGATACAAGAGTAATTTTTCAAAAGGGCGTAAACGTGTCTACGTTTATGAATTAAAATTTTTTTTTATTCGATTACTGTATTTTATACAGCAAAACTATCTGAGAACAAGTTACAGGGAATGAATACTTCTGTCCGAAAAAAAATACACTGAAAAAAATGTTGTGTCATTTTTCAAAAAAAAACAAAAATTTATGATAAAAATTTAAATTGCAAAAAACCCATTTTTTTAAATTTTTTATATTTTGTTACCAAAAACCTTAAGAGAAAAGAAACATTTTGATTGTGATTGCATGATGGAGAAAAAATCGGTAAAAAAGTTTTTCTAACAATAACTTCGTACATGTTTTTAAATTTCATACTAATTGACATACAAAATTGTAATTTTTTTTACAGAATATAATTCTAAGCACCATTTAAAATCAAAATGCATTTAACAAAAATCTTCCAAAATGCGATAGTTTTCGAGATATTTGAAATTTTGCTACTTCAAAAACAATTAATTCCTGTGATTATGCTCTTTTTAAAAGTTATTCGCGTTACCACATTAAGAAATGTCAAAAATTTAATGTTTATCGTTTTAAAGACGTAAAAGCAACCTTTTTAGTGTATTTGGATCATGGAGAAGCTTTCAATAAAAAAGTTTTCCTAACAAAAACTTTTGACATTTTTTTATAATTCTTACTATTTGCAGTCAAAAATACAATTTTCTTTTTGAATATGATTCTAAACGTCATTTTAAATCGAAATGCTCTTAACAAAAATTTTCTAAAATGTAGTAGTTCTCGAGATATTTTAACTTTTGTTTTAACAACACAATTATTTTGTTTTATTACGACCTTTTCATAAGTTAGTCGCGTTTCTCCATCAACAATAATAGGTTTTTCGAAAGGCCCGTAAACTTTCCTGCAACTTTCTCTTTGATATCAAGGCGATATTGTAAACCATTTGAAAGTTACATGAAAGCAACCAAAATATATTTCAACCATAGGGCCTGTTGATTAAACTATATAGCTGAATCATAAGTTGGTTGTTTTCATGTAACTTTAAAATGTTTCACAATATCGCCTTGATGTCAAAGAGAAAGTTGCAGAAAAGTTTACGAGCCTTTTGAAAAACCTATTATTGTTGATGGAGAAACGCGACTAACTTATGAAAAGGTCGTAATAAAACAAAATAATTGTGTTGTTAAAACAAAAGTTAAAATATCTCGAGAACTACTACATTTTAGAAATTTTTTGTTAAGAGCATTTCGATTTAAAATGGCGTTTAGAATCATATTCAAAAAGAAAATTGTATTTTTGACTGCAAATAGTAAGAATTATAAAAAAATGTCAAAAGTTGTTGTTAGGAAAACTTTTTTATTGAAAGCTTCTCCAGGATCCAAATACACTAAAAAAGTTGCTTTTACGTCTTTAAAACGATAAACATTAAATTTTTGACATTTTTGGTGGGGTAACGCGAATAACTTTTAAAAAGAGCATAATTACACGAATTAATTTTTTTGAAGGAGCAAAATTTCAAATATCTCGAAAACTATCGCATTTTGGAAGATTTTTGTTAAATGCATTTTGATTTTAAATGGTGCTTAGAATTATATTCTGTAATAGAATTACAATTTTGTATGTCTATTAGTATGAAATTTAAAAACATGTACGAAGTTATTGTTAGGAAAACTTTTTTACCAATTTTTTCTCCATCATGCAATCACATTCAAAATGTTTCTTTTCTCTTTAGGTTTTATATATATAAAAAAATTAAAAAATAGGTTTTTTCGCAATTTAAATTTTTATCATAAATTTTTGTTTTTTTGAAAAATGACAGCATTTTTTTCAGTGTATATTTTTTTCAGACAGAAGTATTCATTCCCTGTAACTCGTTCTCAGATAGTTTTGCTGTATAGAATACAGTAATCGAACAAAAAAAATTAAAATTCATACACGTAGAAACGTTTACGCCCTTTTGAAAAGTTGCTCTTGAGTCAAAATAATCTTATTACCTGTGGAAAATATTTAGTCTTGCATGACGGTGAAACGTGTAAAGTTTCATTGGAATCTAAGATGGTCGGTCACGATTTTAAAGATTTTCGGACGGATCTTCGTGGAATTCCTCAACTGTTTGCATTTTTAAAAAAAGTACTGGTACCCATAGATTGAAAACGTTTAAATTGTTTGGTATTTTTTTTGTTTTTTACTATAAAAATAAAATAAATTTGTTGTAAATTTTCATTCGTTGTTTTCGGGGTAACTTTGATCAGCAAAATATGTGTATCGAAATATGAAATAACGCTCCAAATGTTGTGTAAATTGCATACGGTTTCTAAAAAAGTGATTAGTTCAGTTGAAGTTGATAGATATAAATAATATATAAGGAATTGTTTGAACAGATTAAAACGATGCGTGAAAGTTGTATCATTTTCAATTTGAATTTGTATTCATAAAAAGTACATTAAATGGCAAAATAATCGTTGCCGATAGATGCTGAACATGTTTAGAATATGGTTTGTATTTTGTTTCGATGATTTTACTAGAGGGAATCATCGCACGTTACTGAAAAAAGTTTCATTTGATCAATCATACCCCGATTTACGGTACACAAAAGTGAGCTGTTGATCTACAACTCTTTTTAACCTTCCGGCAAACGCGCTAGTGCACTGAGTCCACGCTGCTTTGAAAATCTAACGAAATCGTCTTAGGGCACCAGCGGGTGCTTGTGCCATTTGCGCGACTTCCGGAGAGTTAAAAGAACCTCAGCTCAACAGTAGAGACTGTACTCTTGCTCTTTTTATTTTGTGGTAATCGTTCATGTACTATTACTGCTTTTTCTTGCTTGCTGTCCAAGCTTCGTGGTATATCTAACCTACTCAGGTCTGCTGCCAATATCGTCACCTGTTGAGATACAAACCGATCCGGAGTTGTCGACCATAATGATTCACACCGTTTTACAACCATCTTCGCAGTGTTTCTTATCCTTCTTGGCGCTACACGTTCCTATTCATCTGCTAGCTGGTGCTGAGAGTTCTTCGGAGGCGGTGTTTCTCCCGATGCCGATGTCCATTTCGAGAACCATTTAGTTGTCAGCAAGTCCAACGGGGAGATCTTTGGCGGTATAATTTTTCCTTCTTACTATCCGCTGACCGACCTTTGCTGTGTAACTGGTCTACTCACAACTGATGCCAAGATCGAAACTTGTCGAAACGTGAGTAGATCCAGATAAGCCGACCAACTTGATTTACATCGCTTTCCAGCCACCCTTGCTAGTTTTCTGGCTTGGTTTCTCCAACGGCCATTTTCTAAAGTGTCTGAACCAGAGATGCCAGTTACACAGAGTAATCTGTGTTTCACACATTTTCATTGTTGTGCACAGATTTTTAAAACTGCACAGATTTCCACAGTTTTGTGTTATAATGCACAGACTACACAGATTTCTCTTGCCTCGGGCTATACTGTAAAAAGGTCGCCACTTCTTGTTTTGCGACAAATTTGTACGTTTTCCTTAACTCAGATTTGCACACACTGTTGTAAAGGGTGTTCACAGATTTCACTTAATATGACCTGGCATCCTTGGATCGAACTTAAATTACATTTTATGTGTCAAAACGACTCGCAGTATAATTTTTTTCCCTGAACAGAAAGATGATAAATTTTTAAAAGTACTTCAAAACCCTCGTGGGAGAGGTTTGAACCCCTAAAACCCTCCCCTTGGGCACGGGCCTGCTATCTACCATTCTGCTTGTTTCCTAAAAGTACTTAGGAGTACTTACTGCTTAGAGTAAGGTGGGGCAAATCCGACCTAGTAAACGGTTTTGGCTGGTAAATGCTCATTTTATATCGGATCAAGTCGTTTTATATACCAAATTAAAGGTTAGACTCCTGCGCAACTTTCTGTGTATAGCATATAGGGAATATCCTGTGATACAAGCGTTTTACAAAAACGTTCATTTTGGCTGTTTTCAAAAATGGTGGGGTAAACCCGACCCCCTATGTTTTTGGTTGATTTAGTGCAGATATTATCCAAATTTTATGGTTTTTCAATGATCAATCAATGAAAGTTGTGTCATTGAATTGTAACATGAAGCAAATGGAGTTCAATGTCAACCTTGGAATGCTAAAATCACGAGCAGTACACGTAATGATATTCCCATTTGCATCGGAGCAATTGCTCGACGAATACTATAATCATCACGTTTTTGTGTCTTTCGTTTGTAATTATAAACCATTTTGCATACAAATAATAAATAATAACAATAAAAATGTATTTCAATTTGAAAAATAAAAATTTTCTTGGCAAAAAAGCGGTCGGATTTACCCCAATATTTAGTGGTCGGATTTGCCCCACCGCGTCATTTTTCATTACGATGCAATTAAAAAAAATATGAAGAAGATTTAACTAAATTCTTCTACGCACTTTGTAGGACTTTAATCAAAGAATTTAAAACCACTTACATTTATTATGCAATCACTTTAACAATCAGAAATATCCTGTACTCAATGATGCACAAAAGTCAAATCAAAAGTTGTAAAAACACACTTTTTGTCGTTTGAGCATCTCAATGTAGACTAATGAAATGCTGTCATACCACCATTATGATTATTTTCGATGCTCTATACGACAACATTGATATTAGTTCGCGTAGTACTTCTGATTTTCGGTAACATAGGGGGGTCGCGTTTACCCAACGGTCGGATTTGCCCCACCTTACCCTATTATTACTAAAAGTACCTCTTTGCTGTCCCTTAAAGAGCTATGTGTTAATTGAGCGTATTCAAACCTACGGTTCATGAAAGAGCGGACAGAGAAGACTCAATGCAGCTGTTAGAGCTGGTCGGAATGTCGGCTTAGAAAGATCGAGAGGAACAGGGATCGCTATATTGTATAGCTCCTCTTAATATCAACACAAGCTTTGTCAAAATAAAATGAACTCAAGAGCTGTTCGGAAGAATTGGTTCACTTCAATGAACTAAACAGTTTGGAGCCGTTCACTAGAAAACAGTTATGGAAATGAAAGAATCCGGTCAGAAACATTACTTTCATAGCAAGCGATGAAATGTGTAGGACGCTTATGGGTGTCGAGATGAGGTCTGAGTTAGGGAAAGTCTTGCGCAGCCCTATATAGTCAAGTAAAGCATTTTCAATGCAAAAACTGTTACGAATTACACTTGGAAACATTTTGCTCCGGTATTCCCAACGGCGCTCGTGGTATTAAAATGCGAGTGACTAAACTTATTCCTTCTTATATGACGGAGTATGCACGGCAAAAAGAATCGGAATATGCACTAAGTAAATATTCAGTTTATTACGAAGAAGTGGTCCGCTAGAAACAAAATTATTAAAATGGATTTATTTTGGTGTTAATTAATTAAACACAGTGAAAAGGTACGAAAATGAGAGCAACAGAAAAAAACTATTTCCAGAATCACTTCGCTGGCAGTTAAGTCAAATTTCCAAAAATGTCCAGGTGGGCACGATCTACACAGATCTTAAAGAGGCTTTTGACACTGTTAATCATGAGATATTGTTAACCAAGCTCGATAAACTTGGATGTATGTGCTGTTAGGTTATTGACGCCACTTTGCAAATGACATCTCATCTCCCTTCAGAAGTGGTGAAATAAGTCACAGTTCAAAGGCACTCTTTAACACACAAAACAATCAATCACTCGACTACGTAGATGACAACATGAAAAATGAATCCCCTGATATTAGTTTCATCTTTTCCAATCTTATTGCCACAATACCTGATCATTTACTTCAATATCTTCAAGTTCGCTTGTAAAAACATTATAGGAATTAAGCACTAATTATGACCAATGAATCTTCTACCGATAGCACATAGTATACATAATAAGACTCCTTTCTTCCCATGTGTTGTGTAAGCACCAACCGCTGGAGAGAATGTGTGAGCAGAACCATACAAAAAAACTTTTCATCTGCCCCAGTGGGTAAAGCCATTGTACACAGGACGAGAGGCTATCAAAGGGTGGGTCAATGTCTTTCGTGAGAAAACCACAGGCGGTCGCGGATGAGCATGCCGCGAAGATGGTTTTTAGATCAATATAGATATATTAGTAAATAATCCGCTTGGCCATTAAATATTTGGGAAAACTTGGTACGACGTAGAACACGAACTGTGCTGTGGGTGGTTTCGCCCCCTTCCTGGTTCTATTCCAGCGGATCCATCATCGTCTGCCTTCCATTTTCACCAGTTTTGCAGCGGATCTTCTCCGTTCAAGGATTATTGCTCATCTCATCATTGAAACTAAATCGATTTTCACTACTAGCATTGCACAGCCTAGGCCACTACTAGAAGTAAAAACGCACCACAAAACTGTGTTTAAACTGAGCTTGATCTCTTTTTAATTTTGGTCACTTTCTAAAACGATTCTGAGAGCTCCTTTTTCACTGCACACCGATTTTCGTTACCTGCTCGCTGGCAGCAGACATTTTTCACACAAGCACTCTTCACGTTACACTTTTAAACAAGATTTATCGATAGCTCAAAAACAAAATCTAATAGAATCTTGCAAAAAGGAAGTTTTCCAGTCACTTTTCACTAAAAATTACACCACCCGCAAGCCCCCGGAAAGGGAAAAAAGTAACTTCCTTTTCCAGTTCCGAACCGAGAAAAACAGTCCCTTCCTGACAACGGCACACTTCGATCATCAGTGGTTGGTCGTTCGGCGAAGGATAATGTTTTGCAAAATTTTTCACTTGTATTTCGCTCTCGAGCAGCGCAGATAGCTACCTTTGCTATCTCCGACACTTGCTTGCACAAAAGGATGACTCTCCGGAAATCTCTTCGGCTCTCCGCGACCGTACGTGTGCTGTACGTATTATAAACAGCAAGGATGAATGAACTGTCAGAACGTTCGCCGAAAGTCTTCCTGTTGTTTTTTAGTTTGCTACCATCACGCTGCTGCCTGGTGGCCGTACTGGCAGAGCAACGACGCAATGTCAACAACAGACGGTTTGCTCTCTTGCGACGCGAGAGAGAGAGAGAGATAGAAAGAGAAACGGAGAAGAGCAATAATGAATCCTCGACAGAGCATGAGAGACCATTTTTGTTTTGACAGGTAGTGTTAGATGGGACGAGTATAAAAATGATTGAATTTACTTATGTGCCACAGTTGTTTCCATGTTAATACAGCGGTATTGTAGATTTGAGGTTAAACACGATGTTAGTTGGAATATTTCATTTCTAAAAAAGTGTTTTTTGGTCGAAAACTAGTCACAATCTTTACATGCATTGAAAACATGTAACGTTTCAAAAGTCTGCGCTCAGCATGAATTGCCTGCTGAAATGAAGCAGATGTTAGTTTTTCATTTCCGAAATTGTAAAGTGTTAAGTGGTACACCAAGTTGGTAACTAAATTGTGCATACTGCGTTCCACACGATACATATTAACGCCAAAATGGTTTCGGAAATTTATTAGCTAAACATGAAAATTCATCCATAAGTAAATTTGATTCACCTTAACAAGTTACAACCGCTGGGAAGAAAATGGTAATTGAATGAAATATTTCATTTTGGAACTTTTCAGATAAACTGTGATATGCGATGAAGGAAATGAAACATTACATTTGTTTGCTTACAAACAATTAGATTGGCAGGTAAGTAAAAATTTGTAGTAAACGTATCGAAAATATAATTTTAGTGATTTTTGAAGCTATAGATATTGCATTAACAGCTGATGAATACTTACTTCTACCAGAATATTTACACGGAATAAACTGACTTATTCGAATTGACATGGTCTGGTTAATTGTATCATTTCGTTTTCCGTTCGACATGGCAAGACGAATGATGTATTTAAAGCATTATACTACTGAAAAGAGCTATGAAACATCCCGTTTCAAGAGAAAATTCCACAGCTGAACAGGTAAGACTAAATTATAGAGGATAACTTACAAAACCATTCTTTCTTTTAGTGCATCAATATGACTTCATGGATGAACACCGTCAGAATGTTGCAAACAAACACATAGGCGAACGATAAACAAGAGGAGCTTTGTTAGGTCAGTAGATTGCTCAAACCATTTACCCTCAAAAAGGCAAAGGGTCTCAGAGACCTGGTTAGCTGCAGTTCTCTAGTTGCAATGAACTTGTTATTTGAAGTGCAAATGATCGAGCGTTTTCGGGCTTTCGATTCTCTCAATGATAAAATTGCAAAAAAGAGGCTTTTGGTTTCATTGGGTCTTAGGAGCGATGCTTTTTGAAGTCATCATTTTAGCTTACCTTTCTGAGGATAAATGGAACAGCCTGCAGAGCAATCTTAAGAATGACCACATCTGAATCCTGTGTTCAATTCCGCCAAAAACTTGGGATGGATTTCTGATCAGAATGTATATAAATATTAAAATCCAACAGCTACTTGCTAAGCTATAAATGCACAAATATTTCAGTTTTTTTATATAGACGATTTTCCAAATATCAGTTTGCAGTGGCGTAGGAAGAAAATTTTTCGGGGGGTGGTGATATGAATATTTTTTGTATATATACGAAAAAATGTTCAAAAACTATCTGAGCAGGAAAAAAATGTCCAAAAACCAACTACTCAGGGAACGGGTTTGGGTAGTTACCCGACCCGCTAATACAACTAATCTTGCACGGAACCTGATTCCTCCCCGGCATTACTTCGGGAAGAGATTTTTTATGTCCACAGCACACACTCCTATCCAACTAGTTCTTTCAGTAGGATTACAGCACCCATCCTCGACACACTACCAGTTTTCGACCATCCACACAACGTGGCAATTTCTGTATGGTAGTAGCTAGCTGTGGGTCTATTAGTGCTCTTCCCCTGCGAGGACAATCTGGGCGGCAAACTTCAGACTGTCTAATTTACTGAGCCCTTCAATTCCCTTATGCCATTTAGTACCACTTCCTCGTTGAGCTTTCGACTTGTTCGAGAACTACTCGGTCTAGCCCTGACGATGAAACTAGCCTACTTCGAAGAAGAGTTCCCCAGCGAGAGAAGTTCGAAGGCAAACCAACCAGCCAGGTGCCGACATCAGTGATTCCGGTAAGGCGTCCTGTTTGCTGGAGCCTCGGCACGACTTGTGGTGTATCGCCGCGGTCTACGCAGTCTAGTTTCCGGCGGAAAATCTGACTGTACGTTGACGGGGAGTTCCCCGGCGAAAGAAGTTCTCTCGATACCGATTCTTCTTTGGTTTCAGTACCACAACTTCTTGAGCCATTTGGCTCCGTGACAGGTGCCATTTAACGCCGTAACTCCTTTAAGCCCTTTAGTTGTCTTCTTGTGCTATTTAGCACTGTTTCCTTGATGAGCCATTCAGCTCCTCGACTTGTTCGCGAACTACTCGGTCTAGTCTCCGACGATCGACCTGACCTACTCCAACAAAGAATTCCCCGGTGAGAGAAGTTCTCCCGAAACCGAGCCAATCAGCTAGATGCCGAGGTCAGTTTGGAGTTTGCGGTGAAGCAGGGCGTCCGGTTCACTGGTGCCCCGATGACCCACAACTGGTTGTGTCTCACCGCGGTCTGCTCAGTATAGTCCCCAGCGGTGAATCGAGCTTACGTTGACGGAGAGTTCCCTGGCGAAAGAAGTTCTCACAACACCGATTCTTCTTTGGTTTTCGCTATTTTTCTATCGGAACAACTAGTGGGGTGCTGTGGTCGGTCTGGCGATTCCGGATGATGCGTGGCGTCCGGTTTGCTGGTGTTTCGACGACTCATACTCGGTGCTCTGTTGCAATCTACTCGACGGTGGATCTAGCTTATTCCTGCGGAGAGTTCCCTGGCGGTGATTGCTTTCCCAAAACCGTTGCTCGATATTCATCACGTCGTTGCTGCTGTAAGACGGTCATAACGGCGTTCCACGTCTTTACGTCGCTTGTCATTCTGTAAGCTACATTATCCAGGTTGATGTCCGGTCCTCTCGTTTTAGGTAGCACCCTGCATGTCGCTTCAAACCTTGGACATTCAAAAACCGCATGTCTCCTCGAAGTTCTCACACTCCGGGCACAATGGTGACGTTGCGTACCGATGAAGATACTTCCTGAAGCAGCCGTGGCTCGGTAGGAGCTGTTTCAGGTGGAAGGTAATCTCTCCGTGCTAGGTCCACTTCCCTTTCTCCTTATTGTCCCATTCCTACTGCCACGTCACCATCGAATCGATTCTCATCATCTTCTTCACGTTTCTGACGTTTCATTGATTGTAGCACTTGATATCCTCTGTCAGGGTGATGCAGATGGGAATCATCTCGGCGGAAACGCATACTTCCTCCGGTACGCAATCGCAACTCCCACACCTGTTCAGCAGGAGCCCCATATCGCAGTGTCGATGACGAAACACTAGATAATAGAGTGACATTTCGTGGGTGTACTCAACGTGGTTGTTAAAGCTCAACCAGTCGTCGATTATCACTCCCAATTGCTTCAGTGCATGCTTCGATGCAATCACATGCCCTTCGACGGTGATTTGTTTTCGCTTAACCGCTTTGCAGTTGCTGGCTAATAAAACATCCGTCTTGTGGTGAGCTATTTTCGGCTTGACTCCGTTCAACCAGCTCTCGATCGCATCTATTGTCTCCGTCACCGACACCTCCATTTCTTCAAGTGTCTCACTCATCACTGTTAGTGACACGTCGTCCACGAAACTCACGCTCTTCAGGATCTCTTCAGGATCTGGCTCATTCTTGTGCGCAGCGCTGCGGCATTGGCCTATACGAGGCATGGATGACCCAGTGACTTCCCTGACTTTGACAGCAACATCAGCTTCTGTACCTTCCACATTTTGGGGAAATTGCCATCATCTAAACACTTCTGCAGTAGCATCCTGAACATGTCCAGATATGCCAGGATCGTAGCTTTCAGCGCAACGGTTAGTATTCCATCCGGACTGGAGGTTCCCTTTGATTTGACTCACATCGACGCTTCTTTGAGCTCTTCATTAATAGCTTGTCATTTGGCTGTGAGAGCTCCTTCTTCTTCGCCGTACGGTGTCGGTGACCAGTTAGTTGAATCGTGCTTCGAGAAGAGACCCTCAACGATTATTTTAGGTTGTCCGGGCATATTTCAGCTGGTGTCGACTGGCCCTCATCTTTGTCATGACGACTCAGTACGCGTCCCCCAGGAATTGGCACAGCTACTTATGGCTTGTTAAGCTTGATTTCCCGTTTTAAAGCTTTACTACCTTCTCGAAACGTCGCTTGCGCTCCTCTCTCACGCTCCGATCTTGCTCTATGATCCCGCCTTCTGGCCCTAAGACAAGTAACGTGTTGCGTACTGAGCTACTCATTTAACCAGTAAGCTGTTCGTAGTCTACTGAATGGCTCCAATTTTCGTGACATTGTAACGTCACAAGCCGTCACAATCCTTCTTGTTGCCGCATTAACGTACTTGATTCCGCTGTTCCCCGAATTGACTCAACAAAGAGGTTTTTTTTAAAGACTTTCGTCTTTCACTTTAGCTTACCGGTAGTCCTTCTCCGTGCTTCAGCAGGGTTCCATTGACCGATGCGGTAGCGAATCCCCTGGTGGTCGCTATGGGGATTCTTCTCGCACACTCTCCAGTCCATGTTCGCCGTCAGTCAAGAACTACAGAATGTGGCGAAATTTCTCTCGGTACCGATATCCGTTTCGTGAACCTATAAGCTCCAAGTTTTATCACGATACCAGGAGCCATTTAGCTGCTCGCTTCACCGCGATCTACTCGTTGTAGTCCTCGGCGATTAACCTAGCCTTCACAACGAGCCGACAGGTAGGTGTCGAGGTCTGCCGCCAATTTTCACTACAAAGAAATATTCTCACAAGATAACTTTTGTGAATGAAACTTTGAGAATTCCATTTAAAATATTAGGCATATTTTTGTTGAACATATTAAATTTCTTCAATATTTTTCGGGGGGGGGGATCTGCTACTATACCACTGGCAGATTGATACCAAACTTCAAATAGTTGAGTGTCTCACTCATATATCGTCTAAAAAGGATGCCACGAATTCATTTCTACCGTTAACTATACACGAAGTACCCTGCCTATTCTTTGTCGCGGTCCATCTTGAATTATTGCACTAAAACGTGGAACCCAAACATTAATAACGACGAAGAAGAAGCGGATCCGTGCAACATAACTTTTATATATTTCCATAGATCCTGCTGATCTCCTCAGCTATGAAAATCGGGTAGTTAGACCCCTTGTATGAATTCGAAGGAAGACAGCCAGAGCATTGTTCATCGTTGATACCCTACTAGGTCTGCTAGATTACCCAACTATTACGGAATAAAATAACTCCGCTTCTTAAGATTATCGTAAAGAAGGATCCCCGTAAAGAATAAATTAAAGAAAAAAGTGTTACGAAATTAATCGATATTAACAATTTAACTTTTTGGTATATTTGCATTAATTTTTATATAATTTTTAAAACTAACAAATTAACGGAGTGATCCTTTTGGGGGGTTAAGAGAACCTTTTACTTTTTGAGGGTTTCTGAAGAAACGTCTACAACTCTAGCATTGTGTAACAATCTTATGCTACGATTTCCATTTTGACGCTTTTAATATAAAATGCGCGAAACCATCATTGAAACAACAAATATTTTTTAAGATGGCCATTTCAGCATTCGTTATTTTATTTATTTATTTATTAATACTGGTCTTCGACAGGGGCGGCGAAATACTTTACGCCTGAGTGGGTAGAAAGCATAAGGTGAGGGGTCCATTAGTAAGTATTTTTCCCTTTTCGCAATGTACATTACATTTACATTAAATCATGTTCGTTTATCCAAATGGGATTGTGGTACATCGATGTTTTCAAATGTGTGTAGTGCGAGTTACATGCGTTGCACACCTAAATTTTTTAAAATGGTTCAAAATTGCGACTGGGTAGTACTACCCATACTACCCACGACAGTTTCTTAAATTAATTCTATGTTTAAAGGTAATCTTAGCAATGTCAAAATCATATTTGCCAGCTACATCATTAAAATTACGATAACATACATTGATCGGATTGTTTTGAGAATATAGAGTACGATACATCGGTAACCGAAAGAAATCAGTTCGTCTGGTGGGTTTAGGCGGTACGTTGAATCGGAGCTGGGTCAGCAACTCCGGGCTATCTATATTGTTTCCCAGAAGATCAAACACGAAGAGCTGTTATCAACGTGTCACGACGGAAGCTGCAACGTTCCTGATGTGATGATGGATTATCCCTTCCAAAGCTTTCAGAAGAAAAGAACTTAAACTGATAGGCCTAAAACTTTTGGCTTTCAATATAAAAACTTCGTTTATCGAAAAACGGTTCTTGAACCAATGCTTTATCTTCCTGCATAAGTCGAGATAAATTCATAGTTTCTGTACGTTTATGCCGGAGATTGATTTGTGCTATTCTATCAATGTATTGCTAATTAGCAAACTGTACATTTCATTTCCACCATATATTGCACAACAACTAGAGGACACCAAGCAATTTGAGATGTAAACGAATCTAGCGAACCATATCAGGTTTAAATGGAATACGATAATTTGATTTCCACGAGTTGCGAAAAAAATTATGGTCCACTGTGTCAGACTCAGAAATTCGCATAACACAGTAACGGCAAAACATACAATGCTCCCTGCGCGACTGGCATAGTTTAGGCCCTCCAGTCATTGAGTCCTCGACACGAAACTACACCTTGACTTAGGGACTCCTACTTTCAGTCGCCTCCTACGACCTGGGAGCAAGAATTCAGTGGCTCAATTCTTGGTCAGATTCCACGCGGCCTCTGGGCAGGTTTGTCTGTACACATCGAAATTTGATAATCGAAACCCAGCAAAACTTCACCTTCGTGTCTTACCGCCGGCGATGATGGGTTATGTTCTATCAACGACCATGCGTAGACTTGGGTGGAACGTCCGGCTCCAACCAGCAGAAGACAAAGGAATCTTCACATTCATTTTCGATCGCGTCCCTTTGACCCTGCCTAGTCCTAGTTTCCGTTCCAAGTTTCGCTCTAGAATAATTATCCGTCTTTCAATTTCATTGCCTATCGGCAGATGGCAATCCAAAACCGTTAGACATTATTTCATCCATTTTACAATTGAGAAAACACCATTTATTGTGAATAAACCTGAAAGGGACTGACGTTAGAAGATCACGCTGGGGGCGGACATAGCGTAGTTGGTAAGTCGATTGGCTTGTACCTGGGATTGATTCCCAACCCCACGCATAGGATTACAGATTTTCCAAAAAGAGATTTTTCTAACCCGAAAAAAGAAGCGAATAATCCTAAAATTAAACCCTCAATAATCCAAACAAAAACATAAATGTGTGTATGAATAAGCCTGCTATTTCCACCCTGACTTATTTTATGATTTATCCTTTTATTTTATGAAGCAGATCATGATTTCAGCGCCCCCTAACGTTGGCACCCTTGGCAGAAACCAACCGCACACTAGAAACCTGTGAGGATGCGTAGCTCTTTCATTCCATGGGTACACAAATTGTACCTAGGTCGAGTACAATGATATATCTAACGCGATTGGCCACACTGGTGGAGTAGGGCTTCGTGTACTTTCTACCGTATTCAAGATGGTCATAATGAAATTGTCGCAAATATCATGCAGTAAACTAGATCGGTTATCATCCTTATGGCATACCGTGGGAGTTGAAGTCTTCTGGAACCAGTTGAGGTGTGATGTATGTGGAAACAATGCCGATAAGTATTTGCCTTTGATTCGGGCTTGACAAGCGACTACTTCCATACCTGGTACCGAGAAAACGTTATTCCGATTGAAAGAATGGCACATTTTGATCATCAAAAACGCTCCGCCATAGTGTTTTCTCGTCCCTGGCGAATAATATTTAAATTAGATCTACGTCGGAAGTTAACCAGATCTTATACAATCTAAATGCATTGAATAGAACTTGGGGAAAATATAGGGACTTAATTTTTGGGATATTTGGGATTTTTTTATATCCCATGTGCAAATTCCTGCTAGTATCTAAGATTTTCCAAACCAGGAACCACTTATTTCAGTTTTGTAACAGCCCCTTTCCAGGGACATTCTCAAGCCTTCACGGGAAGGTTACGAGCGAAAATTTTCCTTTTTCGAAAATTTATAGTATGGGACAATGGGATGGTCTGTAGTACACAAGGAATGGTGAAAATCAGTCGTGGCCAGCGGCCTAGCCCTCTTTAGTATTTCTTTTCAGAGCGTTCCTTAAAAGAATGATTCAATGTTTCCCCGAAAAGCTGTACGCGGAATATGTCGAGATATTATGCGGAGTCTCTACACAGCAGTAAGACTTTTTATGATTTTCTCCGCATTTTCGTCACTGCGCCTTGTTTCTACAATAGGTAGGTGTAGGTCCAATTGTTGCAACGACGGTAATTTGTGGCCAACATCACAAAAAGGCAAACAGGTAGACGAGCTCCGCTAAAAAAACAAAGTTTGAAAGGGGAGACCTGGTGAAAGGTTCGAAATGAGGACGAAAATAAGTTGTTTTCTTATACATCACGATTTTTGTCTTTCTCATATAAAGAAAGGCTATGCAATCACTGTAAAAATCGATTTTTTAACCGAGGCCCGGAGGGCCGAGTGTCATACACCATTCGATTCAGTTCGTCGAGATCGGCAAATGTCTGTGTGTGTATGTGTGTGTATGTGTGGGTGTGTGTCATCTAAACTCACACAATTTTCTCAGAGATGGCTGAACCGATTTTCGCAAACTTAGTTTCATCTGAAAGATATAACGCTCCCATAAACTGCTATTGAATTTTTAGTTGATCTGACTTCCGGTTCCATAGTTACGGGTTGAAGAGTGCGTTAACACAGCAAATACCCATATAAACTGGTACCACCATGATGTTAAAATGATTTAAAACATATTAAAATTGATGAAACATTACTCTAGTTTGCGGGTCTGGATCACTAATGATCAATTAAAGCAGCTTTGACCACATTGGCCACCTATGACGGTTCATGACACCCCTGGGAACTCGCCAAGTTCCTAAGCTAATATCACACCCATTCCCCAACGAATTCTCTATCGATTTTTACAAACTTGATTTCAAATGAAAGATACAGTAATGCCGTAGACTGCTGCTGAATTTCATTCGGTTCTGACTCTTTCTTCCGGAGTTACAGGGGTGTTAGTAAGTATACACTGGAATTTCCCATACAAATCGGTACAATCGTAATACCTCAGAGGCTAAAAACTATTGAAATGGTCACCAAATTACTTCTAATCGCAGATCTAGATCACTGATTGCCAATCAAACATTCTTTGAATATATTGTCCACTATCGACGATTCCGGAAGTCCGGAATTCCGGGCATATTCCACAATTAATGTCACATCGGTTCTTCGGTGATGACTGAACCGATTTTCTCAAACCAAGTCTCAAATGGAAGGCAAAATATGCAGTTGAGTATTGCGTCGCCGCCCCTCCCCCCGCCTTGCCCTTACACCTCCCTCCTTCATCACTCCCCTCCCCTTGGACCACCCTCATACCCTCATACCCGCATTTGCTTCATCCACCCCGTATACCGAAATAAGATGAAGGATTTCTGACTCATCCTCCACTCCCACTCTACTAACCCCCCATTCCCTCCACTTTCAAACCCATTCCACCAACATTTCAAAATATAATCTCATGAAGATAACATTGAACTCATGCTGATTAAGCTAATTAAATATTATTATTTTGCCTTTCTCATATAGAAAGATTATGCAATTGCTCCAAAAACCGACTTTCTAACCGAGGCTCAAAGGGCCGAGTCTCATATAACATTCGACTCAGTTCGCAGAGATCGCAAAATATCTGTGTGTATGTATGTGTGTATGTATATGTGTATATATGTGTGTATGTATGTATGTATGTGTGTATGTGCGGATTTGTTAACAAAATGTCCACATCGGTATCTCGGAGATGGCTGAACCGATTTTTACAAACTAAGATTCAAATGAAAGGTATAATATTCCCACAGGCTGCTATTGAATTTCATTTTCAACCGACATCTGGTTCCGGATTACGAGTTGAAGAGTATGGTTACAAAACAAAATTTGTTGATTTGTCCACATCGATTTCTCGGAATTTTCTGAACCGATTTTGACAAACTTGATTTTAAATGAAAGGTCCATCAGCTGCTATTGAATTTTGTGTGGGTCCGAGTTCTGGTTCCTGAATTACAGGGTGATACGAACGATCACGCAGCAAATCCCGATTCTGACGAATTCTGCGATGAATCTAAAAAGCGTCCCCGGAAACTGATATTAAATTCCATCTCCATCCGACTTTCAGCTCCAGAGTTACGGGTTGTGGAGTGCGATCACATAGAAAACTCCGATTCAAACCGATACCGCGATGAATGCAAAAAGGTGCTCTTATATATACTTACCAAGTGTAATAAGAATGAAAGATATTTCCATAATGTTATATTGTACGAACCAGCTATTAAATCATAGTTTGGAGAAATGAGAAAAACACAATTGCACCTCTAGGTGGATTAAAACAGGTTTTTTCTAAACGTAATTGTTTACAAATTTGAATTTTCACTAACTGAAGTAAAGGGTTCTTGAAGGAGCCAATCTCATACTTCGCCACTAAGTCCCCTGTCGGAGACTACACCATCAATCTCTAGTTCTCGAGCGGTTACGTAGACCAGCTGTTATCCAGGAATTTTCATTTCCACACACTGTATCTGAACTTTCAACACTACGGATAGAAATTACTCCGAATCCTGCTACAAACTCGAGAAAAAAGTGTTCCTGCTTTTAATTTGGGCAAAATTTGCTCTCAAACACAGGTCATTTGATCACTGTTAGTTGTAATTACTATTCATACAATCGCAGTTATATAAATTAGTATGATTGGACTCCAATACAGCAGTGCTGCCAGAGACAAATTCAGTAGACGGTGAAAAATGAAAACTTGAATGAATTATCTTCGTTATCTTACAATATTTTTGAAAACTGAAAAAGCTTATCAATTTAGATTGTATTCGGCTATCTTTATCATGTAATTGGACTATTGTTAATATTCTAGGAGAACTGTATTGAATATCGGCAGGTAAAAATTGAGCACCTTCTAGCACTGCGAGAGAAACCCCATCATTTTCAAAATATGTTTTTCGTGTTTCTTGAGCTCAACAGTCTTGGTAAAATAGTTTTAGAATCGCGGATGCGCTAGAAAAAAATTGGCCATGAAAGGGTTAAAGTTTTGGACCGAAATGGACATTTCCTATCGCCTGGAACCCAGTAGCTTTCCCATTTCTTATATTCTCTTTTTTGCATTCTCTCTTTTCATTCCTTTTGAAACTTCGACAATCGTAGCAGTTCATTGATGTTGGTAGCAGCATCAGGGATGTATTTTGTATATGTGTATTAACAAATTGTGTTTGTATTTTTCCCACCAAAATTTTAAATTATGCTTCAAACAAATAAATAATTAGGGGAACCCGGGGCTATTCGGACCTACCTAAGCAATTCGCCCTTTTAGGTGGATAGATGTTGAAAAATTTACCGGTCAAAGGGCCTAATTGTTAGTTTGAAACCTCAGTTATATTTTGGTGCCATAAAAGGTTCATTTGCACCACTCAATGGCAGCACCAGGCGACGATTTGCAAACCTCTACTCTTTTCCATACTTTTACAATGTAGGGGTAATTCGGACCTCACTACGGGGCAATTTAGATCGTAATTTTTCTTTAATTTTTTTAAAAATGGAATTATCTTTACCTATGAAATATTTATAAGAGACACTTCTTAAGAAGCAAAAAAAATTTCCTTACAAAAACCTAATCTGGTATGGCACAGCTGTCGATTGGCGGCCCATGTATTTTCTTTTCCTGTGACGTGTGCAATCGTATGCGCAGCCGCAAGCCCGCTGAATGGTTGTTGACGGAATAGGGGGTCCGAATAGTCCCGTACGCTCATTTCGCACAAAAGTGGTGAGCGTCTCATAAATATCTCTGTTTTCACCCAAACAAAAATCATTCCATAAAATAGGAGCCTCAAGCTATCCAAAACACTTACCTTTTATTTTTTTCACCTCTATTTGTTGCTTTAATCACGGTTTTTCCATTATAATAATTTTTGTTTTGAGAATGGCAAAACAACGAAACACGTTGTATCTCCTTTCTACAAAGACCAAAGAATCAATTTCAGCTTTCAAAATTAATGTTTCAGAATGGCGGTTCCACGAATATGTACGATAGTCAGAAAGTCTTGCTATTTTCTGAGAAATCGAGGGGGTCCGAATTACCCCCACTGTCTTAATAGGCCCGGGTTCCCCTATATCTTTAACACGCAACACATAAGACACATTCCAGCGTTAGGGGACAACGTTTGCACGCATCATGCAACTGTTAACAGCTCGTCGTTTGATAAATCCTACGATGTGCGCTCAAAAAACTTAATTGAATACTTTAAAAGTCCTAACACAACGTTAATGTTATGGGTTTGATGTTTTTCAGGTTGTCCTTTCATTCTGAGAGGTGAAAATGTCGCGTTAGGGGACAACAGCGCAAAAAATTGATTTTCCAACCTACACTTATATTTATCAAAAAACCTACTCTGTCTCAAACTTTAGAGCATCTATTTGTTCTAGAAATTTGATCATCGATAGTCACAGAACAATACTGTATACTTATTATACTTAGGAATTTTTTTTCACGACCGCTGCGAACACTGCGTTAGGGGACAACACCAATATGAACACAAACGGCCGCATATGAAGTGTTGTCCCCTAACGCGACTGCAGTATTTGTTGAAGCTCAAACAAAGCGATGTATATTACCTCTAAACCTGTAAATAACTCAAAATAAAGATTTGAAATGCCAAATCAGATGTATTTCTAGTTTCACCTTCATGTGTTTTATTAAGAAATCAAATTAATTTGAAATCAGAACAGGACACACCGCATACCACAGTGTGGCGCGGTATAGAAGGGATTGTAGACCACAATCGCCACTTTCTAATGGATTGAAAAAGGTGGTTTCAACTAGTTTTGGTAAGTTTAATATATTATTGACATCAGTGACAGATCCAGGTCTTGGGGTCCGGACCCCCCCCCCCAAAAATTTAACATCTTGAGAATTTTTAAAAAAGTTTCTTTTTTAAATTCATTCTAAGTTCAAAATCTTTGCAAACCAGATTCGATTACCAAAACTGAGTGTATTTAAATGAGGGTATTACATATTACGTATTGTACAATGAACATTTTAAAGTCGAAATTTTGGACCCCCTCCGCAATTTTTTTCTGGATCCACTCCTGATTGACATAGGAAAATATATGAAATAAAATTAACTGTTTCAGGGCGACTCAATTTTTTTTATTTTGTTCACCAACTAAGTTTTTTCATGTAAGTTTGGTGCACTGACTTTGTTTTTTGACCTTATAAAATCTTGAAAATAAAATTGACTGGTGATTAGGGCAGATAAAATACGTCATAGGGTTGTTTAATATTTATTTTCTTGTTACGTTACAAATACACAAATGTGACTCTGAAGCAATTCAACAAAGGAAAGACTCTCCAACGATTATACTCAGTCGAGCAGTTATTATATTTACATATTGTATATAATGTTGTCGCGCAATACGAGTAATACGGTTGAAAAAAAAACTCGAAAGAGAATATCGCCTTTCCAGTTCATCCTCTGACGTTTGCACAACTGTTTCTAATCATAGATCTGCAAGACGACACATATTAGTGATGATTGCGGAAATTAATCAAAATGTAGCCGTTTTTTGGAAAAGAAGGGTAAGATCCAGCTTTTTGAAAATTTAGATATATTCGAGTACAAAAAAGTTCGTTAAAAAATTGCACACAATTGCGGTCTTATGGCTCAGATGGCTGGCTTGTCATTGAATTATCTAAATAATAGAAAACTGGAGAATTTCGTAAAATTGTATCTTTTATTAGCAAATTCTAATAAATGCGTATCCTCAGCATAACAATTTGAATTTAAATCTATCCCGAAAAGACAAACCGGGTTAGTTCCAAGTGGTCAATAATTACCCCGCTAATTTGAAAGAATGTGACGACGAGTGAGTGTTATTCCCTATGACCAAATTCTTCCACGCGCTCTCATGCTTATTTGGTATTCTAATGCGTTGCAGTCTATATCTTTGAAATCACTTCGAACTCTGTTCTGAAATTGTTGATAGATAGTTTATTTACTGATATAATATTATGTAATAAAAAACTTGATAATTTTTCGATATTATAAGGCCTCCCCCTTAATGGAACTCCCCCCCCCCCTCTCCCCGCCCCTGAGACCACCCATGACACTGCATGGCTTCGGTATTGCTGAAATAGGTTGGTTATATCTTTTATGTCCATATACTGTTCTGTAGGCTCTCAAAGTAACTCTGCAGAAGGATTTATCGTATTGCAACGGAAAGCGTTAGGAGACAACACTTCAGTGCACCCCTCTGAAAGGACGATTCCAAAGCTTGTTATATACAAATAGCATATTTTTAGAAAGGTATTGATGAGTACTAATAGTTTCTGAAAAGATTTCATAGATAGCGTGCTTTGTTTTTGTGAAAAATTGAAAAAACATGATATTTGCGTTAGGGGACAACGCAAAAATGGTCAATTTTTGCCCCCCTTTTATCCGACGCTCAATTCACTCAATAAATCTGCGTCCGAAGATGAAATCTTTGTACAATATGTGAACAATAAAATGGAATTTAAGATTATTCCAAATAAATTTTATTATAAACCTGTCGGTGTGGAACGGAAAAATCAATTCAATTATTAAAAACGAGTCATAAATGTATTACTGGTTTTCATCGAAAACCGTCATAATTTTTTTTTTTTAAATTTTCAATATATCTATGATTTGGGAGCCTTAAACCTATACCAACATATTTCAGAACAACTTTTACTTATAGAGCAGATATGAAGTAAGCGATACAAGTGCGTGGAATGTGTCAATTTCATATAATTTATTAAAAATATTTCTCTTATTTTAGTCATATTTCCTGGACGGTAACAATCTTAGATACGATTTTCATAATTTCTGTGCATGATATCGTGATATTTTACCCCTGAGTTTACTATCGAATTTGATACGTGAAGTGATATGACTATTTCACGACCACGATTTGTGGCTTTATAGTGTATTTTTGGCGCTCAGTGCAGTTTTCATTGACTTTGTGGACATCACACTGCACCTAATAGTTTTCATATGCCTGCTGCTCGTACCTATGACTGGTCGCTAAAGTGCAGCTGTGATAAAACTTCATGAGCTAACTCACGAAACAAAAAAGATTCGATACATAAATTCACCATTTTGTGAAATAGTTCAGATAAAATTTTCAAAACCATGTGCAGAGTTGCATAAAAGTGAAAATGATTGGGGCTATTTTCTAAATATCACAAGCACGTCAAGTGGATCGTGTATAATATACTAAGAAGCAGGAATGAATTTACTAATCCATGAAAAATAGTTTATGATTTTGTGAACTATTTCATGAGGAAGAATGGTGTATCGTAACTAATGTATAACTCACAACCACACAACTCAGTCATGTTCCTATGTTTAGAAATAAAATAACTTGTCAATAATTTGTTTATGAATAATGCTCATAAAATTGTGAGCTAGCTCACGTATAGAAAATCGATTCGGGAATGATGTACCAGAAACCGTTACTAAAGTTCACAAATATCTCTACAAATGAAAACGTTCTGCAAACATTACAGAAGTAAAATTGACCATAATTATAAATGAAATGATTTTTGTTCAAGGTTATGTTCTTGTAATGTGGAAACATGATTTTTTCAAAATTCATTGCAGTTTATTCATAAATTAAGCAATAATTTTTTTGTGTGCGAAATGCCAACCCCCACAACTAAAAGATTCCAATTGCGGCTAGTGGAGCACATGCAACGATTTTGATCAACAAATATGGCATGCAAGCTCACTTGATCTTAAAAAACTACAAGGGGCAGCCCTATGGGGTTGCACGAGGTGTAGACGTAGGACTATACTACTTAAGGTTGGACAGAGAATGCGCAAAATTTGCAAACGAAAAAAGCAGTTTTTTTCCACACCGTACGTCAGATCTTCATAAAAATCAATCAGCGTATGTAGAATGTTGTTACAGTACTGCTGATTGATTTTTATGAAGATCTGACGTACGGTGTGGAAAAAAACTGCTTTTTTCGTTTGCGAATTTTACCCTTTCTCTGTCCAACCTTAATGTAAAATATTTATTTTCTTATTACATTGATAGTAATAATAAATCAAACATATTTCTTACTTATGGTTTAATCACAACCAATCAACATTGAATATTACATATTGAACCAAACCTTCTTGGTTATCAGGTCATTTCATTTGTAGTAGGTGATGGAATCCGATTAAACTTATTTAAGAAGATCTCAGATATAATCACATTTCATGTATAGACCAAGCATTCTAGTTATATTTTGCCATTATTGTAACTTTCCTAGAGTACGCATACAAATATAGAGAAGGTCTTAATCATATATCGAAACTATAAATATACAAGAATCGAAAACAATTTTGTATATGGACAAGATGCGTTTTTACAACGGTTTTTCAAGTGGCAGTGTATTCATTCATAAATAGGTTTTGTAGTATGTACCTATTATACTACTATAGGCTGAGTGGAAATGAATCACGTGATGGGGAAATGAATCTATGAATTGATCGAAAGTAAATAATAAACTATCGTTGTGCAATTTATTAGATCTACCTACCTACGCATTTGCATCAAACATTAGCACAAAGCAAAATGAATCAACGCTGATGATGATGGATAGAGCGAAAGAGACAACTAATACCACGATACTATGTTAACCGTGTTTGCAAATGGAGCTCGCATGTACAAACTATTTTGTGTACGAATAATTATACATAAAAGTGTGCTGGAAACGAGCACAACACAAAAGATAGCATACGGACAAACTCATTCGCATTCACTGGGTAGCGTACCTCCACAGGCAGTGTAACGGACTTCTAAATCAGCTACACTGGCTGTGGAAACACATAGCGCAGTGATCTGCTTCGCCTGCTGTTCAACAGGCAACTGAACTGATCTGGCGAAATCATAGAAGCGTAGCGCGCTAGGTACACAAATCTGTCGTGCTGGACTAGGGAAGCGCTATCTTCTGTGTGTAAATGCGCGATATTTTGACTAGTTTGTTCATTATTTAAATTTTTAATGCCATGATATCAAAAATCTTTGGGTTTATCTATTGGAATCTATTCTTAGAAGTATTTCGGGGCGATATGCGCAAAAAATTTGAAAATTTATCGTGAGATGGCTGAATTATATGCGTTTAAAATTGGACCACTTTTCGTTACATACCATTTTTGTAGAATTTGCAATGTGCACCCCTATATCGAAAACAAAAACGTTGTCCTACGTCAAAATTGAGCTTTAGTATCTGGGAAAACATTAAGCCACTTGTAGATAACTTCCTCATCCATATTTGTGGTTTTTACGAGAATCATTTGCAAAAATTATTGAGGGATAGCACCTACATCATCAAGGCTTGTCGAAGCTTCAGATACCGATTGGAAGCTACGATTAAAGTAAAAATTTCGAATTTCGTAGTATACTTGAAATAACATATGCTACATAAATTGAACTGATTGAAAGAAAAAGTTTTTAGTCTTTCAAAATTTTCTGGCGTGTGTACTGTATGTTTGAATCCTATCCAGGAAGAATTGTCATCAGTATCACTCGGAACGTAACACAAGCCTTGTTTTATCCTCTGCATTGGACAGCGTTGTTTAAATGTGGTAATGAAATCCGCAAAGCGATTGTAATGTTTTGGTTAAGAGGTTGAGGTAATTTGCATTTATGAACATCTAAAATCTCATTGTATTCTGTTGACTCAATCATACATTGTCAATTTGCTTATGTCCTTAACCAAAATCTACTGTCGGATCTGCTGCCTTGAACTGTGTCGAATAAATGCATTGAATATCGATGTATCATCGTTTTTTCACAGCACAGTTCCACTTCATATCGATGCACCTTTGATAACTGCCGATTCATAGTCACCTCGCACGAGGCTTGTTTTTTACTTACCTCTATATCGGCTTAATCCTACCTCTATGACTGACTGAAGAACACGTGTAGTACCTACACGTTTAGGTCCGATTGAATAATCACGGGGACGATAACCTATAAGTAATTTTTTCATGTGCAAACCAGCACGTACGCCAAATTTGGATGGTTCTTTCTGTTCTACCAAAAACACTTATATCGAATGAGTCTACAGAATACGGAACATTTGTTCATTTTTATTATCCAATAATGCGGTTCACAATCCTAACGCAACAAAAAAAGATTTTGCAGCAATTATTGCGTAAGAGTCGGATCCTGGACGTTTTAATAATATACCTCTGCGTAAAATAGGATAGTTTGAAATGTATTTTTGCTATAATTAAATATTTAAATCCTAGAAGAATAGTAACAACATTTCAACAAATGAGTTCAGGTCAAAGAACGTGGTAACGCTGCTAAACTAAGTGATAAACGGATAGGTTCCCGATGTTCGCTATCAAATTTCATCCCGGCCAATCGCGCTTCACAGTCACACTCGCAGACACAACCTATCAATGCACTATCTGTATCTAACCAACAGTTAATAACGTAACCTACATAACGTAACATATATGGATATATTAATGGACCTAAACAGCAACAATGACAGCAAATGATTATACCTAGCTTGAATAAATAACGAAAAATTAACTGCCGTAGATAAACGGCGTTAATTAAAGAAAGCTCCGCTGATATTTAGGCCATTCCTCTTAATTTCTTCTCCTTTGTTGCGATCTTCCTACGAATCGTAAATCGTACGGGTGCTAACCGGAGTGTCAGTGTTGTTTCGAGATGATATATGGTTGCCGTCCATCGTTGGCAGCAACTGTGTAAACATGTAATTTTCCGCAGCTGGATTGCGAGATGTCATAATCATTTGCGGCAAAAAAGAAAACAATCCATTCGTCGACGAGGTCATGTACTTTTGTATTGCGACCTCGTTCGCGGGGCGCAGGTAATTTGAATCTGTAAAAAAAAATTGTTAGTCTTATTCACAATGTGAATCACAACAGCAGATCAACTAATTTCTTGCATATGCTAAGCTAGGTTATGTAAGTTAAATAATGAGTAATTTATCAGTTGATCTAACATGCAGGAGACGACCGTGCACGGTGAGATAGATTTTGCTATGAAATTTTTCATATTTAACTATATGACAATTAATTAAATACATTCGGTAAATAATATTGTTTTAAGACTAATATAACTGTTTGATTGAAAATATGTTCGCTAGTTGATAATGCTGAAAGTTGATGTTTTGTGATAGATTTTCTATTTTTAATTATACTTCTGCTCTATATCTCAAATCATTCACTTTTTCTCAGCAAATTAAATGAAACTTTGGGATCTTAGTCAGAGAGGTTCTAGAGTAGTTTGTTATTCATATCAGTTTTTATAATTATCCCATGCAGACTTCGCTATTATACTCTAATGAATTTTTATTAAACGTTCCATGAAAGGTCCTCAGAAACAAAATGGAAGTAGTTTCGTTATCGGCAAAATTCAGAAACGGTAGAGATTTTTAAAGTTTTTCTCTTTCTTCAAATAGCACCTATAAATTCCATCTAATAATACATTATTATTTAACTTTTTATCGACATTCAATAAGCTAGATATCACTAGGTAGGAAAAGTTATGTAAATTTAGAGCCATAGGACTCAGGTAAATGCAAGCAAGTGAAATATACAGAACAGAAAACCAGAAATGGCAGGGCCATTACAAATAGGCTTAAAATCTTACGGACTAATCTTTTGTCTTCTGCTGGTAGGAGTTGAGCTTAGACAGCATTATTACGAATCCCTCAGACAGACTTGGTTTCACTTGGTAAAGAGACAGACTTGTGTCTCTTTACCAAGTGAACCGACCGTCGGTTAAAGTAAAAAAGAAAATGTGACTACATAGGGTGATGAGCCTATTTGCGCCATGTTTCTATTATCACCCTACCCATTTGAAGCCGTTGGTTAGAGCAGTGCCGGCCATCTTTGTTCAACGAATTGAGTCAAATGGTAGCGCAACAATAGGGGCACTCGATTTGAGTTTTCATTGTGCTCAAGCACGAGAATTTTACTGTTCTCAACGCATTTGTGTTATTATATTGGTTCTTAACAACGAAGCAAAGCGGTTGATGTCAATTTTTACGCATTCCATTGATTGTAAGGGAAGAAATTACCGAATTAGTGCGGCACCTTGCTTAGTATGGTGAAAATAGGCTCATCACCCTAGTAGTCGAAATAAAAAAGGAAAAAAGAATTATTATTTAAGGGTGTCCTCTGGTTGTGCGGCTTTTAAAAATCGATTTTTTTGTATTACATGTTTGGAGTCTACACATATGGAATATTTACGAATCTATGGAATGTCTATCGTCCTGGTATAGCCAATCGTAAGTTTCATAATACGTATTTCGATTAAACTTTTATCTTAAAATGCGTTTTCTCAAAAGTCATATTTTCGATAGTGTTGGCAAGCTCCTGTGAAAAAATTTAAGAATATCTTGTGTTTATGAGTGACACGAGCTTTCTGGGATTTTTTTGTTTTTACAACCAATCTAGGTTCTAGGGAGAAAAATATACAACCAATCTAGGTTCTAGGGAGAAAAAAGCTCATGTTATAACCAATAGAATATCAATGTTTCAGAAATGGCGCTCTTTTCCAGTTTCAACCACTCGAACCGGAGAAAGCTAAGTACAAAGTAGCTTTACTATTTAGGGTGGTACAAAAATTAGATTCTTGCTTCGAGCAACTTTTTGGATACCATTTGGGTCCTAGAACAACTGTACAAATTCTTAGCTCGATAAGTGAAACTATATTTTTGATCCCGCTGTTTAAAGTTTACATGGAATTTCGTATGGGAAAATTGACTTTCACAAAATAATTCCTCCAGAAGTCGCTCGTTACCTCCTAAAAATAAATCGTTATGTGCATTTTATAGGAAATTTAACAAAAAAAAAACACAGTCTCGAAGACCACGAAACGATCTGACACTTATTGAAAAAGTTAATAAGCAGAAACCGATTGATGCTCTGACGACTGATAAACTATTCTCTTTTTCTAGCATCACTGCATTTGGCTGTCCAATTGTATGTAATTTTGTTTTGACTTCCTCTTATCGTGTCTAAATCAATGATCTGAACTGTTTGGTCGCTTCCCAAGAGTTTTTAGAGATAAGTAGAGGTTTCTTTTATACACAATTAGCGAAAGTTAAAAATTCTGTGTATAATTCGACCGTCAGTAGAAGTGGTGCTAAGAAAATTGAAATTTTAATCAATCTTCTGAGCAACAGTCGATTTTTGCTCAATAACTTTTTCCACAGTCGTCAAATCGTTTTGCGGTCTTCAAGACTTTGTTTCCTTGATAAATTTCCTAGAAAAATTTCATGTCGATTTATTTTTAAGAGGAACTGGGTGACTCTTGGATAAATTATTTTGTAAAAATCGATTTCCCCATACGAAATCCCATGTAAACTTTAAACCGTGGGCGCAAAAGTATAGTTTCAACGATCGAGTTTAGAATTTGTATAGTTATTCTAGGACTGGAAATGGAACCCAAAAAGTTGCTCGGAGCGAAATTTAATTTTTTCATATAACCATGTTATGTTCCTTACAGAAATGCATTAACTGAAATTTTCTGAAATTTAGTTAAAAAGTTGTAATATTTAAAAAGACGTTCTCTTTCTTTTGGACGATTACGACGCAAAGTTTGTTTTTCATGAAAATGTGAAATGGCTTCAGAACTTTTGGTTTTGATGATTAAATTCTTTTATTATTCCAGGCTTCATGAAAATCAGCATCTGGGTGAAGCTCGAGGGCTTTTTTGTTAAATAAATTGCAAAGTGTCCCACTGAATATATTTGAATTTTGAAGACCAGAAAATAACATTAGCGATCTTGCAACATCATTGATGATATTAAAGCTGCGGCCAGTTGGGTAATCGGTACTCAAAAAATTGATATTTTTCATAATCATAGTAACAGATTTGTTTTTAAATTTTACTTTTTGTAAAATGTAAAATTTACGCAATGATTTGTCAGTTTTTTTAATTTTTAGATTTTTTTTAACTCAAATATGAAGATGAAAATGGGAAAAAATAAAATTTTGCGTATCGTACACGGGAAAACATAGCGGTACGAATATTTAAAAATAACAACATGATTAAAGAAAAAATATTGAAATCGGACTAATACTTTTTTGAAAAGAATTACTCGACAGCAGTTTCAATACCAATTTAATCAAGGTTTCAAGGTGAACATTTTTTTTTACATTTCTTACAAAATAATTTAAATTAAAGGTCAAAAAGACAGACTTGTGACAAACATGTGACTTCAAAACAAAAACTAGTTTAAACCTGGGACGGGCATAGCGTAGTTGGTAAATCGATTGCCTTGTACGCAGCTCACCTGGAATCAATTCACAACCCCGCACATACGGTTTCAGATTTTTTCAAAGGAAATTTCTCTATACCGAAAAGAGGTTAAAACCTCTATAATCAAAATAAAAAAAAACTAAAAGTTAGAAATTCAATAGATACAATGCAATTTAATTGTTAAAAAACAGCTCAGTTTCAGGCCTCGAGAGTAGAGGACCACTGATAGAAAGCGGGAATTCTGACGTCTTTCCATTATTACACAAATATAACAAACCATGTGACAGTTCTCAACACTGTCGGCAATGGAGAGTAGACCGAATGCTGTCAGTGCTGTCAATTCACTTACCATAAAATTAGTATGTAAGAAAGTATTTGAATTAAAAAGTTATGTAGGTTAAATAGGCGATAGCAGTGAAATAAATTGCCTCTTTCCCAGTCAAACCGTTGAGTAGACAAGATCGAAATTATATATATATATATATATATATATATATATATATATATATATATATATATATATATATATATATATATATATATATATATATATATATATATATATATATATATATATATATATATATATATATATATATATATATATATATATATATATATATATAAGTTTTATATCGTATAATAAAGTATCCCGAAGTGTTACTAGTGCGTACAGCCTTCTGTTTCTTTATTTCCCGCTCATGATTGTCGGTTCGACTCGGTGGTGATTCCGTCTGTTGCCTGTCTGTGAACCCGATAAAACGAATTTCGCCGGAAACCACGATCCTGCCTCAACACCATGTATTATTTTCATCCAAAAAAATAACGTTTCCTAGAACGCTCCCTTAATGAATTTTTTCAATACTGGCAATAGCAAAAATTCAATCGTAGTGTGCGGGGAATCCGAAAACTATCTATTGATCCTTCTTCTTAGATATTGAGTAGATAGTTTTCATAGTTCTTGTAAATAACTCGAATATAAAATTACGATGTATATTCGGCAAACTGCATGATCACTGCAACCAATTATTTTATACTGAAGTTATTAAAGCAATGTAAGGTTTACTGAGTATAACTTTGATGTATTTTATTATTTTCGTCTGATACAAAATGAAAAAATTCTGATGGATTCAAAAATTTTAAAAGTTAGCTCTCGGCTGCCTAACCCTACCTTTTGGCGGGTTAAGGGAAATTAGTTGAAGAATATTTAAAAGAATCAAAACACAGTGGCAAGTTGTCATTACTACGAAAATTTCTTTACAGCATTCCTACCAATCATCATATTAATTAATTTTAACATTGAAACTTGACGATTTGGGAAAACATAGAAAAAAAACTCTACGGTATTGTAATTAAGTTAAAAAGTTATTACACTTTACTAATTCTCTTTGAGAAAACAAAAATAGATTTCAAAGTTGCAGAGCCGTAGCGTGCGGTTGGTCAGGTTGACCCCCGCCAAGGGCGCTAGCCTCAGAGGGGGGCTGAAACAATGAACGACTTTTTAATTTTTGTGAGGATTAATTACAAAATAAGTTAAAATAATGTGCCAGTTCCAAGTGAACTAAACAATGAAAAAGAAGAGAATGTAAACACCAAAAAGCTAATGCAGATTTTACTCGAGGAGAAACTGAGTCAGGTTCTAACTTTAACTACTGTTTCAACTGACTGATCCCCACATGGGGATTACCAGAGTGCTATTCTTCCGAAAGAGCATAATGATTTGAGTGAGTGGCTTAGCTCTTTTGAGTTTTCTGCAAAAGTGCATAAAGGAAACGCTTTAGATTAATAGGACCCTAGTTCATATGGACTCTCTCATAATAGGCATACCTATTTTTCAGCATTCTCAGTGCAAGAGTCATCCTCACGATTCTCGGTAAAACAGCCAAACAGGCAGACGATTCTTATCGAGGAAGACGTTATTGAACACCAAAATTCACCCGATACGAGTTTCCCTTCAAACACACAATTTTGTCCCATCCAGTGCCATTTTCATTCAAAAACCTTCGTTCAATGAAGCAAAGGTACATTGAAACAGCCAACCACGTGCTTCAGTAGATCCATACACAATTTCGAATCTTTTTAGGCAAAACAATAATTTGGGTTGCAGACGTTTAAATTTGACGAAATATGGGAAATGCTTGAGGCCCTGGATTTCCAAAGAAGGTGTTAAAATATTAATCGCTGAAATTGCGTTGCTAGGGTTGTTGCACTCAAATAATCTCAAATGGTACACCTACCCGATCAGAAACACATAACAGAAATATTTCAAAACTATAACTCGCATTGTTACTTGTTATAAATTTCTGTTATTTTAACTACTAACGAGACCTAATTTATAACACAATATGTTACAAAAAATGTGTTCTGTTATAATCTTGTTATTTCATTCTGATCGGGTATCCTTACTAATAAAACAATACAACAGAAGATGAGTAACATTCCACTAATACAAACTGGATGAGCAGAACTTTCACTTCGATAGAATTCAGCTCATTCGTGAATTAGGAGGACCACTAAAAGCATCGTTACTATGCAGGTTGCTAAATAATCACATAATAAGTTTTGCTGGCTTGTCAAGGCAGTTTTGGTTAAACTAGCGAGTAAAGGCGCTATAACCTAGGCT